>NW_023270807.1:94061431-94065817 GCF_011800145.1 Mirounga leonina | reverse complement strand
CCCCGCGGAACCGGCGACCGCGAGCGCCCGGCGACCTGCGCGGGCGGGGGCGGGGGCGGCGTCGGCGGGCCCTAGCGGCGGCCGCGGCCGGGCGGCGTGGCGTCAGCTCTTTCGTCATCTCCGTCATTCTGCTCCTGCGTTCGCGGGGCCCCGGGAGACCCGGCCGGGGCGCCCCCTAGGCGTCCTGTGGGTGGATAGGCGGCCTCCGAGTGCGAGCCCTGCCGGCGAAGCGCGCGCCGCGCTGCGGAGCCGCGGCGGGTGGCATCTGCAGGGCAGAGAGGGAGCGCGGGCCGGCGGGAGGGCGGGAAACCTGCCCTGACGGAGGGGACCCTAGTGGGGACAAACGTCGCAGGCGGGGGGATTGCGGCGGAGGTGGTTCCTGCCGGCCAGGGCGGGTGCTCCGTGCGGAGGGACCGGTGGGAGCCTGCACGTGGGGTGTAAACCCGCGCGCCGGGGGCTCCCGAGTGTCTGTTTTGAACGCCACTGGATTTTTACTGATAGACTATTAATCGCTGTGAAATTACCTTGTAAATTCTATTCCAGCGGATGGACTGCCCCGTGCTCCTCCTCCACAGGAGATTGATAAATAGCATGTCAGTATGTAATACAACAGGACAGACCATGAACTTCGGACAAGAGGTTTATAAATAAAAGGTTATAGAGAGAGGGGTGTCACATAACTGTTTCTGCTTCAAGAGAGCGTTCAGCTTCAAAACAAATCGTTCTGAGTTGGGAAGCAAACCCCGGCATGTAACTTAATACTAATCTTTTGAGGGTTAAACTGACATTGCCCTTTTACTTATTTTTTTCCTACCGTACAATACCAGAGCTTAATGGAAGGAAAATAAACTGGATTCCCTCTGCCTTCCAGTAAATGTTGTCACAGTGAAGTTGCCTCAGTCTGTGGGCAGCATTTTTTTTTTTTTTTTTAATCATGATCACATTTCAGCCAACCAGATGCAGGGTCAGAGTATGAAAAGACAGCATAGGTATTTCCTGGGGATCCATTTAAAACAGGTGTCCTCTCCAAATAGTCTCTGAGTCAGTGAATGTGGACTAAGGGGGCAGGGAAAGCAGAGTGTTGGAGATAAAGAGAAAGTAGCAACTCATGAATGTTTTCCTGAAATTTTCCAATCAAACCCTAAACCAAAATAGAGAAACCCATTAGGTTTTTTTTTTTATTGGCCTTATAATTATGTCAGTAGAAACTGATGTCACAAAAATCAAGATAATTCCAAGATGCTACTAGCATAAAGCTGCTCATTATCAACAATTATAGTTTTACGTCCATGTAAAAATTGGGTCTATGTGTTTTTAATTGTCATGTTCATAATATTGCAAAATTAAAAAGTAGATCTACTGAAGATCTTACTAGGTCCTTAATAAAGTTTTACAAGTTAATATGATAGTCTCAAAGTTTGATATACCCTTCCTACCGTACATTTTAGAAAACCATTGATAAGATTTTCATCCCCATCATTAGAAAATATAACATTTTCATAAAGCTATTTAAGATTTTAGTCTGTGGTCAGTTTCTTTTTAAATAAATCATTATAGCACTCAAATAAGTGTTTGAACCCATTCTAATGCGTTTGCTTTTGTTATTTTGGATTTGATAACCATTAAATGGTTTTGTGGAGTTGTTTTCTGTTTGTTTGTTTGTTTGTTTGTTTTGGAGAGGGGGCGGATATCCGAAGGTCAGAGGTAGAGGGAGAGAGAATTTCAAGCAGGCTCCAGGCCCAGGGTGGAGTCTGATGCGGGGGCTCCTTCTCACATCCATCTCGCAACCCTAAAATCTTGACAGGAGCGGAAATCAAGAGTCAGATGCTTAACCAGCTGAGTCACCCAAGTGGCCGTGGAGGGTTGGTTGGTTGGTTGGTTTTTAATGAAACATCTGCATAAACCTTTACTCAAATATTTTATGAGAATGTCAGTCCACAATTTTTTGGAACTTCTTCTTAACTATTTACTGGCATGTCCAGGTTGTTCTTTTGGCTTTTTATGCCTTTAACTAATAATCTTAGTTATGTCTTAAAGGTATTTTTTGTGAGAAAAATTTACACACAGATTGTTTTTACAGTGTAAGTAATACAATGGGATATTGCCCTTAAACTTCACTCAGTAGAGGTAATTCCTTTTTATGAACTATAATACATTATTTACTGATAAGTATTTACCTGATGATTCTGTATTGGAATTAGAGATACAGTTTTTCACTGTATAGAAGAAATACCTGCATGTCACTTTTTTAGCTTTTTCATTCTACTACACAATTAGTGGTGATGGAGGAGAATAGCTTTATCCAGTTGAATTTCATGAAAATATGTTTTCTAAGGGAAGATTTCAAGACCGTATCTTAATTTCTAGTTACCTTAGTATTCTTTGATTATTGTAATAGCTCTTAACTCTTAGTCTCTACTATATGGGCTGGAGATACTCTTCCTTAAGCACTTCTAAAAACTGCTACAGACTTTCTTTCTTTCTTTCTTTCTTTCTTTCTTTCTTTCTTTCTTTCTTTCTTCTTTCTTTCTCTCTTTTTTCTTTCTTTTTTTTTGAAGGAGAGGGTGTCTGACATATTGGTGATGATAATCCTTGCTAATCTTGGAAACGACAGGGACCCCTGTGTCTCCCTTATGTTGTATTCCAAGGAGCCAACTTTATATAAGCTGTGCTTAAAAATTCAGGAGGAAGAATTGTATATATGCTTATCCTTATAATAGTCAATGTTTATGCATTTCCTTTGGTTCTGTATTTGCATTAGATTAGATAAGCATTTTCTAACAGTATCAATATATTTGAGCAAATCATTTATTCCCCTTCACATTTGTCTGCACCACAAGTGTAAAAGCTGGGATATGTTTCTTTAGCATAAGGAAAATCCCCTCAGTATTGTAGAAAAGACACCTTTGGGTTGTTTATTTTTTCCTTATTATAAAAGTAGCATATGTATGGGGCGCCTAGGTGGCTCAGTCGTTAAGCGGCTGCCTTCCGCTCAGGTCATGATATCGGGGTCCTTGGATCGAGCTCCACATCGGACTCCCTGCTCAGCAGGAAGCCTGCTTCTTCCTCTCCCACTCGCCCTGCTTGTGTTCCCTCTCTCGCTGTGTCTATCTCTATCAAATAAGTAAAATCTTTTAAAAAAAAAAGTAGCATATGTATGATATTAGAAAAGAAAATTAAAAAAAAATCACCCCTGCTCTCATCAACCAGAGAAAACACTACAAACATTTCAGCACATACCAGCCAGTCTCTTTACAATACATACATAGCTACTTGTGACCTACTGTGTAACAATTTGCATCAAGCCGACTTTTATTTAATAGGAATAGTCTCTTACTATTTAAAACTCTATAAAATCATGCTTAATGATTGCATAGCATGACGTAGTATGAACATATCATATTTTTCTTAAACTTTTCTCTGGTTTTGGACATTTAGGTTGTTTCCATTTTTTTTGTCATTATAAATACAGTGCAATGTCTGCATTTTGAATTGAGAAAGTCATTTTTAAGGATTATTTATAGCTTAAAACCATTTAAGAAACCACCCTTTTATAATCTAATGTGTATGTTTCTTTACACGTGTTTGTCTGAACTGAGGTACCAAAGAGAGCTCTTTTGCCCTAGAGGGCAGTTGGGAAAGATTAAGATTGAAGTAAAAGAAGTGGGTAAAAATCATTCTTTTTTTCCCAGCAATTGATGCTCATTACAGATTTTTAAAATTCCCTTAGCTATGAAACACAGTGCCAATGCATTTCACCAGTCAGGTTTTTTGCTATAAACCAGAAAGAGTAGTTATTTACAGGCTAACTGAGAAGCAGGCACCAGCCGATGTTGCTGGTTGCAGCAGTTTTCACAGACTTAAAAATGGACTGTATTTGCTATAGAGAACTCTACTAAATTATGAGATTGCTAAAAACCAGGGATTCTATGGAAAGTCACTGAAAAGCTTTAGAAAAAGTAGTATTGAGATTACACCCAAGTCACCAGCTAGATCACATACAGACCTGAAACATCCCCCTGACTGCCTGAAGTCTGCCAGTGCCTGCGTCAATGAGAGTCCTCCAGCTCGGGACAGAGCTCTGTGTGCATGTATCCAGATCCAGCACGTCCCGCAGGACTTGCCATAAATCCACTTTGACAATCCTCTTCAGGGGCACGTGGGTGGCTCAGTCAGTTGGGCGTCAGACTCTTGATTTCGGCTCAGGTCATGATCTCAGGGTTGTGGGATCAAGCCCCGTGTGGGGCTCCTCCTTCAGCGGGGAGTCTGCTCAAGATCCTCTCTCCCCCTCTGCCCCACCCCTACTCCCATGTGCATGCATGTGCACGCTCTCTCGCTAAAATAAATAAATAAATAAATAAATAAATAAATAAATAAATAAATAAA
>NW_023270807.1:93582613-94061421 GCF_011800145.1 Mirounga leonina | reverse complement strand
AAATAAATAAATAAATAAATAAATAAATAAATAAATAAATAAATAAATCTTTTAAAAAATTTAATAAAAATATATGCATACATACATAAATACATAAAAAAAAAAACCAGTCCCTCTTTAGGACATAGGATGTGGTCTTCCTGCTCTGAACAATTCACATGGATGACTTACTGGCGATTCAAATTTTACATGGACTCATTATACTCATTATTTCCTTCTCAAAACTAGCTCTTCAGAAGTGTTCTTATTCTCTGGGTACAGCGCCAGTGTGCTATATTAGAAACATCAGGATGGAGCCGGATGGCTTAGAGGTACCAGTCTCTTAATGGTGCTAAAATATCTCTGGAAGTATGGCAAGTTGAAGGGTATTCACTCACCAGAATTCTCAGGGAGAGGACTGTGTGTTATTAGAAGAAATATTTTCAGAACCAACTTAGGTGGATAGGGGGACAGGGGAGAGAGACCTACAGCTATCTAGAATAACAACAGTAAATCACTGCTAAAATTCTTCTCCCTGATGGTATCAGGGTAATTACATAGCTTTTTGTTTGCTGAATGAACTATATATAGGAGTTTGGAACTAGAACTCAATTATTCTGTGTCATAGAGCTAAGGGGGGCTTTCTTCCCCATAGCCTTCAGCCTCTATTCTAGGTAAATATTAAGCAGATATTTAAAGATATCTCAGTGGTCTTAAGCTTAAATCCTTCAGAGGCCAGGCATGTATCATAATTAAGTAGAGCTAGTTGAAAGGTTATAGTGCATAATTTGGTCTTTTAAAAACCATAGTAAATGCCTAACTAAATGCATTGCAATTCAAATTTTTAAAAATTTGAGTGCCCAAACACACACACACACACACACATACACACACACCCATCTGTGTGCTAGAGTCAGTTGTAGGTAGGGACTTTGGAATTATCATTTTGCAAGAGTTCCATGTTAATATTTTACCCAGGGTGTCCAAAACAACAACAACAACAACAAAAACACTGTCGCCCACTACTACTCATCATCTATAAAAGTTAAGGCTACTTTGGCTGTAATTGACAACTCTATTCCTTGAAGCAGGATGAAGGAAAATATGAAGATGGGTGGAAAGAGCATCCTGTGGACAGTGCGCACTGTCCCTTAAGGAAGGTTTATAGAGGAAGATGCCACACGATTCCACCCTCGCCTCATTAGCCGGCACTCTTCCACATGGCCACAGCTAGTGAAAGCAGCCTCCATTCTGGGTGGCCATATGCCCAGCCCCAAATCAGGGCTCTTTTAGTGTGTCAGGGGGATGTGATGGGTTGAATTGTGTCCCCTCCAAAAAGGTATGTTGAAGTTAAAATCCCCACTACCTCAGGACGTGGTCTTATTTGGATGGGTCATTGCAGATGCAATTGGTTAAGATGATGTCATACTGGCAGAGGGGAGATCCTTAAACCAATACAACTAGTCTCCTTATAAGAAGACAGAATCACACAGGGAGAATGCCATGCGAAGAGGGAGGCAGAGATTAGGTTCACGACAAGCCAAGGAATGACCAAGGATTGCAAACTGTCCCCAGATGCTAGGCAGAGCTTGGAACAGGTTCTCCCTCACAAGCCTTAGAAAGAACGAACCATGCTGATGCCTTGATTTCTAGCCTTCAGAGCTACGAGACAACAAATCTCTGCTGTTTAAGCCATCCTGTTTGTGGTATTTTGTTAATGCCATCCCTAGGAATCTAAGACAGGGAAGAAAACAGATATTGGGAGACCACTACCAGTTTCTACCACAACATCCAACCAATAGTTAACTTCCAGGAATATTTTTTCTCTGCCACATTTGTCAGCTCTGAGCCTTCATTTCTATTTCTACTGCTATTGCCTTCTTGAATAAACTCTGTAACTTTTGCCTCTATCATCGCATCTCGACAGCACCCTTATCACTGCCACTAGAATTATCTCTCTGAAACCGTGGGTCAGATTACATCACTCCCTCTCGTCAGAAATAGTCAGTGATTTCCCCATGGCCTACAGGAAATCTCACTTCCTTATAATGGTGTTCAATGTCTTCCATAGTTTATCTGACCTTAACTCAGTGTTTCAACTTCCATGACTATATCTTTTAAAATAGTATGTATTTCATTATCATAGGAATACTTATCTTCCCCCAAAACTCAGCATGTATTTTTACTCTTCTATGCCCCTTGGGTACCAATGATTCATATTACTTTCTCCATCTGTTGAGCATCTATTCATCTCTCAAGGCCAAACTCTGACAGAAATTTCCTAATAATCCATATATTTGCAAATACTTGCCATCTAGGAAGCTCTTTCACATTATACTAAATGGCAATCATAGCATCTTTTGATGGGGCAGCTCAGGAGCATCGCTGGGACAATTACCATCACCCTCCCAGCAGGGGATTGCCCTAAGATGCCCTTCACATGGAAGCGGCCAATTCACTGGGGATGCAGCTGTCAGAGAACATTCTCTCCCTTTTGTAAGATGGAAAGCATATTTCCCAATAGTTTGAGATTATGTGAAGCAGTTAATTAAACTATCCCCTTGGGTCCCAGACTCTTTGTCCACAAAAGGCAAGACATTTGGGGAACTGGTAGCCTCTGCAGTCAGGCAATATTACAGAAATGTGGAATGCAGGGATGGTGGGATGGGTTGCTACTTCTTACCATATAAAGCAACCTTTTCCCAGAATTAAGAGCAGTCCATTTATTGACCTTCTGTGTTAGTTATCCTCAGAGCTAGTTAAAAGTCCAGTTTAGAAGCTAGTATAATAAACATCCAGCACAAAAGAGTTTGATAAAATTAAACCAAACACCATCATTTTGTTTTCAGAAAACATATGATTTGCCGTGAGAGATGGTAACATCAAGCCATCCTGCCAAGTGCCAGAAGCCATATTACATTATCTGTCAAGTTGGCCAACCAAGAACAGAGAGAACTTTTGCTTCCCTTGTCCCGAGGGAATACCTTGGTAGCCATGCAGGCCTGTTGGAGCTAAGGCTAGTTCTGACACCTAGCCCCAGGAACTGAGCATTCACTTTCACTCTCAAAAGTTCATGTATCAAAATTAGCAGGTGAATTGTTCACATCCCTGACAGCTGGACTCTGAACACAGAAGCATATAGGACACCCATAAGGATGTTTGGAAGGTTACCTGTGAACACAATGATCTGTTAAGCCAAGCCATGATTCTGAGTAAAGCTGGAAACTGCCTGAAGGCCTCCCAAGAAATATTTCGCTAGCACAGCCTTTCCTGAGTCCTTTTTTCCTGTTTCACTGTGATATGATGATAAGAACTTGGGTAGCCATCTTCTCAGTATGAGGGAAATAACTAGGGATATTGGCCCTGACGTCCATAACCTAATGAACCAATGCCAACAGCAGCCTCCCTCCCTGCAGGCTTTTTGTGAGGTGAGAAAAATGGCTCCCTATCTGTCTCAAGTGATAGAGTAGGGTGTTCCCTTACATGCAGCTAAAGCATGGTGCAGAGAGGTAATTGGGGTTATTTCTTGGCATGCTTTAAAAAGTGCTGAATCACAGGATAGTAGCGTAGTAGGATAGTACTAAGATCAGGATTCAAATTTAGGTATGTTTTTATTTAATAAACACTCATACAACACTGTGGGTCAGGCTCTGATCTAAGCACTTGACAAATATTAACTCATTTTCTCCTCACTAAGGATGGTTACTATTGGGGCACCTGGGTGGCTCAGTTGGTTAAGTGACTGCCTTTGGCTCAGGTCATGTTCCCAGGGTCCTGGGATCAAGCCCCACATCTGGCTCCTTGCTCAGCGGGGAGCCTGTTTCTCCCTCTCCCTCTGCTGCTCCCCCTGCTTGTGCTCTCTCTCTCTCTCTGTCAAATAAATAAAAATTCTTTAAAAAAAAAGGATGGTCATGATTATAATCCCCATTTTAATTAAGAGAAAATGGAGGCATAGAGAAAATTAAACTGCCCAGGATCACACAGCCAGTAAATGGCAGTGCTGGGATAGAAAACGGGGTTTTGGTGGTTCTTCATCATTACATCATGCTGCCCAATGATGCCAGTCAGTGCATATCCCATCCCAGGGTCTAATTCCCCTTCTGCTACTATTGAGCCATGTGACTTGGGTTGTGTTTCCTCATAGTTTACAGTTTGCCCCACCCCCTGCCCCGAGGCGGCTGCCTACTGCACTCACGCTGATATCTGACAGGAACATATTGGGCAGAAACAACATCTGTATTTCAGCATCTTTGGCGACATCATTGTCTGATTCATAAGGATGAGAAAATTTGCGATAAGGGTTCCACAAGCCCGCAAACCACTTTATAATAGCCTTCATGAAACTTCCATTATTGACAGTCTTTTTGTTATCATTTGATCATATCATTGATTTCAGGGCACTGGAGGCACCTGAAGTTATCTTCCACAAACCTGAGCTCTATCTTCTTGAAATAAATGCTTCATCACTACCTGTTTATGCTCCGTTTCTCCATTATTCCTTTCACATAAACTACATCTGATTACCAGATTCATCCAATTAACTCTATTCAGTGCAATTTATTTTCCGGAATTGTGTAATGATGTTCCTTTAAGTTTTGCTTAAATTGATGGATTATTTTCTTTCAAAATACTCTGCTCTTCTACCTTAATATTTATTGGAGGCCAGACATCTTTATATTGACAGTCACAGAAAGATAGACTCTTCTATTTAGAGGAAAACTTAAAGATTGACTATTCCAGGTCCTTTATAGTATAGATGATGAAACAGGCCCAGAAATTTAAATGACTTGCCTAAAGTTAGTTACTGGCAGAGCTGGATCTAAAACTCTCCTTAGGGCAATTTTTTCTTTCCTTTTTATTTTATTTAAATTAATAGATTTTATTATTTACAAAAACAGTTTTAGGTGTACAGAAAAATTGAGCAGAAAGTATAGGAAATCGCCAAATACTCCTTCTCTCCCTGACACACAGTTTCTCCTATTATTAATATCTTGCTTTAGTGTGGTACATTCATTAAAATTGATGATGATTACTGATTAAAGTTTATAGTTACATCAGGGGAAACTGCAGACTGGTATCTCTCATGAATACAGATCTAAAAATCTTCAACAAAATATCAGCAAATCAAATTTAATAATGTGTAAAAAATTATGCAAGATGACCACGTGGGATTTGTGCTAGGTATGCAAGTTTTGCTCAACATTCAAAAATCTATTAATGTAATCCACACATCAACAGGCTAAAGATATAAATCATATGATCAGATCAATAGATTCAAGGAAAAGCATTTGACAAAATCCAACACCCACCCATTCTAAAGAATCTTAGCAAACTAGGAATATAGGGGAAATTCCTGAATTTATTAAAGAACATTTAAAAAAAAAAAACCCTTCAGTTAGCATTATATGTAATGGTGAGAAACTAAATGTTTTCTCCTTCAGATCAAGAACAAGACAAGGATGTTCTCTCTCATCATTCCTATTCAACATTGTACAGAAAGCCCTGGTTAATGCAATAAGACAAGACAAGGAAATAAAAGTATATAGACCAGGAAGGAAGAAGTAAAGCAGTCTTTGTTCACAGATGATATTGAATTGTTCATGTAGAAAATCCCACAGTATAAATCAAAAAAACTCCTGGAACTAATAAATGATTATAACAACTTTTCAGAATGCAAGGTCAATATGCAAAAGCTTATTCTCTCTCTACATAATGGCAACAAAAGCTGGAATTTGAAAGTAAAAAATAAAACACTGTTCACATTTGCAACAAAAATGAAATACTTAGATGTAAATCTAACAAAATATGTACAAGATCTATATGAGGAAAATTGCAAAATTCTGATGAAAGAAATAAAAGAATATCTACATAAATGGATATCCCATGCTTACAAACAGGAAGACTCAATATTGTTAAGATGTCAGTTCTTCCCAACATTATATGTCTAGTCAATGCAATCCCAGTCAAATAGCAAATTATTTTGGAAAGCTTATATGGAAAGGCAAAAGAACTACAATAGCCAACATAAACAAAACAAAGTTGGAGGACTGATACTACCTGACTTCAAGACCTACTATAAAGCTACAGTCATCAAGACATTGTAGTTTTGGAGAAAGAATAGACGAATAGATCAAGGGAGCAGAATAAACCTACACAAACACAGTCAACTGATCTTTGACAAAAGAGCAAAGGTAATTCAATAGGGAAAGGATTGTCTTTTCAACAACGGATGCTGGAAAAACTTGTTGTCCACATGGGGAAGAAAATAGACCTAGACACAGACTTTACATCTTTCACAAAAATTAACTCAAATTGGAACACATACCTAAATGTAAAATGCAAGAGTATAAAACTCATCACTAGATGACAAAGTTTATCACAAAAAGTAAAGCATACTGAATGCTATAGCTTTCCCCTATCATCCCAAATCCTTAGAAGTTCCCTAAAAATATAAAACTAGTGAGTAAATCTAGAACCTTCCTGGAAAGATTTAAAGATTTTATTTATTTATTTATTTATTTGACAGAGAGAGACACAGCAAGAGAGGAAATAGAACACAACCAGGGGTAGTGGGAGAGGGAGAAGCAGGCTTCCTGCCGAGGAGGGAGCCCGATGCAGGGAGCCCAATGCAGGGCTCGATGCAGGGCTCCATCCTAGGACCCCGGGATCATGACCTGAGCCGAAGACAGACGCTTAATGACTGAGCCATGCAGGCGCCCCCATTCCTGGAAGATTTAAAAAAGTGCCTCAGTGGATCAGAAGCTATATTGAATAACTGAAAGATGGAAAAAAAAGTTAACTGAAGAATATGGTCCAAATGCATACAGAAAAGCTTTTTAAAAAGAGTTTTTCATGCCCTGTGTAGGCAGAGGCAGTAGTCAGGAAGGCATCAACAGTATTGGATTGGGAGATTAATTGGGGTAATTCAGCAAGAGAAACCAGGTGAGTCAAACCCTCTGTATGCCCCTAGGACCCACAGGGCAGGCAGCAACCTGCAGGTGGGAGCAGCGCCCAGGTTGCATGGGCCAGTGTGCCCTAGATATGGAACCCCCATTCCCAAGTGTTACTGAGTACTCAGAAGAGTATGTTTATCCTTAAATGCATTTATTAGGAAAGAAAAATTTAAAATAAACTTTCAACCTAGTAGCAAAGAAGAAAAAAAAACCAAATAGTATTACTTGAAAAGTTTAAAAAGACCTATAAACTTATATAAACTCTGGCAAAATCTGCTAATATTTACTTTGAACTTCTGTTTCCATGTGCATAAGTGAGCTTGGCCTCACATTGCATTGCAGTTCTGTGATCGAATTTAGTATTAAGATTAGAAAATGAGCTGGGTAGTTTTCTCTCTTACTCTAATTTTGTTTTTATATATTTGGCATAAAATAAAGATTATCTATTTCTTGATGGCTTGTTAAAAACTTGCAAAACGGGGAATAGAGCCTCTTGTGCAATGGGTGGTCAAAGATTATTCTGACTAAAAGTTCAATGTTTTTTAAGATTTTATTTATTTATTTGAGAGATAGCTACAAAGAGAGAGAGCACAAGCAGAGAGGAAGGAGGAAGCAGGCTCCCCGCTGAACAAGGAACATGTGGGCCTGGATATGAGGACCCTGGGATCATGACCTGAGCCAACGGCAGACGCTTAACTGACTGAGCCACCCAGGCGCCCCTAAAAGTTCAATTTTTTAAATAATTGCTCAAATTTTGTATTTCTATTTGGTTTATTTTCATGAAGTACATTTTAAATAAATTTGTCCATTTTACCTAATATCTCAAAATCATTAGCATAAAGTTATTGATATGTTAGCTCATGATTTATTAATTCTCTACCAAATCTGTGCTTATGTGTCATTTCTAATATCATTTCATTGTGACTTCTTTTTCTTCTTAATCAGCCCTACTGGAAGTTTATCTTACTTATTAATATTTTTAAAAGCTAATGTTTTTTTAGTCATTTTTTGTATCTTTACACTTATTTTCTTAGTTATGCAACCTTTAGGTGTATTGTTTTCTCTTATAACTGAGTTGAACGTTTACCCAATTTGTTTCCAATAGTTTGTATTCTGAAATAAACTTCTCTTTACCTTTAGCTGGTATCCTACATGATGTGGTATGTCGATTTCTAATTTCAGTGCATGGTGCAAAGATGCCATGTTTTCTGTTATGATGATTCTTATGATGACATTTCTCTGGTGACATCTGAATGTTGGTAAATGTTCAATGTGTGATTGAGAATTTTTTTTCATGTAAGAGAAGGATTCTATACAGATATATTAGATGATATTTATTAATCATTTTTCCCAATGTTCGAATAAACCTTAAAAATATCAAATGAGTGTCTCTGTTTGTAAATGTGAATAGTTCTATTCTGCTCACATTTGCCACATATATGTGACAAAAATGGATTAAGTTTTCCATTTGATTTTGTTTCCTGATAGCCCCTCCCTTTATTTTCTTGACTGTTTTGAAATTTGTATGTTTTATTTTTATGGTTTGAGTGCTCGCATTTGAAATTTAACATATATATCTATTCTTACGATTTTCTCATGAAGTATAAGATAAGGCAATAGCTCTGTTTTGGTTTCGAACAGCTTGAGGACCTTAACACTCTTTAGCTTCCCCTTGACCTTCCTTCATCCCATGTTTCATGACATTATTGACATTTTATTTCCACCTTGTTTTGAACATAAAACTAATTCTATTATGATTTAGTGAATGATGATTTAGATTTGCTAATAGATATTTCTGATTCTTGTACATTCTGTTATTTCTTGCATCATATTCCTTCTTTCAGTATTGATACTTTTTGCTGAACTCTATTTTTAATAATTCTTTAAATGAGCACAGGTTGAAAATAAATTCTCTTCATTTTTAAATGGCTCAGAAAATATGTTTTGCAATAAATCTTGAGTAATATTTATTGGGATTAGATTATACATTGAAGGTAAACTTTCTTTATTATTTTGAATGTATTTTACCATTGTCTACTAGAATTAATTGAAGCCAATGAGAAATCTGTTGTTGGTCTGCCTTTCATTTCTTATGGGTAATCTTTACCTTCTCCTTGATAGCTTGAAGGCTTTTTTGTCTTGTTTTGTTTTCTGTAATTGATGTTATGCATGATGTTGTGTATCTAGATATGGATGTATATTTAAATACTTGGGCATTTTCAATATTTATTCAATTCTAGAATTTATCAGGTACTGTTTAAATAACCTGTTGAATATTTCCTTTCCTTAATTCTCTTTATTCTCTTCTTTAGAGGCTCCTATAGTAAAACTCCTCCATCAGCCCTTCAAGCCCCCTAAATTCACTTCCACATTTTGTATCTCTTTATCCCTCTGTGCTGAATTCAATTATCTCCTCAAATCTATCTTTCAATTCACTTGTTTATTCTTTTTTTTTTAAAAGAGTTTATTTATTTATTTGAGAGAGAGAGTGAGAGACAGAGAGCACCAGAGGGAGGAGGGTCAGAGGGAGAAGCAGACCCCCCGCTGAGCAGGGAGCCTGATGCGGGACTCGATCCCGGGACTCCAGGATCATGACCTGAGCCGAAGGCAGTCGCCTAACAAACTGAGCCACCCAGGCACCCTTCACTTGTTTATTCTTATGTTGTGTCCAATCTACTATTAACTCCTGTATTGTTTTTCTTATTTCAACAACCATGTATTTTTTACTTTTAGGATTTTAATTAGTTTCTTTCCCATATTCACTTGTTCTTGATTTACAGTTATTGTCTTCCTTTTGTAGACTAATACTTTCTTTATTTCTTTGAATGATTTAAACTTTTATGGAGTAAATTTCACTTAACACTGGTAAAGACTAAAAAGGATAAAAAGTTGCCAATATGATGTATGACCATAGGGAAATAGAGATTTTCATACATTTCTGCTGGAAGTATAAATTGAAATAATATTTTTTCCTAGTAATTTTTTTTTCAGGAATTGACCCTGCAGAAATATTGCCTCAAGTAATCATAGACATATGTATAATAATGTTACCTTCAATAAAAACATAAACATAATCCAAATGTCCATGATTGAGGGACTGGTCAAGCGAATTATTATACCTCCATTAATGGAGTGGCACACTACACAGTTATTAGAAAGAATGTGATGACTGTGTGTATTGATACAGAAAGATGCCCAATGCACATTGTTGAGTAAAAAAGCAAGTGCAAGTCACACACACACACACACACACACACACACTGTATGATGTATTTTTGGTAGTATATATGTTTACATATATTTTTGCATAAACACAGTAAAAAGGCTGGAAGGATATCTACCAAATGTGATCAGTGGTTTTCTCTGAGAGAGGGGTTGGATATTTTCATCATTTATTTTCTTCCTTTTGAATAATTTTTTCAATAGTGCCTATGCTATTATATTAGAAAATATAAAACAAAGAAAAATGAAAATTAAGAATTTATGGTATAAATGGGAATTCAAAGGTAAACTTGTGTTTACCTTACCTCTGACTTAAACGCCTAAAGAGAAGAACTTTTGAAAGAAAATTACTTAGGCTACTCCTAATTATCTGGAATGGGATAGGTTTCACAAAGATTTTTACTCTCCCTTCTCCACTGATTTCTCTAGGATTATCTACTGTGCTGATTGATGGAGAGTCCAAAGGGCTCTGCCCACATCAGAATGCCAGGGTGAGATGCCAGAGAGTCACCAAGCCCCAAGCCAAATCCAAGCATGATAGCAGGGTCCCCCAGTCAACAAAATCAGGAACTCATGCCCACCAAAGCAACAGTCTGACCTATTGAGCCATTCTTCAATCATCTCTAGTCTTTCGTTGTTTCAGGAACCATCACTGAAAGCCAAGATGAGAGAAGTTGCTGTCAGGAAATCCACCTGACATAGCTGCTGGGTGGACAGAACAGATGCTCTAAGGAAGTGAAAAGATGTAGCAGGACATGGATTTGTAGGAAATGGAGAGGGTATTAGAAATTGACTTGGGTAGCTCTTTTGGAACACAGATCACTTGTGATAGAAGCAGAAATTTCCTTAGAGAAGCTTACAGCAAACAGACTGCAGCCACAAAATAAAGGATAGTCTAGAATATATGAGCGAGCATGCCTGTTCCTACAAGTAACCGTATATTCTTATGGCATCTCCTTCAAGGCTAACAAATTTCATTTCCTTTACAGCTTTATAACTCTTCAGAGAGACGATTTTAAAAAACAACACCACTGTTTATACTATTAAAATTTTAGCACATAGATGTACTTGCAAAATGGGATTAGATGGGAGGGAAATCCATATGGTAGTAAAATTATTTTATAAATTATTAACCAGCTGGCATTTTCATTTAAGTAAGAGAATCATGAATTTTTCCCAGCATTGCCTTTTAAAGAGATAATAAAGTTAAGCTGTAAAAGGATTCACAACATCCTGCTGGAAAAATAGATGATAAAGTCCAGGCAAATAGTTATTGGCACAAACTTTTTTTCTTTTTATAGGAAGGGAAATTTCAAGAGTAACTCTGCAAACAAAGAAATTTTTATAGAGTGAAGGCAACACTGCAGTAAAATGTGCATTTGGCTGAGGCAGACTACTGGATTTAGGCCCAGTGGTGCTATTTATTAACACACGGAACAGCATAGCTCATCCTGGGCAGCCTCCTCAAACCCTAAACCTCAATTGCTTTATCAAAAGATGGGATTGAACTAGATATCTATAGTTATCAAATAAAACGGAAGGTTTTCAACAAAATACCAGGTAACTTACTTACAGGGGGTTAAGTAATGTTGGAATGTGGAAGAATCCAAAGAAGACCTACCTAAGTAAGGACTTCAGACCTATTAAAATGAAAAATAAAGGAAATGGGAATGATGGGAAGAAAGAACTGAAGGGGGGGGCAGAGCAAAAGGAAAGGGAGGAAAGAAGAAAAGAAGGAAAAGAAGTGAGGGAGTAAATTAAATTTAGAATGATTTCAAGTTTTCATCTGAAAACTAATTTTTATTGACAAGAGCAAGTTCACTCTGTTTTTTTGATGATACTGTTTTTAAAATGTGCTTTTTCAAATTGATAAGAAGTGTGTTTTCAAATTAGTTACTATATTGAAGCCACACTATATGTTGTTCTTTATTCTTTTTTTTTAATTTTTTTTTTTTAAGATTTTATTTATTTGAGACAGAGAGAATGAGAGAGAGAGCATGAGGGGGGGAGGGTCAGAGGGAGAAGCAGGCTCCCCGCCGAGCAGGGAGCCCGATGCGGGACTCGATCCCTGGACTCCAGGATCATGACCTGAGCCGAAGGCAGTCGCTTAACCAACTGAGCCACCCAGGCGCCCTGTTGTTCTTTATTCTTAACACAGAGTGGTATGTATGCAAATGGGTCAGTTTTTGTGTATGATACACACAAAATATATGCAGAAATGTATTACTGAAAGACATTTTGAGTTGTCTATTCAGATCAAATAAATTAAAATTGCTATTTTCTCATTGAATAAGGAAAAGTGTTTACAAGAGAAAGAGGAAAAAGAAGAGAAAACTGGTGAGAAGTCTAATTTCTTTTTATTTTATTTTATTTCATTTTTTATTTTTATTTTTTTAAAGATTTTATTTATTTAACAGAGAGAGACATAGCGAGAGCAGGAACACAAGCAGGGGGAGTGGGAGAGGGAGAAGCAGGCTTCCCGCAGAGCGGGAAGCCCGATGCGGGACTCGATCCCAGGACCCTGGGATCATGACCTGAGCCGAAGGCAGACGCTTAACGACTGAGCCACCCAGGCGCCCTAATTTCTTTTTAAATAAGATTTTACTTTTGAATAGTTTTAGTTTTATAGAAAAGTTTCCAGGGTAGTACAGAGGATTTCTAGATACCCTATACCCAGATTTTCCTATTGTTACTATCTCACAGTGGACGATACATTTGTAACAAATAGTACACAATTGATACATTCGAATGGACTGAAGTTTATACTTTATTCAGATATCCTTTGTTTTTACCTAGTGACCTCTTTCCATCCTGGGATTTCATCCAGGATATCAGGTTGCGGCTCGTTGTCAGGGCTGCTGATTTGAGCGTCTCTCCTGCCCAATTCCCCACAGTCTGGTCCCTGCCCAAAGCTCTTCCAGTCCTGTAGGCAGAAGTCTTCGATTCCCATCTTTATTAAGTTGAACTCATACCAAAGGCTGCTGCTGAGGTAGCAAGTCAGTCCTGAAGTCCCGAGGCTTTCCATGGTACTCTGTTCCAAAAACAGGTTTTCTGAGACCAAGACCCTTTTCCTCTTTGTTGATTTAGAAATAAAGTGTCTCCTGCTGACCTTTGACTGCTACACTCATGCCCAAATCACAGTCTCCTTTCAGTGCCATATTCTCAAAAGGAGGTCTTATCCCCAAACCCACCTCTTGCTATGTGCCTGTGATTCTAAACTGGGCTTCTGCCTTAATCCAATTCAAGATCTTTGTTCAATCACCTGCCTGGTTCTCCTCAAGAAGCTAGGAACTTGTTGTTTTTCTGGGCAAATGCACTTCGGGATATTGGAAACCTGTCCCTGAAATCTAGTCCGCTGCTTAAGGCCTTGCTTCCCCAGGGACATCTGGGGCTCTGGTGGTGAGGACCACACCACACTGAGACTCCTATTTTGTGTCATGGATCCCCCCTCTCACCCCAGTCCTCTGGCATGTGTGCCAAGGACTCCCTAGATGAAGATAATGATCCCGGCGGCCCCCAGGGTTCCTGGCATGGACGGTGTCCTTGGTCAATATTCTCTGACTAAATGTCCCTGAGCCTGAGCCCAGCTGTCAGCCTTAGAACCTGGGTTGGGTTTCCCAGTGGACACAGTGGGCCCTTCTGTCAGGCCCAGCTCCTCCCCAACTGTCCTATCTCACTGTGAGTCACTGGCCACACTCTGCTAATGAAATACTCTTCTAAATAAACAACTCAATGAAAGGGGGAGATTGAGTCTTTGAATGACACAAAATTTAGGGCCATTTAGGGACAGTTTCTGACTTTATCTAGGTATGTGTTAAATTCCACACTATATTTTGTGATTTAACTGGCCAAAATTATCAGAGTGATCATCTTTAACAGTGATCTTTCCTTATTTAAGGCTACGGAAGTCATGACTGGGAAATGTGGTCGAGGTGAGCCCCTTGCTTTAGCTCTTTTTATTGGACATGAAATTGATTAATAAAAATTTGAAAATGAAATAAAAATATTTGGAAATACTTAAACCACTGGTTATGTAAATATAAAATTCTATTCATTTAGGAATCTTTTTTATCCAATATGAAGTTTTTTTTAAAGATTTTATTTATTTGAGAGAGAGAGTGAGAGAAAGGGAGAGCATGCGTGCACAGAGGAAGAAGCAGACTTCCCGCTGAGCAGAGAGCCTGACGTGGGGCTCTATCCCAGGACCCTGAGATCATGACCTGAGCCTAAGGCAGACTCTTAACCAACTGAGCCATCCAGTCACCCCATGAATGTTTTTTTTTATTTGAAAAATCTGAACATGTATTTTTTTTTACCCAATTCCCCAAATCAGATTTAGTAGCCAACATGAACCATAATTCCTATAACCATTTCCTAAAATAAGCTATGTTGATAAATACAACCTAGAAGGTATTTAGAATTAATGTTTATTATTGTTATAGTTACTCTCTATTTATAATTATTGACACCTTTGTGTTTAAGTGCTTCTGCAGTCTAGACTGGATACACTTACTTGTATGATAATAGATAAATGATTATTGTGTCATTTGCTGTGAATGTGATTGATGGATTCTCCACTGCATTACTTCTCTGTACTTATTTTAGCTCTGATGCCAATGATCTCTGTCTCTCTATAATGCCTACGGTGTTTTTTTTGAGTGTGTGTGGCAGTTTTAAGTTATTAGTTTTTCAGATCAGTACTTTTTAATGGAAACAACTTGACCAAAAATCTGTCACAGAATTTTGAGATCCATTAAAACAAAAGTTTAATGAGACAAAAAAAAAAAAAAATAGGCTCTCCTCACGTTTCTGAAATTTGCTCTTTTTGTTTTTTCATTTCACCAAAAATGGTGTTAAAAACAGAAGTGTACAAAATAGAGCTTCAAATCACACATATATTTTGCTCTACTACCACTTCGCTATATAAAATTTATTTTTCAGAGGCATAATCTTGGGGCTACTTAGTGGGAAATAAAAAGGCAGATAAAATAGCATAGAAGTACTGTTTTGTGGTTGGGTTTGCCGAGGTGATGCAAAATGATAGAGTGGGGCTTCTTGTTCCTTCAGTACAAGTTCACAGAGCTTGGAAAGGGTGCCCATGACTGAGGCTGAGAATTTCGGGTAACCTCAGGAAGGGTGAAAGGCCTCTGTCCTTCAGGCAAATACTCATGCATCCCCTTTACTCACATTAATATTAAAAGAAACGTAGATGCTTTATTTCTACCAAGAACAGGACACAAAGAATAGGCTTAAATTGAAGATGTGATATACATAGTACATTATCTATCTATCATCTATCTATCTAACTATATATATATATTTAATTGCAATCAAATTAAAATTGGAGAAAATATATCCAGGACCACAGGATATAAATACTAAATAAACCCAGTGTCCAGATCTTGGTTTCTAATACTATTCTCCAATAAAAGGAACCAGGTTCCATGGAGAAATGGCTGATTCTAGAACTGGGGCAGGAAATACACAAAATGAGTCTGGAGGATTTTGTAGCGTCATGAAGTAAAAAAGTGCTAAAAACAAAACAAAACACCAAAATAACAAACAAACAAAACCCCCTCAAACACCATCACCAGCACCACCAAAACCAAAGGTGAAGGTATGCGAAAGGGACATAGGAGTCAATAGAAGAGCTTTCAATGGCCAAAGCTGAAACAATTTGAACAAGAAGAGATGTAATGTAGAATTGCATTATAGCCCAAAGTCTATAACAAATATCCATGAGTTTATAGTGACATAAATAAATGATTGAATAACTAACTAACCCGGGCAGAACAATTCCAAATAGTTTGTATAGATACTGCCCCCTCAAGGAAGTAGAGAATAATTTCCACCCTTTAAGTATGGGCTACTCATAGTGACTTCCTTCCAAAGAGTACAACATGGAAAGGGGTGGAAAGAATAAGCTCACAATGGAGAAACCTTAAGAACATTACCTCTGCCAAGTGATCAAGCTTAACCGCATCAGTGATAAGCCCGTTGACAGCATGTACCCTTGATATGATGTGATAAAATGGTATTCTACCTCTGTGTTCTTCCTCCCCAAAATTATTAATAACGTCTGTCTAGTGATGAGGAAAACAGTACGAATTAAATAAGATTCAACAAAATACCTGACCAGTATTTCTCAAAACAGTCAAGGTCATCAAAAACAAGGGAAGGCTGATAAACTGCCACCATCTGGAGGATCCTAGGGACACATGATGGCTAAATGATAGCCTAGATGGGAATCTGGAGCAGAAAAAGGACAACAGGTAAAATCTAAGGCTATCTCAATAAAGTATGGGCTTTAGTGAATAATAATGTATCAATACTTACTTATTAGTTGTGACAAACGTATGCTACTAATGTCAGGTGTTAACAGTTGGAGAAACTGGATACAGGGTTTATGGGAACCTTCTGTACTATCTTTACAACATTCCTAAAAGTCTAAAACTATTCCAGAATAAAAATATCATTTAAAAAACAGTTTTTAAAAATGTTTAAAAAACTTTAAAAAGGTACTAGACCACAATATCAAAGTAGATGGAAGTTGATATTCATAGGACCCTAATAATCCAAGATGCAGACAAAAATTACACATAAAGCTATTCAGAACAGAATCATTCAAGAGAGTAAAAAGTTAGGGAAAATTGGGGGAAGATAAAAATAAAAGGATCATATAGTCATATGATGTAATATTAAGTAGGTATTTAATGTCAATTTTTAAAACATATAATGGCATAAGAAAATGCATATGAAATAAGATTGAGTGAAAAAAGATAGTACAAAATTGTACATATACAATGAACAACAAATGTATCACAGATACCCAATTAGAAATATAGGCAAAGAATATAACTGGGCAAAAAAAGTTGTTAATGGTAAAGGAGATACATTTGAAAATAGTTCTCTAATTAATAATACCAAATAATAATACCAGCTAACACTCTCCAACATCGTTGGTGAGAGTATATTTTGATCCATGGGTTTTGGGGCAATTTTTGCATTACATTTAAAAAAAAAAACTTCAAATAGGCACAGCATATGTTGCAAGCCCTGAGGATGACTACCCCAAAGACATCTGAAGCCCCTCTTCCTGCCTTTCCCTATTATAGAAACTGAAAGGCTAAAATAACCCCACCCACCCAGGCTCCCTGGCAATGAGGGGTGTGCTACTATGCAATGTAGGTAGATGCCCCAGGAAGGGCCTTTCCAAATGACGAAGTCTCGCAAAAATAAAGTTGGGGACTTTTCTCCTGCTTTGGACCAGCGATGCTAACGCAAGTATGGGCAAGTGTGGGGCAGTGATTTTGCAACACAGAGAATGCAAACCAAATGCTACTTTGCGAAGCTGAAAATCAGAAGACAGGCTCCTTGGGGATGTTGAGCACCAGTATCAGGCAGGCCCTGACCCTTGTTTTTTTGTGGCCTGAGACAAATAGACATCTTTTTAAAATGTCTGTGGTCAGATCTTTTTGTTTCATGTAGCAGGTTGGAATCCTAATGATCGCGACGAAGAGACAGGGAGACAAACTGAGCTGGAAGAGTGTAACTTGAGTAACTTGCTTACTTCTAGAGGCAGTATAGCAATATGTGATAAAAACTTTTAAGTTTTAATACATATGTTTCACCTATATGTATTTATTCTAAGGGAAAAGTTATGGATTTGCATCATATACGAATATTAATTAGACTACTGTTAATAATATTAAAAGGACTCCTTCATGTCTCAACAATGTTATTTACACAATTATTGCATAATATTTACATCAATTATGGCTAATCATCCAGTAGAATTACTTAATAGTCATTAAAACTCGGGTTGTATAAGTTCACAGGCAAAGTTTCATGATCAGTCTAAGAGGGAGTTTTTCAAAGAAGTAGGAACTGTCTGATGTTTTAATGAAAAATTTATTAATATAAAACATTACTATTATATTATCAATAAATATTAATAGATACAATGTTATAATAAAATTTAATATAATATATGCCATTATATATCATATAATCTACATAATTTATATAATTATAAATGTAATTATGTAACATAAAAATATATAAGGCAAGATGTAAATATTGGCAAGGATGTAGAGAAAATGGAGCCCTTGTGCTGTTAGTGGGAATGCAAATTGGTACAGCTACAATGGAAAACAGTATGAAAGTTCCTCAAAAAATTAAAAAAAGAAATATCATATGATCCAGTAATTCCACTACTAGATATTTAACTGGAGGAAATGAAAACACTACCTTGAAGAGATTTCTACACTCCATGTTGATTGCAGCATTATTTACAATAGCCAAGATACAGAAGCAACCTGTGTTCATCAATGGATGAACAGATAAAGCAGCTGTGGTATATCTATACAATGGAATATTATTCAGCCATAAAAAAGAAGGAAATCCTGCCATTTGTGACAACATGGATCGACCTTGAGGGGACTATGCTAAGAGAAATAAGTCAGCCAGAGAAAGACAAATACCAGATAATATCACTTACATGTGGAATCTAAAAAACATCCCTAAAATCAAAAAACAAAAAGCTGAAGTCACATATACAGAGAATGGATTGCTGGTTGTCATGTCAGAGGCAGAGGGTGGGTGAAATGGGTAAAGGTGGTCAACAGGTACAAACTTTGGGTTATAAAAACCTCAGTTGTGGGGATGTAACGTACAGCATAGTGACTACTAGAGGTAACAATAATGTATTGCATATTTGAAAGTTGCTAAGAGATTAGATCTCAAAAGTGCTCATCACACAGAAATATGTATAACTATGCATGGTGTTGAATGTTAACTAGACTTATTGTGATGATCATTTCACTATATATATATATATGTCATCGTGTTGTATACTTGAAGCTAACATGGTATATGTCAATTATATCTAAATAAAAATGCAAAAAATAAAATTTTATTTATTTATTTATTTATTTATTTATTTATTTATTTAAGGAGAGAGAGAGGCAGAGGGAGAGAGAGAATCTTACGCAGGCTCCACATCCAGCATGGAGCTCAACGCAGGGCTCCGTCTCACAACCCTGAGATCATGACCTGAGCTGAAATCAGGAGTTGGATACTTAACCAACTGAGCCACTCAGGTGCCCCCAAATATAACTACATTAATATGGACAGAAATGTTTGGGGATTTTACTAACCAAAATTGTAATCTTCAACCATGATGCTTATGTTTTTACATTACATTTACATTATGTTTCACATTTTTTATATCACATTTTTCTGCATTTTCAAAGAAGGATCAATACATTGATCCTGTATTACTTTTTAAGCCAGCAAGGAATAAACATTGTTTACAAAATTTTAAAACCATGCTTAGAACTAGGCTCTAAGATGAATGTAAAGTCAATGGGTATAAAGTTATTTGTAAATGGTTTCACATAGGCTTCTTGTTAGTTAAATGCATTCTGCTGTCTGTCTTGTCTTTTAGAGTCTAGAAAACCGCGGTTCTGTGTAACTATGAAGTAGGGTCTCGTGTATGTTAATACAGCTTTCTTGCACATTCCATGGAGGAGAGAGACGGTGGTGTTTTAAACATAGCCCTTGGAATCTGGAAATTTGAGTTCTAAATTCGGATTATTTACGTCTTCAACTGTGTTTCCACTAAGTTTCCTCACTCTTTGGGAATTGTGTTTTCCTATATGTAAAAGGACACTTTCCCTGATTAAATCTGAGGCATTCTGGGAAAATGACGTGTTCTGCGACACTATGCCCCCAGCAAAGGGTGCCGCTGAAGTGCTTTCCTTTCATTTGAACACATACTACCTCACTCATCACTACAACCTCCTAAAGGCAGATAAGCAACGGATGTTACCATTACAAAAAATCATCAGATGAAGCAGTGGCATAAACAAGCACAGTGGGATGAGGAGAAGTTGATTTGCAGACCGTGTGGGAGGAGAAGCTTTCAGAGCCAAGGATGAACCCAGGGTTACTGTATCAGGTAAAAATGTACTTGCTCAACATTCCAGAGAGGGAACTCCTCCACTGCCTGACTTCTTGAGGCAATTCAAGGCCAGCTTCTAGGGTGGAATGAGAAGCACGGCTCAGATGACTACTTTCTAAGGTAGAAATGACATGCAGCAGGGAGAAAAACCCAGGAGGAGACCCGTATTAGCACCTTCTCAGCCCCTGATAGATTTCTAGGCTTTCCCACTTGAAAAAGGAGTTACCATCAGCACTATTCAGCAGTCTGCTGAGTTCTTTATCCTCGGCAAGTCTAGCTTAACTCCCAGTGGGCTGGGATGGAAGGAGATTCTTTCCAGTTCTATTTTTTTAAAATCAAAGTGTTGAAGAAAAACACAGACTAGAGAAAAGATATAGAAATGTAGAAATGGAGTCAAATAAATAAATAAAATCTTAAAAAAAAAAAAAAAGAAATGTAGAAATGCATACAATGTACTCCTGAAAAAAGGTCAAGCCGGTGCCCTCTCTCTCCCTCTCTCTCTCTTTATGCCAATTCGGGTGGGAAAATGTGTACACTTTCTGAGGGTTTTTTCATTTTTAAAAAAGCCTGGTTTTTTACCTAAGTAGCTTCAGGATTTGGGCACTAGGCAAGTGTTACGGTTCCAGTTACATACTAATCATATCAATTTTCACTCTTGTGTTGAAAGATATGGAATGATGTTTGAAGATTGATTAAAAATTCAGGAGAGTCATTCTGAAAACTGAGTTTACCCTGTGAAATGGGCCAAATGATAGTCATTTCTTTAAAATTGTGACTGAATTTCCCTTTTCACAGAAATTCCGACAGAAAATGTCTTCTAGTGTCGCAATCCCATTTCTCAGCGCAAAAGACGCCGACATTCGCTTTTGGATTCCCTCGCAGAGGTGGTTGAACTGCAGCCAGAGCTCAGCTGGGCATTGTGAGCAATTCCCTTACTACCAAGTCATTTGGGGAACAAGGTGGCTCATGCATTGACTCTAAACTCAGTTCCTGTGCACGGTGCTCCAAGCCCAGAATTTTATGATGACTCAAACATCAGCTCTGTGGTCCTGCCTATGACCCATGTCTGAAGCTCGGTGCAGCCCAGCAATCCCACAGGGCAGTTTAACACCACCCTCCATCATCACTTTCTGACTCCAGTAAAAGTTTAATAGTGTCTAAAATACCAAGATATGTTTCAGCTGGTAAAACTGAAAGCCAACAGCATTTTTTGTTTTAAAGCCGATCACTTGATGAAAACCCACGCTTCCACATGTCTTTTCTTGTCTTTCTACTATGATCTGTGACTCATACTGTTTCCTAGACTTATATTTTAGGATTGACTTAAAGTGGTGGAATATGAGCTCTCATTTTCATTCACTATACATTAAACTAATCCCTAATAAAAGAAACCAGAGCTCCATACATAAATGGTTGATTCCAAGACTGAGACCAAAAAAAGTTTGAGATAAGTCTGGAATATTCTATGGGACCAGAAAATAAGGAGATACTCAAAAATGATGGGAATATGTCAGAAGGATAGAGGAGTCAGTTTGAAGGAAATCCCAATGGCCAAATATGGGGCAATTTGTAAAAAAAAAAATGGTATATTCAGTAGTGGCTAGGACTATAAGTTAGCATCCCTGCCCTGTGGGATTGGCAGGGCAGTAGGCGAGGGTCCAGGGCCTAATACAGTTCCTTGTTTGGTGGTGGCCTGAAACAGGCCTGAGTGTACATTGAATTTCCTGGTTGGGCGAGGCCACTGGTTCTGTTCTGTAGACACGGGAGGCCACGGGTTGTGCTCTCTGTTCAAGGACCACTGAATGTAGGGCCGTTGACTGGGCTATGCAGCTTCCTATGGACTCTGGTTAACTTCCCTGGTTGGACAGGTCGAAGGCTGTATTCAGTAGTAAATGGGTCTACAAATTAGATTCCCTGCTCAGGTGTAGTGGGAGAAGCAGCTCTAAAACCAGTAAAACTCCTTCTTTGTTGTCTTAATTCAATCTAACCTACAATGCAAGTTCCCTGGCCAAACAGGGCCACTGGTTTTGCCCTGCTAACTACTGGCTCTTTGTACCCTCATTTTGGCTGCAGCACCCCTGGGCTGCACAGCTTCCAGGTGTTTACACCAGCCCGTCTGGTTAGATGGGGCTGGAAGACTCTACAACATGTGGGGCTATATCTCAAGCCCCCTGTTGAGGCTAGAGGAGGTGCTCTAGGCTACTCTCAATTTCCCAAGTAGAATTTCCCACTGGGGAGGGGCCAGGAGCTACCCTCAGCCTTGGCTATGAATTAATCTCCAGCCTGTGGGAAAGCCCAGTACTGGCTTTCTCTGGGTATGATAAAAAAAATACTTATCAGGGATCACAGATTTGCAGTGCCTATTGCCAAACATCTAGACACAGTTGTTTCATGTATTTTGTCCATTGTTTCAGCTGTTTGTGGTGGAAGGGTAGATCTGAGTTCTGTTCCTCCATTGAAGACTATATATTAAGGTCTACTATTTTCTTTTGATTTGCTAAATTATGTTTTACAAAGTCACTATTTCCTAAACCTGTTTTTCTCCAGACTGACCTCTGTATTTTATAGGCTGCAGAGGGCTTTCTGCTTCCCTTTTATGATTCAGTTCCTTACGGCAGGACCTAAACAAGAACTGAGACCATATCAAGCTCATGAACTAAATAATGAATAAAACATTGAAATGCTCTCAAGGTCAAAGTTACATTAAATAAGCATAAAGATGAGCTGTATCTTGATGGCCCAATAACCAAACTCTTTTCCAAGAAGGGAATGCTTTCCTATCATCATGCAGAATTTTATGAGTACTTACTAGGCACTTGGAGGGAAAGAGTTAATTAAACAAGAAAAGGTTCTGGACCATTTTTGGCTGCTAAGACAATAAAGTCATATCTAAAGAAAACAATAGCCAAATTAAATAAACAGCATACAAACATTCTGTATCAGAAAAAGGAAAACAATATTTATTATGTAGAGGCAATTGTGATGTTAAGTGTATTTATTTCAATCTGTGCTTGAAAACCTTTTAGGAATCCCCCATGTCCTCAAGATGATTGGGATATAGACCTTCCAGGATCTGGCTGAATTCTATTCTAGACACTTCTCTTTTTTCTTTCCAACTTTATTGAGATATCACTGACATATAATATATATATATGTTTAAGGTATAGAATGTGATGATTTGATACATGTATATATTACAAAATGATAACCACAATAGGTTGGTTAAACCTCCATTCCCTAACATAATTGCCGTTTCGTGTGCATGTGGTGATATTTAAGTTCTACTCTCTCAACAACTTTCAAATATATAATGCTAACACTTATTTCTGATCTATTCGATAATAGCCATTCTAACAGGTATGAGATGATATCTCATTGTGTTTTTGCTTTGGATTTCCCTGACGATTAGTGATGTTGAGCCTCTCATTCATGTACTTATTGGCCATTTGCATACCTTCTTTGAGAAAATGCCTAGATTCTTCTTCTGACTTGCTGGCTCTGTCATTCCTCTCCTGCTCTTCTCCACCTGATGGGCACCTACACACTTTTTATGACCCAACTCTTCTGGGAAGCTTCTCCTGGTTCACCCAAAATATAGTTTCTTACTTCCTCCTCTGTACTTCTGTAACAGTTAACACTTTTATTTATCGCACATTATATTTTGATTATTTCTAAACCTGTATCACCATTAGTCCATGAAGGCTGGAAAGTTCTCTAATCCCTATTTCATGTCTAGATTCAAATATCGTGGTTGACACATTTCAGTCAGATAATAAAAATTTGTTGGAAAAATAAACGAATCAGTGAGTGAAGGGATTAACATGAAACAACTTAATGAAGACACATGGAATTTCATTCTTGGAATAAGACTAGAAGGAATGTGCTAACTGGGAGTTTGTACTAAACATAACAGAATCAGGTCTTCTCCTGGCAAGCCTGCATAGTTTTGGGAAGATGTTTATGAACAACAAGAACAAAATGTGTGAAGAAAGGAAAGGCAGGAGTCAGCCAGGGGTGGGAGCATTTCCACGTGTCTCGACCTCATGGGGAATTTAATTGGTTGCCTTATTGAAGGTGGCTTCTTTTTAAGAGGCAATTTTGTCAAAGGAATCTTTGTTGAAAACACAGAATTTAAGGAACTTCTCCCGTACCATTACAGGAACAAAAGATTAGGCAGACCATTGCATGTAGGCAAATTATGAAAGAAATATAGTAAAGCAATTGCTTTGAAATTATGATATATTGGTGGGGTGCCTGGGTGGCTCAGTCGTTAAGTGTCTGCCTTCAGCTCAGGACATGGTCCCAGGGTCCTGGGATCAAGCCTTGCATCAGGCTCCCTGCTCGGTGGGAAGCCTGCATCTCCCTCTCCCACTCTCCTTGCTTGTGTTCCCTATCTCACTGTCTCTCTCTCTCTCTGTCAAATAAATAAATAAACAATCTAAAAGAAAAAAAAGAAATTATGATATATTGGGACCCCAAATATATGTGACATGATTCAATAGAAGACATTCATGCATTTTTGAATATTGGTTTTAAAAAACAATGTTTTCTTATTCTATTCATATCCTTAGTTATTTCTTCTGTAAACTGCCCACAGCTCAAAGGATAACATTGTTATGCAGAAGAGTAATAAAGGGCATTCTCAAGAAACTTAGAAAGCCTCAAGTTTCAATAAAAATCTCTATCCATTTATCTACCCTAACATCCATATGAGGACCCAGTAGGCCAAACAAAAAGCATGGCGGTAGGCGAATAGAAAATTAGCATGCATAAAACAAATATTTGTAACTAAATTCATTGAAAAAAACATAATTCTTCTGAAGGAAAGAGAAGATATTGAACAAATAGGTCTTACCTTGATCAAATGGAATAACCTGAGCATGTAACAATACTCTGTTCACCTAAAGAAGAGATCTATGCTCTAAACCATTCATGTGCTTCTTAAAATATAAAAAAGACCAGAATTATTAAATTACTATATATTAACAATTAATCCGATGAACACAAAGGACAAGCCCTAAATTCTATAAAGCTTTATCAGAAACAATTTATGTCATAGCTTTCCACCGTATTTAGATTTTTACCCTGTTTCAACTCTAAGTACTCTTTCATATTAAGTCTAAATAGAAATACAGGTTTTTATAAAATATCGTTAATTTTTAAATATGATAGAAACGATACAGAATCATTTTGATGATGTCAATACTGTGACTAATATGTCGAGTTTTTAAAATATTTTTTAATATTTACAAATGAGATGAAACTCAGTTATGGTAAACATATATATAGGTCATGTGTATGACAAGCTTATACATATATGGTATGGTAAATATGTATATGACACATTCCTACCTCTAATTGTAGAAATGAAGCACAGAATCACACAATTTTGCATTGAAATTCCTAGGGCATTGCGCTGCTCCTTTACCATATATTGCCACACTTATCACATACCGTGCCACTACATCTTACCCGAATTAGGTACAATTTTCACCTAGAAGGAAGCAAATGTTTTTGACCTGAATGGCATCATTCATTGAATGTGACAGGAGTTGTCTTTTTTTTTTAAGATTTATTTATTTATTGGGGTGCCTGGGTGGCTCAGTCAGTTAAGCATCTGCCTTCAGCCCAGATCATGATCTCACGGTCCTGGGATGGAGCCCCACATCGGGCAGGCTCCCTGCTCAGCGGAGAGCCTGCTTCTCCCTCTGCCCCTCCCCACCTTGTGCTCTCGTGCGCGTGCACACTCTCTCTCTCTCTCAAATAAACAAATGATTTTTAAAATATTTTATTTATTTATTTGAGAGAAGGGGGAGGGGCAGAGGAAGGGAATCTTTTTTTTTTTTTTTAAGATTTATTTATTTATTTGGGGGGGATAGGGGCAAAGGAAAAGAATCTTTCAAGCAGACTCCCCATTGAGCATGGAGCCCAAAGCAGGGCTTGATACTATGGCCCATGAGATCATGACCTGAGCCCAAAGCAAGAGTCAGACACTTAACCAACTGAGCTAACCAGGTACCCCAATGACAGGAGTTATCTTATGTTGAGTTACTCAGTCATAGAATAGCAGAGAAAGCAGGTATGAAGAAAAGAGAGAAGGTAATCTGAAACTTGTCACATGACTTTAGGAACTTAATTAGATTAGACAGCAAGCTAAAATTTAGGTCCACTATCCATTCTAAGGCCAAGGCATTCAACTCTAACTGCTCACAATTAAAATACAATTCAGTAGTCAGGGCTGAAATGGGTGAAATGCAGGAAGTAGCTTCCAAATACCAAGATCAGATTGAAGAATTTTCTCTTTGTGCTGATTTTAAATCTCTAAAAAGAATTAAAAAAAAAAGACTTTATGTATTTATCTTAGAGAGAGAGAGAGAGAGCATGAACAGGGGGAGGGAGAGGGAGAGAGAATCTGGAGCAGACTCTGCACCCAGTGAAGAGCCTGATGACCGGCTCAATCCCATGACCCTGAGATCATGACTTGAGCCAAAATCAAGAGTTTAACTGACTGAACCACCCAGGCACCCTGCGGTTTAAAAATATTTATTTGAAAGTACCCATGATAGAGTCTGACATAGAATAGATATTTAATATATGTTGGCTTACCTTCTGTGAAACAGGAAATACAAGAGTAACAGGGCTGCTAGCCAGCTTGTATACTCTTGAACAAATCACTTAACCCCTTTGATCTTTAGTTTCTTTACGTAAAATTTATTCAATGAGAGCCCTTTAATGCTAAGATAGCTACAATGCTGAGCATTCCAATTTCTATATGAAGACTAGCAATATAGTACAGTTCTCAAGTGTGATTGAAAGATCTCTCAACAAGCTGTTCATCTTTTCCTAGGAGTATTCAACTTGACAGGCATAAAGCATTGTGGTATGGGGGGTTCTGAGATGAATAAGACACTACCTCTCCTCTGAGGAAGAAACATCTTCTCGAGCATAATGCCAATGTCATTAGGCACTTCTTTTATTCCAGGCCCTGAACTACATGACTTCACTTCCTTCCGTGTTTATGGCAACACAATGGTTAAGTTACCAGCACGGTGAAGAAGCCATTCAGAAAAGCCGAAGAAGGGGATTATGGCCACACCTTACACAAACAGGAGGTACTAGAATAGCGAGGCCAGACCCTGAATGCCTCCCCCCTGCAACACTGAGTGTTTTTTCAGGCCCTGCTTTACTTCAAGGCTGAAAGGGTCAGTACCAAGTAGCCCCTCCAACAAAATGCTCAAGAGTCCCTGAGAAAGAAAGAGAGACTTCATTGTTTTAAGGGGCGTTTGGATTGAAACTGTAACATGAGTAAGGTGACGTCAAAATAGTCCCATGTCAAAAGAGCTGGGTCAGAGTGGCTGTAACAATATGTTACGTGTCCCCATCACGGATCAGGGAAGAAAGCAAGACCCACTAGATAGGGACAGATAGTTTCTGAGGGAACTGGGTTGAAGGATAGATGAGAAGTTTGGGACATGATGCAAAACCCAAATGTAGCGATCGGTCCCCCATTTCTGAGTCTAGCAGGGAAATGGTTCTAAACTACACTTCAGACCACTTAGTGGAAGAGCTATTGCTGTTTGATATTTTCTGGTTAGTCAGGACTCTACCTCTTTGCCTTTGTCAATGTTTTCACTCTGCTTAGAATATACCTCCTCTTTAGTTTTGCATTAGCTCTCTGGTCAATATAAACTACACCTGCTCTAGGAGGATTTTCCAATGTAGCCTTCCTCTGCCGGGGCTTTCTCATCTACATGCCTGCACGCTTTCATAAAGTTTTTTAAAAAATGATTTTAGGTTTTCAGAAAAATTGCAGAGAATGCCTGTATACCTCTCACTCAGTGTCACTGAAGATTAACTCTTAAATCGCAATGGCATATTTGTCCAAACTAAGAAATTAACAAAGGTATAATACTATTAACTAAATTACAGACTTAATTCAGATTTCACTGGTTTTTCCACTAACATCCTTTTCTGTTTCAGGATCCAACCCAGGATACTACATTGCATTTAGTAACCACACTTTTTAAACCTTATATTATTATTTGTGACTCATTTATCACTTTTTACCTTGGATTTGAATAATCTGTAGACATCTATTCATCTACCCGACTATTGTTACCTTGAAGACAGGATTCATGACAGGTCTGATTCATTTTGTTAACCTGAAGTGACTCGAACTGATTGTATACTTAGTAAATATTTTAAAGTTGTTATATATAAAATAAATTTTAGAGGAAACTTATCATTTCTTTACATTCTCTTGGATTTTCTTCTCCCTCATGGGCCTTTCATTTGCTGGTTGCTCTTCAGTGCACCAGCTTCTAAATGTTTGCAGGCCCAGGCCTCAGACTTTAGGCTACCTTTCTTTTCTTTCTTTCTTTCTTTCTTTCTTTCTTTCTTTCTTTCTTTCTTTCTTTCTTTCTTTCTTTCTTTCTTTCTTTCTTTCTTTCTTTCTTTCTTTTTCTTTCTTTCTTTCTTTCTTTCTTTCTTTCTTTCTTTTCTTTCTTTCTCTCTTTCTCTCTTTCTTTCTCTCTCCTTTCCTTCCTTCCCTCCCTCCCTCCTTTCCTTCTCCCCTCCCTTCCCTCCTCGCTCCCTCTCTCCTTCCTTCTTTCTTTCCTTCCTTCTTTCTTTCCTTCCTTCCTTCTTTTCTTTCTTTCTTTTCTTTCTTTCTTTCTTCTTTCTTTTCTTCTTTCTTTCTTCTTTCTTTCTTTCTCTCTCTCCTTTCCTTCCTTCCCTCCCTCCCTCCCTCCTTTCCTTCTCCCCTCCCTTCCCTCCTCCCTTCCTCTCTCCTTCCTTCTTTCTTTCCTTCTTCTTTCTTTCTTTCCTTCCTTCTTTTCTTTCTTTCTTTCTCTTTCTTTCTTTCTTTCTTTCTTTCTTTCTTTCTTTCTTTCTTTCTTTCTTTCTTTTCTTTCTTTCTTATTGCTGTAGGTGACAGTAGGTGATCTCATGCAGTCTTGAGGCATTAAATACTTCCAGTATGTTAAAGATTCTAAAACTGTACCTCTTGCCCAGAACCTCTCTCCTAACATCTAGACTTACATAGCAGCTGCCTTCTAAGTTTGTATGTCTAATTGCTGTTTTGAAATTCACACCTCCCAAATGCAGCTGTGCCCTTCTTCCCCAGCCAGGCCTCCTGCCCCAGCAGTTACCTCCACTTGGGTAAATAAAGCTCTGTTTACTCAGGTCAAACACCTGGGAGTCTCCTTCCCACTCTCTCTTCCATCCCGCACCCAGCCTCTCAGAAAACACTGCTGCAGAAAGGTTTCATGTTTTGAATGATTTGCCCAAAGGTCACAGAGTGGCACAAGACTCAGACTCAAATCCAGGCTTTTTCTTCTATCTTCCCATAGCTACATCAGGCATTAGAAGCCATGGTGAGAAATTAAGTTGGTCCATGCGGGTCTGGCTGGGAGCATCCGGCAGAGGGAGTATTAAAGTCAGCCACAGGGCTTGTGCCAAGGAAATGAGCAAAGGTCGGAGGACAGAGGCAGCACCGGAAGTTAGAGTGAGGTGGGATCCCCAAATCTGGGAAAAGAGCTAAGAACTGAGTGACTTAAACGGTCAGGACCTGAAAAACAGAGAAGAGATCAGATGCTTCAATAACCAGAGGACTTGTGAACAGAGATCTCAATCAAGGATTTTTTCCTAAACTTCTTCTTATTCAGCAAATAGGTGGCACGCACCATCAGAGGCACGGGAAACACAGCAATGGGGAAGAGAAGGGAGGTTCATGCTTTCATATTTTTTACATTTAGCAACAGAAGATGGGCACCAAACAAGTGAACAAACAAAGACACAAGTATTTTCAAGTACAGATAAGTGCCACGAAGAAAATAAAGCAGAGTGAGGCGCTAGTCAGTAAAAAGGTGAGGGAGGGTCTCAAGGGAAGCTTCTCAGGGACGGTTTCTGGGGAAATAACATTTGAGCTAAGCCATGAAGATTGAATTGAGAGTATTTCAGATAGAGGGAACAGTGCATGTAGAAAAGAAATAAATACATAATAAAAATAAAATAAAATGGGCGCCTGGGTGGCTCAGTTGGTTAAGCGACTGCCTTCGGCTCAGGTCATGATCCTGGAGTCCCTGGATCGAGTCCCGCATCGGGCTCCCTGCTCGTCGGGGAGTCTGCTTCTCCCTCTGACCCTCCTCCCTCTCATGCTCTCTGTCTCTCATTCTCTCTATCTCAAATAAATAAATAAAATCTTTAAAAATAAATAAATAAATAAAAATAAAATAAAATAACTCAGAATGTTATGGGAAAACCAGTAAGACCAGAGAGGCTGAAGAGTAGTGGAGGAGGGTAGTATGAGATGAAATGAGTGAGGATAGGCTGTAGAAGACTTTATCAGCCCTAGAGAAGCATTTGTGTTTCATTCTAAGGACAGCGGGAATCCTGATTGAATGGAGAATATGTAAGGATTGTATCTGAATTTGTCGACATTTTACAACTTGAGCTGAACATCTGGTTGAAGGGGGAATGGAGAGGCTGAGCTAAATCTTGATGCTAACTAGCATATTTGACCAAAACAAATGGTCAAAGATAATTAATGATGGTCCTATCTCCCTTGCTCCAAGGCAGCATTTAGTCTCAGCAGAATCTTACTTAATCCTTCTATCAGAACAAAGGGTCAGAACCCAAGAATGCCATTCTTCAATGATGGTATTTACCCTTTGGTAATGAAATTGCTATTTCAGGCTAATAACTTTGTAATTATTGGCATTAAATACTCAATACATATTTCTTTCTTTTTTTAAGATTTTATCCTAGAGAGAGAAAAAGAATGAGTGAGAGAGAGAGAGAGAGAGCACAAGCAGGGGGAGGGGGGGCAGAGGGAGAAGCAGACTCCCCGCAGAGCAGGGAGCTTGCCCTGGGGCTTGATCCCAGGACCCTGAGATCATGACCTGAGCTGAAGGCAGACACTTAACAGACTGAGCCACCGACGCGCCCCTCAATACATATTTCTTAAATGGATGTATGAAAATAGGTAGTGAACTTCAGAAAAAAAAGAACTCCCATTTTCTTTCTTCTCCTAAGAGCTTAGCTTAGCACATACCCTGGAAGTCAGAACAATGTGATTTTGATGTCTTCTCTGGACGGCTGGCCCCATGCAGCATGCTCCAATTGCAAGCTGCTTTTCTTTCTCTCTCCCTCTCCCTCACTCCCTTCTTCCCCCCCAAACTCCCTCCCCATTAATCCGTAATGAAAATTAAATCTATAAAGCTGAAATACCCACTTGTGCTTGCCACAAATCTGAATTCTGGGAGAAAAGGAAGCTAGAAGGCAAGTCTACATAGCAGGATTATTCTGCTACGGCTTTAAAAATGCTGCTTTAAATCCCTCAGATTTCAATATCCCCATTTTCTCTTCCATTTGTAATTATCATTAGGATTCTATCAACAACAAAATTTTAGCCAATTATGCTACTGAGTGCTGGGTTAAAAAAAAAATTACAGATGGCAATCTACTTTGCAAATCTCTTCTATAAAAATAAAATAATTCGTTAAGTTGGTTTGCTGGCCAGACAAAAAAATTAAAGCAGAGGGGTTTGGGGTTTGTTTCTTATTTAGCATTGGTCAGTTGCACACAAGAAAACTGGCAGGAGGAGTTGCAGTACCTTCCATTTGATGAAGTTTGCCAAATAGAGTCAATTTGTTTCCAGAATAACCTTGAAGATGTTCTTCTACTTCTCAGCAGATACAGTTTTGCTGAAAAGTCTTTGGCCTTTCATTGGGGTTTTTCTTTTAAATATCTCTCCTTTTTCTTGTTTCTTATTAGAGATTATAGTCTTTCTGATAAAGTGATATAAATCTCAATTTGACCATAGATCAGCCTATGCTGAGTCACTTGATTCTATAAAGGATCTGAGTCAGTGGGCAGAATAAAAACATGATACACTTGCCGTCCGAAACGCCCATCTAAAACATCACTATCCACATGCTTACGAGTTTTCTTTTATTCAAAATTATTCTTCAAAAGATTCCAAAAGAGGAAATAACCCAAACTGCATGAGAGAGTAGTGTGGAGTAAGCTTGGGACATCCGGGTCACGTAGGACCATAGTAAACAATATCTTGTTGAAAGTTGTATGTGTGCACACATATGCATGTGAGTGTGTATATACTCCAGTTGTATGCATTTACCCATTTGCAGTCAGAAAATGGAGTGGACCTCAAGGAAACTAACATTCACTGTTTATCCAATAGAGTAGGATAAGCCTAATTTAATTATCCTTGAGGTAATATAATTTTCTGTGGGTATTGTTTTTAAAAACTGTTAATAACTGACGGGACATCTAGAATTTTATAGTAGCTTTTTCTTTAACTAAACGTATTTAACTATTACTTATGCAGCGACCTACACACTGAATTGAATAATTTCAATGATCATAGGTAATTTAAGGAATGCTCTTTGACCAATGAGTACCATACTCTTTATGGGTTCTGATGATTGAAGTTATAGTAGATGCTTCCAACCACTTCTCCTGTGTCATGTGAAAATTGCATTTCAGATGGAGGTTTCCAGTAATAGTATAAGAAAATCTTAAATGAATACCAAAAGCATTATTTATCTTTAAAAAGCCAAACTGAAGTTCGTGGAGGAAAAATAAGTCAGCACTTAATGGATGGAACAGAGAGTGGAAACATCTGACAGAACAGTAGGAAACTTTGTACTGTTTTGAATGCCTCATCACTACTCATACCATCTGTCATGCATTTCTCATGAAATAAACAATTTTCAGAAATGCTGTGTCCAGGGAAGACACATTTTACATTTTATTGATTTATTCATTCTACGTGGAGTAAAAGTCACGGCGCTTAAGAAAATCACCTGTGAGGTAGATACCCTTATACTACTAGCTAGTGGTTTTTTATTTGAAAATATCCATTGAGGATCTGAGATGTGGATACATAATATAATGGATAGATCAAATAAGAAATGTGGGGGGTGGCCGAAAAAGAAGGCAAGTGTTGCCAAGAGCAAATGCTGAATTTCCTACCGTTTTTATTTCCCCAAATCAGAGTTGCTGAGAAAAGTCTGGCTGATAGAAGGATGGGGCGGGGGAGATGATTCTTCTCCAGGGGGGTCTCCTTCATATAATTCTTGTACTGTTGCCACAATCTGGCCATATTTTTCTGCCAGAGGAAACATGGCATTTGTTTCATTATTTACAATTTTCATACTATGTCTCAGTTGATTAATATAAGACTCTTCCCACCATTCCACCCGTGAAAATTAAGTTTTCTTAAATAGTTACCATTTCCTTAGTAGTCCAGGGGTATTTCCCATAGCAGTCCAGTGACACCCTTGACTTTGACGACTGGTGGCTTGTCATCATGTTTTAAAATTGCATTTCTGGGATTTCTTCTATTTAATAATTTCACCTTAGCTTTTCTCTTTTTGTTTCTTCTATCCTATGAATGCTATTTGCTCATCCCAGGAAGACAAATGTTGCGACATTAGGTTCTGGATACAGTCTCAGATCCATTGGGTCTCTGTGGTCTTGGACACATTATTTAACCTCTTGTTACTTCAATCGTAAGAAGGTGATTCGGTGATGTGGGCTCCTCGGGGCTCTGGTGAAGGTTGAACGAGATAATGCTCTAAATGGGCATTTAGGAAATAAATGTTTATTCCCTCCCACACTTATTTCCTCTGTTCTTTCATCATTATTCCCATTACTGTGTCCGTCTCACCTGTGATGTCTCTCATCCATCAGCTTCTCCTCCTCCCTTGCATCCATGGCACTGCCTTTGTCCTTCTTGTGGATTGATGACAGGACAGAGGTGCTGTGTGCTGAGACCGTGCACTCCCCCCATCTATTATGCTATGTTCAAAACAATTTCAAGGCTCCACAAGTCATACTTTATAAAGCAATACAAGTAGCAGGCATTCTAAAACAGAGAGATTCTGGCCCTTTCTCATGCTTTTCAAACTTAACTTATCTCTCATTGACATACTTCTGAATATCTTCTGAGCTCTAGCCATATTTTGTTGCTTTCTTCTTTTGTTTCCCCACCTTCATATCTCTCGTGGTAATTTCACTATTCCTTTGCTTTTCTTGAATGCTTTTCCTCCCTTTGACTATCTTCCATTTGCCGTTAACAGTGATTTCTTCTGGTTAAATCCAGGGACCTTGCATCTCTAAATTTATTTACCCCGAGACTGGTGTTAACACTCATTCCTGGTCTTGCTGTTTAATCTGTTCTGTGGTAGCCCCTGTTCTCCTGCATCTCTCACTCCAGGTCCTCATGTTTTTATATGGCATAGCTTCAAATTATGCTACTCTTGATCTGAAACATCTTTTTTTTTTTTTTTAAGATTTTATTTACTTATGTGACAGAGAGAGACAAAGCGAGAGAAGAAACACAAGCAGGGGGAGGGGGAGAGGGAGAAACAGGCCTCCCGCGGAGCAGGGAGCCCAATGCAGGGCTCGATCCCAGGACCCTGGGATCATAACCTGAGCGGAAGGCAGACACTTAACGACTGAACCACCCAGGCGCCCCTGATCTGAAACATCTTTGATAACCCTTTTTTTTTCTTCCTTCTTTTCTTTTGGGCACCAAGAAAAATTCCGAAACCCTACCTATTTTCTATTTTATTTGCTACGATAATGTATTTGTCAGGGATCTCCAGAGAAACAGGACCAATAGGATACAGGAGATTTATTATAGAAATTGGCTGGTGTGGCTATGGAGGCCAAGAAGTCCTTCAGTCTTCCATCTGCAAGCTGGACAACCAGAAAAGCTGGAGGCATAATTCAGTTTGAGTCTGAAGGCCTGAGAACCAGGGGGCCACTGGTGTAAGTCCTGGAGTCCAAAGGCTAGAGAACTAGGAGCCCGGATGTCTGAAGGCAGGAAAAGGTAGAGCCCTTGTGCCATATGAGGATACAACATTTCTGGTACCTGGAAGAGGGCCCTCACCCTACCACGCTGATCTCAGACTCCAGCCTCCAGAATTGTGAGCAATAAATTTCTGTGGCTTATAAGCTACTCAGACTGTGGTATTTTGTAGTAATTTGTTACAACAGCCCAACAGACTAAAATAGAAGCTTTCTTCTTGGAAGCTCTCATAGATCTTTCCAGTCTTTCCCCCATTTACCTTATGACAGTAACTATAATTAAATGTTAAAATCCCATTTTAATTCTTGTTATCTTGTTCAGAAACTTGCCACGCTTCTCAGTTGTTTTTTTAAAATTAGTACTCAAACCAGGTTTCAAAGCTTCCCACCCAGTAGATTCCTGAAATCTGCTTATTCTTTATTTTTCTCTGTAAGTTTTCTACATAGGCTTCAAGGGATGCAGAAAAGAATCCTGTAATGTATGTACTACTTTGGATACTCCTTGGCCAATGTGTAGCAGGGATAAAAGGTGGAGGAGCATGTGCAGAGTTATTAGAAACCATCATGGAGAAAGTGGAAAAAACAAAGGATTTGTTTGTGGACTTCTGTGCTAATTCATATCAAGACACCAGTGGATCTACTTAGTATGAACTCACTAGTTTTTCTCAGAATCACTGAACTGTTGGAGGCTATTTAAAACTGTTAATATGGTTAGCTATTACTGCATATAAGAAAGATAAATAAATCTCTGGCCAAATAATAATAACTTAGCTTTCTAGCTCTGCTTTTCAACAGCACCAAAGCCAAGTATTCAAAGAAAAACATTTCTTACCCACCCCTTCCACAAGTACCATCTCATGGGGCCTCCATGCTACGCGTCTTGTTTATTATAAGGATTGGTGACGTACTATTGACATTCCTAATAGATGCAAATATCTACTATGCTGACATTTTCATTGGTTTGGCATGATCCCCACAGTCTCTGCAGTAGGGCAAGGCTAACTGGCCCATTTTCAACTCACATGCCCAAGGATTGACAGATTCTTCTCTCTCACCTTCTCCCACTACATAGTATCTCTCCTCTTCTCTCCTTCCCATATTCATAGACCCATGAAATTGATGCCTTTTTCATGTAGTGTTTGGGCTGTTGAAACCAGGTTGGTCTCCCTGTCCTCAGTCCTGCATGACATTAATCTATCCACCTGTCTCAGCAAGGTGAGAGTTCCGAAATCAGAACTTGGAGTCCTTCCACCTCCTGCTCCAAGACTTTAATGCTCTTCCATCCAGGATACCATGAGGGGGGACAGTCAGGGACCAGCAATTGTCCAGCACTATGCCCACAGTTCCAAGCAGAAGTTACCCTTTATCCTTATTGTGTCTTTTGCCCCTCCTTTTTCAAGAGGATCCCTCCCCTTGCAATATTTCACCACTTTCCTCCAATCTCAGTTTATTGAAACCCTATCTATCCGTATTTTGTTGCTTTCTTCTTTTGTTTCCCCACCCCCATATCTCTCATGGTAATCTCACTATTCCTTTGCTTTTCTATCTTCCATTTGCCGTTAACAGTGATTCTTCTGGGTAAATCCAGGGACCTTGCATCTCTAAATTTATTTGCCCCAAGACTGGTGTTAACACTCATTCCTGGTCTTGCTGTTTAATCTGTTCTGTGGTAGCCCCTGTTCTCTTGCATCTCTCACTCCAGGTCCTCATGCTCATTCTTTAAAAATAATCCAGACAAATTTCCACCTCCTCTATGAAGCTTTCCCAGTATTCCTTTTAAAGTGTTTTATTTGTCGCTCTGAATTATAATTATTTGTTACCTGTGTTATGTTATAAATGCAAGACTTTTTAAGGCTCTAGATCTACCAGGGGAGCTAACCTTTTATCTTGCACTTAAAATTGTTCTCTCGTTCCTTCAAGAGAGTCCATCAATTATAATCTTCTCATTTTATTCTCTACAGCTCTTGTTTCATTCTCCCCTAATATGTTAATCAGGACATATAGGTATATCTTTTGAAAAAACAATGCTTGAAGTACAGTGATATATTGGGTTCACATCGGCCACTTAGAGCTGGAAGTTAGAAAGTGGGGAATTGTAGATGAGCCACATATGTTAATTGAATAGATAAATATATTAAAATTATACAGTTCTGTTTTATTCCCTTTTATTCTATTCTTCACACTGCAGCCAGAGGGGATTTTCATCTGGTCATGTTGCTCCCCTACTTAAGGCTTTAAAGTCTTGCCATTGCTCTTAGGATATGTAAATTCTTAAAAGTTCTTGCTATGATCTGGGTCCAGTTTACCTTTGTAGCCTATTTCTCCAGTCCACTCCACTTATCTCCTCGTGTTGAACTTCTTGTTAGGTTTTGAAGAGTCTTTGTTCTCTCTGGGCCTTTCTAAATGCTATCGCCTCTGTAGGACATAATATCCCTGTCCTTCACTCTCCAGTAAATTTCAACTCATTCTTGGATCTCAGCTTAGACACAGTTTCTTCTGGGAAGCTCTCTGGGACTATCCTGGACTAGGATAGGTGCCCTTCCAAGATTCCCTTGTAGCCTCCAGGCTTCTCCGGCGTTGGTCTATGCTGTTATTGCTGCATTATCAGGGTGAGTCCCTCACTAGATTGACTATGGGCTCGTACCCCAGTTGTATCTCTCTATATTTCACAATGTGTGTGAATATATAAATTTATAAAATATGTACATATATGTATAAAATAAGATGGCAGATATGATGAGTGACAGGCTGGATGTGTCAAAAATGACATGGACAAAATGTTTCAAAAAGCCACCTAACTTACATCCTGTCTTATATTTCATATCCTTAATAAACCTCTACTTCTCATCTGCATAAAATATCTTCCTAACTCCTTTCTGATTTCCTCCTTCAGAATGATTTTTCATACTACTCTCCTCTGATAGAGTTCCTCACTTTGACAGAATCAGTGTGTTATTCTTTGGGCACAAGATATCTATTTTGCACATCCTCGGCAAATCTTGCTTTCAAATTTGTCTTACAATTTACAGTAAACTAGACTATGGAACTAATGTTTTTACATTATAGACTCCACATTCTATTTTTGTTGTTGATATTACTTTTAGTATTACTAATGTCACTCCTGCAAACTCTCTGTAGCCTGAAGCCCATTAGGAAGTCTTGGAAATCATTTATTTCCTCATAATTGGTTATCACGGGTCATTCCGTGTTGATGTTCTCAGTGAGTCTGTGAAGGAACTCATTCAGTCACCAGCAGGAATAAACTAAGATAAAAGTAACAGAGTATTCCAGAATAGAAATAATGGTTTATTTATTGGCAATTTTATTTTTATGGTTTTCATCCATCTTCTGGCCCATGAGCATAGAAAGTTAAGGAAGTCAGGTGTCTTAATTTCTTCTCTTTCAAATGTTAGATGACACATTTAATAAGCCATGCAACAAGTAGTCAGCGTTCAGTAGAAGCATGCAAGTCTAGCAGGCCCGCTGGAGTCTAGCCCACATAATAAAGATGTGCTGTGGCCAAAACAGCTCCATATTCTTTCCCCTATTCCCTGCCCAGCTTCCTCATTCATCCTTCCCCTACCAGCAACTGTCTCCATCCCTGCCCCTCCTCCATGTACTTGGCCTCTCTGGCTTCTTGCCTTTCACTTCATCTACAGACTCATGACATATCTCTTGCTTTCTGGTTTAACAAACTAGATAGGACAGCAAGGTTATTCCATTTCTCTAGCTGTACTTAAGAGTTATTCTGGCTCCTGTGGTCTCCTCGGTTCTGGCTCCAGAGGGACCAATGTTGGTTGTTATCCTGTTATTCACAATCCTTGTGGAAATGGGAATGGTGAGATGCCTGAATTTTAGTCAATATCACTATTCTTCACTTGAAAACATGCAGTTCTTGAACCCACCCAAGTTCTCAGGAGAGGTGTTCTCCTCTGGGGTTATTGATGCAATTGAAGAACTCTGTGCTCTTCCAGACACTGCCATCTCCTCTTTTTGTAATAACTATCTTGTAGTGCTGCCTTTATGATTCCAAAATAAAAGTCAATCTACATACATCTAAAGAATACCATCTATGTACACATAGATTAAAAAACTCAATATAATATTCAAACTAATATAAAAGATGTTATAGAAAAATAATTTATAATAGACTAGTGTGGGGGCGCCTGGCTGGCTCAGTCGTTAAGCGTCTGCCTTCGGCTCAGGTCATGATTCCAGGTCCTGGGATCAAGCCCCGCATCTGGCTCCCTGCTCTGCGGGAAGCCTGCTTCTCCCTCTCCCACTCCCCCTGCTTGTATTCCCTCTCTCGCTGTGTCTCTCTCTGTCAAATAAATAAATAAAATCTTAAAAAAAAAAATAGACTAGTGTGGATTTCATTGTGTAAATGCTTAGTTAGGAATGAGCACTCTATAAGATATAGTAGTCAGATGTAGTCAGATGGTTATACCAATAGACTAAACCAACTTGTGGCTACTGCAAAAGCAGATGGTTAGAGGTGTGTTTTATTTGGAGACTCAAACAGCATAGAAGAGAAACTACTGTCAAAATGTGATTTTGAAAAAAAAAAAAAAAAAAAACAGTGGTAAAATCCAAGCAAAACAAAATACAACCTTCCTCCTGGGAAATGCAGTGTTGCTATATAAAATGGAATTAACTTCTAAACTCAGATAATATAAATAGGTTTTTGACTTATACAAATACCTTCTGGGACATTGACAAGTTATGTGAGATGCAAGATGATTTTTATTGTCTGGACTGTCTCCTGTCTTACAGGACATCTGGCATTCCTGGATCCTGCCCACAGATCAGGTCAAAGGCAGTAGCTTCTTCATTATGACGGCCCCCATTTATCAAAGGCCACCAAGAAAATAGCAGAGGGCCCATTGGGAACCACTGCTCTAAATTTTCCACCTGCCAGAGAATGAGAAAGGGGGAAAGAAGGAGTGGCAGTGATGGTGGGGGTGTGATTTGACATTTATTACATACTTACTATGCTGCAATGTCTGGGAAGGAATTTTACATGTCTTTTAGCTTCATCTTCAAAATCGACCATTGAGGTAGGAAGACTAGAGAGGTTAAATAACTTACTCCAGGTCACACAGCTAGGAAATAATGAGCTGGGTGGAGCTTGATCCCAGAGTTGGTAGCATTCTTGGCTCTCTGGCTGGACAGAAAACTAAGAAATGGCCAATATCACACCCACAGCAGGAGAGACCCCTTCATGGAAATTTCAAGGGGGTTCCCAGCTGAGCCGTGCTAGATGAGTGAAAGCCCAGGCCAGGCAGAGAATGTCAATCAAGCTATTCACAAGCTCCAGCTGAATAAGGTCCTGTCTACCGCTATGCAGCAGAGTCTAAATCTTGGCCCAAGACCCAGCTCTGGAACAATGCCCCTCTCTGTGGGTTTTTTTTTTTCCTTCTTTTTTTTAAAAAAAAGTCATTGTTTTCCACTCTTATGAAGGGAATAATAGATGCTTATTGTAAAATGCTCCGACAATGTAGAAATGTATAAAATGGGAAGTGAAAATTCTGTGATGCCATTCATCAGAGATAATTATTGCTAACCAATTGGTAGATATCCTTTGGGATTTTTCTCTGAGCACATAAAAATAAATTTTTTTTTTAAGACTTTATTTATTTGCGAGAGAGACAATGAGAGACAGAGAGCATGAGATGGAGGAGGGTCAGAGGGAGAAGCAGACTCCCTGCTGAGCAGGGAGCCTGATGTGGGACTTGATCCCGGGACTCCAGGATCATGACCTGAGCCGAAGGCAGTCGCTTAACCAACTGAGCCACCCAGGCGCCCCAAGTACATAAAAATATGGACATAACTTGGAGATACCGAAGGTTCGGTTCCAGACCTCTGCCATCAAGTGAATAGCGCAATAAAGTGAGTAAAATGAATTTTTTGGTTTCCCAGCGCACATAAAAGTTATGTTTACACTATATTGTAGTCTACTAAGTGTGCAATAGCATTGTGTCTAAAAAGGAAATATACACACTTTAATTCAAAAATATTTTATTCCTAAAACATGCTAATCATCATCTGAACTTTCAGTGAGTCATAATCACCGATCACAGATTACCATAATGAACATAAAGATAATAAAAAAGTTTGAAATACCGTATAAATTCCCAAGATGTGACAGACACTTGAAGTGAGTAAATGCTGCTAGAAAAATGGTGCTGATAGACTTGCTTGATGCAGGGTTGTCACAAAACAATTTGTAAAAAAAAAAAATGTGGGGACCCTAAGTGGTTCGGTCAATTAAATGCTTGACTCTTGATTTCAGCTCAGGTCATGATCTCGGGGTCCTGAGATCCAGCCCCACTCAGGCTCTGCACTGGGTGTGGAGCCTGCTTGAGATTCTCTCCCTCTCCCTCTGTCCCTCCCCACCCACTCTCTCTCTCTTAAAAAGAAAAAAAATTAAAGTAAATAACTAAACAAAGCATCTGTGAAGTGCAACAAAGCAAACTGCAATAAAAGGAGGCATGCCTGTAGTAATGTTAAATAAGATCACACTCTACATACTGTTTTTCACTTACTATTTTAAATAAACAATATATTGTAACATTCTGTGTCAACATACAGAAAAGGATCCCTCTCCTCTGTTTCTCATGGTTGTGTAATACATAATTGTTTGCCTACTCTTACACTAGACTCATAAGGAGACTTTACCTAGAGGACATAGACCACAAAAAGTGATTATTTTTTTCATTTTTGCCACCACAAACAATCCTATAATGGGCATCATTGAGCATATATCTTTGTGCAAGGGTACAAATACTCCTACAGGATACATTCTTAGAAATTGAACTGTCAAATTGCCCTCCAAAAAGCTCTACCAATTTTCAATTATACCAATGGTACATGAAACTCTCAATTCTCTACACCCCAGCAAACTCTCGTTGTTAACATTCCTTTCTTTTTTTTTTTTCTATGGGTTTTGGAAAAACAATGCATGTTCCTTATTTTAAAATATAGCTCAGCATAAGAAAAAGTAAAAATCTCTTGAAATCATACCCTTCGAGAATTTACACTGAAGTATTTTGCTGCACATCTCTAGGGTATGGCTTGGTGCCCCCACAAGAGAGATGTCCACTGGGAACCTATGATTTATTTGGAGAAAAGTATCAGCATCAGTACTTGGATAAGTCAAGTTTCTCCAGAGCAACAGAACTAATAGGATATATTAGATATTGATAAGAGGAGATTTATAATAGGAATTGGTTCAGGCAGTTATGGAGGCCGAGAAGCCCCATAGTCTGTCATCTACAAGCTGGAGAACCAGGGAAGCTGGTGGTATAATTCACTCTGAATCTGAAGGCCTCAGAACAGGAAAACCAATGGTGTATCTCCCAATCTGAGGCTAAACACTTGAGAACTGGGTCCGCTGGTGTAAGTCCCAGAGTTTGAAGGCCTGAGAACCAGGAGCTCTGATATTGGAAGGCAGGAGAGATGTGACCAAAGATTTTGAGCATATAATCACTTTTATTGCTTCAGAATATTCCATTGTATGTATGTACATGATTTAGCTCATAACTTACTTAATCAGTCTCCTAAAAAGCATGCAGTTTCCCAAAATCTTTTTGCCATTATAAGCAGTTTTGCAGTACATCTATTTACTTGACTCAATAAGGAAAGTTCTTTGGTGTGAAGTCCTGGGATTAAGATGGCTAGTGACAAAGCATGCTCATTTTACATGTTGACCCACACCGTCAAACAGGCCTCCGGCATAGTTACGCTTATTTTCTCGTGCTGTCTGTTTCTCCCCACGCTGCTTAACAATGGTCAAGTCAGTTCAAACCTGGGTATGTAAGAAATGTCATTTATTTTATTTATTTAAAAGAAACTCAAATTAGACTCAGAGGACTATCCTGTTCACATGGAAGAGGGGATTAAATTACACCCTAATTGGGGATCTCCCTCAAATTCGGACCCCAGGCCAAGCCACAAGGTCTTGAGTAGTCCCTGGAGGGTTCTTAAACTACTATAGTGTGGCAGAGAGCTCTAGGCTTCTGTCCACAGGGCTACTGCAGAGACACTGGTTTTCCGAGGCCTCGTGGTCCCTTGGTGTCTGATGATTCTGCTGTTTCCGTACCACACTCAGCGATCTTTAAAGAGCTGTGACCCCAGAGCTGGGGATTGGTTCATCGGGGCGCTGCCCCAAGCAGCCCTCACCACATCTGAATCACTGTCTTCCTTCTTTTCCATGTAAATCACTCTCGCTGTGTCTCCATCTGTCTCTCTCTCTTTCTGCCTTCTCCCCACTTCTCTATAAAGCCAGACGTAATCTGGTCAAATAAGTTCAGATGTATGCAAATGTCAGGAAAAGCCAGGCAGATTTTGCCTGCCATATCCATAAAATATCCATAAAATAAGAGAACAGAAAGGCTGGCAAAGGATAGGGCCTACTTAGAGGGAGAACATACACATGTTCATTGACTGTCAAGATCTCTTTCAGTTTTGAACTTTTTACTGAGGGTCTCAATAGGCATTTTTCATATCAAAAAATAGTCTCCTATATTTTGTTTTAGCGCTCCAAGTCTCCCATATTTTATTCTTCATATTCTTTATTTGCATATTTTTAAAAGATTTTATTTATTTATTTGAGAGAGAGATAGAGATAGCGAGAGAGAGCATGAGCAGGGAGGAGAATGAGAAGCAGGCTCCCCGCAGAGCAAGGAGCCCGACTACACGGGGATCCATCCCAGGGTCCTGGGATCATGACCTGAGCCAAAGGCAGACGCTTAACCGACTGAGCTATCCAGGCACCCTTTTATTTGCATATTTAAATCATCTGGGTTGTGTGTATGCCATGTGAGGAAAGAATATAATTTTATTTTCCTATTTTGGCTATCAAAATTTCCCAAAACTATTTATTGATTAATCAGTTATTCATTGATTTAAATTCTACCTTTCCCCCATTACATTCTGTAATTAATATTGCCATGTATAATTATTTCTATGTATTTCCTTTACTTCTAGCCATATTACTGATCTCTAGTGTTAAGCTATCAGTTATTTCTTTTGGTTTTCTATACATCAGAATGATGGCATCAACAAAGAGACTTTTAGCCTTCATACAAACTCCAGTGAAATAGTAGTTTTCTTTATATGGGTTTTATGTGTTTCTTGCTAAATTTAGTTCTTGTTACTACTGTTGGGAATAGAGGATATATGTGAATGTGGGTCTGCTTGTCTTCTTGCCTAAGTAAGACATTTTGAACAATATTAAATTATAAAGACACGTGTTTCCAGTGTTTCTTCTGAGCTCCTTACCCACTTTTAAAAAAATCTTTGGCTCCTAGTGAACGCACATTTAAAATATCTAAGGGACTTGTCATATTTTCTCCAATTTGTACTCCCACAGAGTATTTGAGAGTGTCTATATCCTATACCCATGTTGGAAAGTGGTCATGCTGTGTCGTAATACATCTGGGCATAAACAGGCCTTTGAAAAGGCAAATCAAATCACCCTAGCAACAGTCTGGCATATTTTTCTCCTGATCCTGCTTTTCCAGTGCACCAAGTATGGGCTCAAATTCTTTGCCATGCTGCTGGCACTTCACTCAGCTCACGGCCTCTGAACTCACCTCAGTCTTGGCTCTAACTTAGCCACCCTCCCCCTTGTTTGATTTGCTAACTCATCCCTACTTGTCAGAGATGGAGCTGGCTTAGTCAGTCAGATACTTGCCAAGTGGAGCACAATATATCAAAGGTTGGGTTCCCCAGGGAGCGGAGCTCAAACTAAGTCCAAGTCCATAGGTTGAAATGCAGAGGATGCCCTGTACAAACAACAGGAAGCCCACATGTAAACATTGCAAGCAAGCTTTAAAACCCAGCCAGCTCGATTTTGAGATTATGAGCCCCTCTCCGACTGGGACCCAGTAACAAATCTTTAGGCATCATTCCTAATTTAAAAGCTTAAAGAGTGTTGATTGAAGACATTGCCAGAACCATTCATATATTAGAATTTTATGTGGTTGTGAGTGATACATCTGCTTTCTCTGAAAGAGCAGCTTAAATATGGTGAAAATTCATTTGTTCCCTGGGTAAAAGTGCAGAGGTGAGTAAGCTAGGGCTGGTCTAGCGGCTTTGCTGTACAAAGTTCTCAGGGACCCAGGCTCCTGCAGCTTTCTACTTGACCATGCCAAGAGTAGGTTTTGTTTTTTGTTTTTTGTTTTTTTTCAAGAACCAAGATAGAACTTCAGTCATCACATCCATGTTCCAAAGAGTAAGTTGGGAGAAGGGAAGTATAAAGGGCAAAGAGCTGGTGAAAACTGCCTCTGGTGGTTCTTAGATGTTGGCATAGGACACAGTCACTTAGATTCCATCGATGAGAGCTCAGTCACATAGCCACACCAAGTTGTAGAGAAGGCTGAAAATGTAACCTTTGTTCTAGCTGGCCATGTGCCTAGGTAGAAGTTCTATTACTGCAGAAGAGGAGAATGGATATTGATGGGGTCATTAGCAGTTGTTGCCACAAGACTCTCCTAAATTACATAATGAATTAAGCGTCACAGTTTAACACAGGACAAACATATGAACGAGCAAATGAACTACATTCCTATATTATGGCTCTACATGGGTGAAGCATGCAAGAGGAGGCTGGGGTACCAAGGAAGAGTGGATCAATTCTGCTGGGAAAAGGGGAGGGTGGGGAGGTTTCACAGAAGAGAAAACATTTCAACCATGTCTTGAAAGTTAAGTAGATTTTTGCCAGGTGCTCTATAAAGAAGGATATTTCAGGTCGTGGGAGCAGCTTAGGCATAGAGGAATAGAATATAAAGGTATGTTAAAAATATGGAAGCATTTCCATTTAGACAGTAGGTACAAGGGAAGTAGGTAGCTCAGCAAAGAGATGAGTCTGGAGAAGTATGCAGGAACCAGAAAATGAATATCCATGTGTACCCTACTTAGGAGTCTAGATTTTGATCTCTAAGCAATAGGGAAAAGATCTGAGTTATAGAATTATAAATCATATCTGATCATTATTTTAAAGAATAATTTGAAAGGGGTGTGACAGATGAAAGCCATAAGAAGGAGGAAGCATTAAGGAAGTCTCTTATATTCTTAACATTGCTTATCTAGGTGGATGGAGTATCAGGAGTGTCTGGCATTTTCACTGTTAGCATCTTTGTGGTAAACATTTTTGCCACAAGCATTTTCACTGCAAACATTGTTACCACAAACATTTTTACCACATAACTAATTGGCCGTAAGGCAATTTTGCCATAGGGGGATAAAATAATGGGGAGACAGTTTGGTTTCATTTCACCATTACAAAACAACCATCTTCAGCAGAATTACTGTATTGAAGCTAGTTGTCAGTTTGGTTTCATTTCTCCATTGACAAAGTTCCCATTTTTACATTACACAAATCTTAGCCAGCCTTCATAATGGTCTATACAGTGACGAGTAGACACAGTGGTCTTAAAATGGTAGTTAACTACTACATATATCGACTTAAAAAATACAGTGATAAAACTCTCTGTAAGTGTGAATAAGAGCTTATAAAGCTATATTGCGTACTATATGGGAAATGATAACATACCATTTAAGATGATCACAAACCTCAGTTACAAATGCATGACAGTGTTAGCATTTCTTCCACATTTCCAATGGAACTTCGGGATGTCTATCGACGGACATGTGACAATACGCCAAGAACAAACAACAACGTAGGCTCTCACAAAGCTCAGTAACAAATATGCATCCTAGTATTTGGAAAACTGATACATGTTTAGATGCAGGAATAAACTAATAATTATTTATTAATTATTATTAAACATGAAGTTTTCATGTTTCATTATGTTCTTTATTAAAAAGGACATGAAGTCCCTCTTATATTTTGTGTGTGTGTGTGTGTCTGTGTGTGTGTGATTTTTATCTTTTATGGCAGATTTGCCTTATGGCCAATTCATTTTTGGCGAAAATGCTTGCAGCAAAGGTGTCGATGGCAGAACCACCTGGAACCTTATAGGTCAGCGCTCTCCAGAGAAACAGAAGCAGGGAAACTGTGGGTGCTGGCAAGTCAGAATGGTGTTGGGCAGGCCAGCGGACTGGAAACCCTCTGGCAGGAGTTGCTGTTGCTACTGTAAGGCTGAAGTTCTTCAGAGAAGTCGTAGTTTCGCTCTCAAGGCTTTGCAACTGGTTAAATGAGGCCCACTCAGATTATCAAAGATCATCTCCTCTACTTAAAGTCATCTGATTGCAGATATTAAGCCACATGTACAAAATATCTTCTCAGCAGGAGTGTTTATTTGAATAATCAGGGAATAGAGCCTAGGCAGGTTGATACATAAAACTCACTATAACAGATGACAACACTATTAACTATACAGGAACTAGAGGAGAAGCAAATTTGGTGGCTTATAAGAAAAGTAATGTGCTTGGTTTGGGACGTTGAGAATGAGGAATCTATAAGTACATTTTGGAGGAACAGAGATATTATTTGGTGTTTACAAATGTGTTCTGGAGTCAAATTTTAGAGTCAGGGAGTTCAAACCGTAAGAAAGGATGAAATCACACAGGGTAAATATACGAGAAATAGTTGCAAATGCTCACGTATGTGAACGAGTTAAAGGGGTGGGTCAGGGATTTAAGGCAACGAGGAGAAGTGAGGACCATGGCAACTGGAGACCAAGCGTCCAATCTCTATGGAGCAACTTCCATTTACTTCCGACAAATCATTGCCCTGCATAAATGTTGGTCTAGGGTTGTCAGATCTTTCCGTTTTTCAAAACTTGGAAAATCCAAATGAATAAGTGAAGATTTCAGGTTTTATATATTGTTTCTTAAATTTGCCTGCAACACTATTGAGCCCAAATTGTATAAACCTGTGTACTTTATCCAGTTTGTGGGTTTCCACCTTGAGAACTTTGAAGAAGAGTGAGAGTAGACGACAATGGATGGGAACCCCAAAACTGAAGGGTCAATAAGAGAATGTGCCAACTGCATACTATCAGGACTAAAATGAAGCCTTAGAACATGACCGTTAGAAGTTAATTGGTGAATTAGCCTGTGAATTGTTTTAGCAGTATTGTGGAGGCAAGAGGTGGATTATCCACATTGAAGAAAGTTGAGGCTATTCTATTAAGGTCTACCTCATAATTTTTTTCACATAAGCAGTTTGGTAAATCCCTCCTTCCTTTAGCTCTTGAGAACGTAATGTACAAGTCTTGCTACCTTCATGGTTCTGTGCTCAGACTGAGGAAACGTGTGGTTCTGTGTTCCTAGAACACTTTGATCTTCCTGGTTCCTGGTTAAACCCCAGGAAAGGGGTGCAAAAAAATAAAATAAAGCATAAATCAATTTATTTCTACCAATAAATTATGTGTAAGTGTATACAATGCAATTAACAAAAATGATACATTGCAACAATTTGTGAACACTGCCCTAAAAAGAATCCTTGTAAATACACATATTCAGCAAACATAAATAACATTTACACAGAGTACTCATTTTCCCCAAGATTCTGAGACCTCTAGAGAGTAAGTTAACCAAAGACCAAACTTGAAGCTTGTAGCATCTACGCATGCCACTTGATAATTCAGGATTTAACCAAGCCCCAATCACACCTGTATTTTCCTATATTCAAATACCAGAAAGATGAAATAGTGCCCAATGCAATTGGAATTGTGTCTGCCTACGGATGAGGAAAAAAAATCCTACATTGTGTGTGTGTGTGCGCGCACATGAATGAAAAATTTTTATTTCCTCATGGGTTTATGCCAATCAGCAGGACTCTTCAAGCTGCTTTCATGCTCCACGAACAAAGCTCCATTCTTGGTGTCAGACTCATGATGGCAGCTGGAAGTGACTGCTAATCCCTAAGCAGTAACTCTTCTTGGGAAATAAATGCAGAGCCTCTAGAGATTGGCCCTCACCAAAAGGGAAGGGAGCTTCCATGTGAGTTGAAAAGTTAAAAGAATGAAGAGAAGTCTGTTGCCCATATATCCGCACCCTGTAACCTCAGGCCCCTGTAAATTCCTTGGGGATTCCACTAATTGTAGATGAATATGGGTTAACATGCTTAAGATGCAAAATCCCAGGAAAGAAAAAGCAGTTATTCACACTTGAGGCTTGATTAGTTGGCTTTTCTGTTTACATCTCTCTGAGATCATCAGGTTTGAGTCGATGTGAGCTTGATGAAAAAGGAAGCTGAAGAAAAAAGGTAGTAACCATTTTGGAAGCGGACAGGCTTCAGGGAGGCGTGCTCAGCTGAGCTGCCAGCATGAAGACATCAGATTCCTGGGAGCAGGGTGGGTGCGGCTCTGGGGAATGGTAAGGAAAGGGTTAGGAAAAAGAGGATAATGAGAACCAAGAAACTGAGGCCAAATGGTGGACAACAAAGACAAATTCTATTTCCATCCTAATGCCTCTTGATTCTCCTTGTGGTTAGCTGATGGTGCTTTTCCTGGTGGCGATTTATCAGGCAACTGCCAGGGCTGGAGTGGGGGTTGCTGAGGGTGGGGGGAGTGGAGGTCGATCCCACCCAGAGATGCTGGGCTGAAGTGAAAATGAGAAAGAATCTAATTAAAATGTCTCAAATTAATTAAGAAACCATGGTAGTTGAGAGATAAATCATCAGACTACTGCCATAGAAATTACTGTTAACGTCCTCACCTGTGGGAGATGAATTTTTCTCAAACCTGGTTTCTCCATTTGGCTAAGCATATTGAAACTTTGTGTGTGTGTGTGCATATCTGTATGTTTCATTATAATAGCTGATACAATTTAACTGTACAGTTTTACTTGTTAGTAACTCGACTTTAATTTATCACAGGTTATTTCTATGTGTGTTACCCTACTTTAATTTATCACAGGTTATTTCTACGTGTGTGACCGTATTTGGGTCAGTTCTTGGATTTTGAATATATTTTGAATACATTTTGCCATAATTTGTATGTCAGAGGAGGAGTTAAAAAACTCAATTATCTTCAATGTTTTATATTCACAGAGATTTACAGCACTTTTTTTTTCCTGAACAGTAAGTTTAAGAGAACATTTAGGCTTTTAATCTTCACATACCCCTGCAAAGGCATTACTATTTCTATTTTACAGCTAAAGAAACTGAGGCTCAGAGAGGTTCAATGATTAGGCTGCCAAAATGTAAGTACAGGGCTCATCTCTGAGCCAAAAATCTGGGCAGCAGTATGGGGATGTCCTTCTGGATTATTCTCAACACTGCACGAAGGGGAGAACACCTTCCTTCTCTAGCCTGTCTGGGCTGTTTATTCACATGAGTGGTGCAGAGGCCATCAGGAACAGGCAGGCAATTAGGAGATAATCTTATTAAGGTGGACACCATCTAGAATGTCATAGAGTTTGATTAAGACTGGAATGATTGCTATTTAAACGAGTAAAGTACAACATGGGATTCTTAACAACTTGGCTGTCCACAGGTTTTCGTATTATCTGTGACTGAGTCTAAGCAAATTTTGTTTTCAGTTTGTTATGAGAGAGGAAAGCCTTATCACTGCCTTATAGCTCTTCGTTTTGTTCTGATGACCAAGTAAAATCAAATGAAGGCAAGAGTGTGACCAAGTATGATAGATAAAAATAGGAGAACTATGTGTCAGACATGAAAACCTAACAAGACCTATGAGGTTCCTACATTGTTATTTCTCTTAAGCTTCCTGGGGAAATGCTAAATTTTTGCAGAAAGTCAGGAGGCTTAGAAACCACACAGAGAAACATTCCTTGGAAAGAGGAACTCTTCAATGGTCTAAGATTACAGATCCTTGAACTGGAATGGTATGCAGCTGAGTTTTCCATTCTCAGTTCCAGGAAAAAAAATGGGATTTTTTTCCCATTAAGAATACTGTTAGTTATTTTGAAGTATACAGTACATATATGCTTTTTTTCTAAAACCACTAGATTTCAAAAGAGGCACACATGTGAGTATTGCAAACCTTTTCTGCTGATTTTAGATCAGACCTAGAGCTCAACTGTAGAAAAAATTTCATTTTAAGTACAGAACAGAACAGAGGCATCCCTCGCATGGCTCCTAACATGCTCAAATTTACTATTTGTTTCTTGAGAATGACTTGGCATTCATATTTATAATAATATAATCTACACAACAACTGCCAATAAATATTGGAAAGCCTGAGCTTTCTAGATACCGTGCAGTAATTATTCTATCCTGACAAGACTTTTCTTCAGTCTTGATAGAAAAGAAAAAGTGCCTTAAAACGTAAAAAGAATCTTAATTAAATAAAGTATAATTAAAGCACTGCCCTTGAAGTCAGGTTTTCTTTCTGTTTTGCACTACTAAGTGCAGGCCAAGCTACAGTGAGTTGTTTAGGGTCTCTAAACCTCAGTTTATTTTCCTATAAAGTAGGGAAAATGTTAACATCCTGCCCAAGAGCATAGGACTCTTCTGGCTGCAAAGACGAGATACTGGACTCAAAATGGCAAACGGAAAGAAAAAGAATGCATTGACTCTTGTACGTGAGAAGTCCGGGAGTAGGCTTTGCATCAGTGTTGCTGGGTCCTGGTTCAAACAATGTTGTTAGGATGCAGTAACTGCTGGGGACTGAATGTTTGTGTGCCCCCAAATTCATATGTTGAAACCCAATCTCCAATGTGATGGTATTTGGAGGTGGGGCTTTTGGGAGGTGATTGGGTCATGAAGGTAGAAACCTCATAAATGGAATTAGTGCTTTTATAAAAAAAGGCCCCAGAAAGCTCCCTCATCCCTCTGCCCTGTGAGGGCACAGAGAAAAAATGGCATCTGTGAACTGGGATATGGTTCCCTACCAGACACCCAATCTGCCGGCACCTTAATCGTTTGCCAGCACTTTAACGGTGGACTTTCCACCTTCCAGAACTGAGAGAAATAAGTTGCTGTTGTTTACAAGTCACCCAGTTCATCGTATTTTGTTATAGCAGCTTGAACAAACTAAGACAGTCAGTCTCCATGTCTCTGCTTTATTTTCTTTCTATTAGAACCAACTCTCAGGCAGGCTCTCCTCATGGGGCAAGATGGCCTCCAATAATTCCAGCTCATATCCAGTCTGTTTCTCAACTGTTACAACAGTAGTCCAATCATTGGTTGGCAATGTCTCCCACTTAGCATGACTAGGATGTTGTGTTTATCTCTGAAACACTCACTGAAATCAGGCAGTTGTGAAGTTTGATTAGCCTGATTTAGGCCAAATGCCCACCCCATAAATTGAAGACAGAGTCAGCTCTACCCAAATGGTAGGAATTGGAGAGTAGGAGAGCACCTCATAGAAAATCTGGGTACTGCTATGACAAATAGAGAGAATATATTAAGGTGGTTGTGATAACCAAAAAACATAGTATATGTACATAAGATAGTAAGTAAAATAAAAGGCTTATTTATTATGCCTGGTGTTATTTAATAAGAATATCTCTAAAAAACTATCTTTTCAATAATGACATTAGAGATTTTGCAATGTGAAGCATCTGTGTTATACATTTCTTGGAGGTCTCCATTTCATTTTATCAAATTCTTTTCTGTAGTTATGGTAGCAAATTCCCATAGAACTGATTGCAAGAGAAAAGAACCACCACTAAGTATTATCTTCAGCATAGAGGTTTGAATTCCTCTAAAAGAATGAAGCAAGAATTAAGCAATTGAACCTCTGCCCTCCAAATAGCAAAGTATCTTAAATGAGTAGAACAGAATAGTACGATCTCAATTTGCCATTATAAAACTAATGATACATTCTTGGAACAGTAAGTGTGCATGGGAGCACAAATTTTGACTATTGGTATTGTATATTTGTTATTTGAGTACCTATCTGAAAAACGGTTCTTTGATTTTCAAGTGTCGTAGAGGCTAGTTAGATGGTCATTGATCCTAGTTCCTGTTCCCGTGCACATGTGGGGTCTGGATTTACCAGCTCCTTTGCATTGGGTTGAGAGAATATGACTTTGTTTGCTCAATGGAATGTGGGCAGTGATAATATAAGCTGCTTCTAGGCTTTGCCCTTAAAATATGTTGGGTGATCCTTTAGTCCTAACATAAATGTGATGCCCTCAGAAGTCACATCTTTAAGGATGGTGTTAGATTAGATAATACTGGATGGCATTTATATTAGAAGCTTGAATCCCTGAGCTAGCAGAAAATTGGCCAAGGGGAACCACCAAACTCACTTTGAGATGTTATAGAAGTGAGTAAACTTTTACTGCAGTAAGTCTCTTATTTTGGAATTGTTTATTATGACTTGCTGAATACAATAAGCAAGTCTAGAACAAAACAAAATTTCACTAATAATAGTATTGCTTCATTTCTAGACAAATCTACACAGAAGTACATGGATTAATGAGAGCAGCAATTGATTCAGGCTTTCCTTGATCATAGAGGAAGTTCTCCTTATCTTTTTCATCCTCAGGATAAAAATAGTTTAAAAAATTAACAAGCTTGACACCTTCACTTATTTATTATTTATATCATACAACGACTATATGTCAAAACTGTGAAAAGCTTTTATGTGCCTACAGACCCTCAAGCACAATATATCCAAATTGAATCTACTATCTTTCTCTATATGTCCCCCAAACCTCCACCTCAATGCCCTATGCCATTGAATGACATTGCCATCCACTCAACTGCTCAGGCCAAAAGCTTGAGGAATTGAATCCTTAATTCCTATGTCTCTTCTACTAGGTCCTGTGGACCTCACCCATACATAATTCTCTCCATTTTCATCATTACTGATCTAGTCCAAAACATCTTTATCTTTCACCTAGATTACTGAGATAGATAAGTAATTACTAATATTACCTATTCTTATCCCAGGCTGTCCCTTATCCTAAATTCACTTTGCAGCTAGATTAATCTTTCGAGAAGGCCAGTCTGATTGTGTCAGCCTCATACTGAAAATTCTTCAATATCTCTAACACTTAGGATACTTCAAGCTCCTTCGTATGGCTTACAATACTCTATGATCGGGCGCCTGGGTGGCTCAGTCGTTAAGCGTCTGCCTTCGGCTCAGGTCATGATCCCGGAGTCCCGGGATCGAGTCCCACATCGGGCTCCCTGCTCGGCGGGAAGCCTGCTTCTCCCTCTCCCACTCCCCCTGCTTGTGTTCCTGCTCTCGCTATCTCTCTCTCTGTCAAATAAATAAAAAATTAAAAAAAAAATACTCTATGATCTGGCTTTTGTTTCCCTCTCCAGATTATTTCTTGCCATTTCCCCCAACTCTTATAGTCCAACAATTATTACTGTGAATAATTCTTATGTATCTGACCCTTCTGAGATGGTATTTTTGTTAAGCTGACAAACTAGAACATTTAAAGTAAGTTGTATCTGCCTATTTAGTGCTCTTCATTCTATCTGCCGGCCAGGCTTATCACATTTGTGGGGCCCAGAGAAAAAGGGCCACTCACTATAGTCTAAATATTTAAAAGTTATCAGTAGATCTCACAAACCGTTAAAATACATTCTACCTTTTCATCTCACCAAATACAATCAGACTAACTTATATTCAGATTTTAATTTTGAATTCTCAGTTTCTTCAGCTACATTGGAGCATGACAGTAGTGTGAGGAGAGATGACCACAGTCAATGGAACAGAACAGAGAGTCCAGAAATAGACTGGCACAAATATAGACAACTGATCTTTGATAAAAGTAGCAAATGCATTTTAGTGGAGAAAGAATCATTTTTTTTCATAAATACTGCTGGAATAATTGGACGTCCTTATGCTAAAAAAGAAAATGAAGTTGGACCCATATCTTACATTGTATTAAAAAAATCAAAATGGAATATAGGTCTAACTGCAAAACCTAAAACAACTACACTTTGAGAAGTATACATAAATGGTAATCACTGTGACCTTAGATCAGACAAAGATTTCTTAGATATGACATCAAAAACATTAGGAAAAAATGGATATATTAGATTTCATTGAAAGAAAATGAAAGACAAGCCATAGAATGGGAGTATATATTTTCAAATCAGATATCTGATAAAGAACTTCTATCCTGAATACTTAAAGAACTCTTAAAACTCAACAATATGAAACAAACACCTCAATTTTTGAAAATGGGCAAAAGTTCTCAACAAACAGTTGACCAAAGAAAATATATGGACAACTAATAAGCATAGGAAAAGATGCCCAACATCATTAGTCATTAGAGAAATGTAAGGTAAACCACAGTAGGATACCACTCACACCCATTAAAATGGTTGAAATTAAAGGACTAACTATACCAAGTGTTGGCAAGGATGTAGCAGAACAAGAGCTCCCATAAACTGCTGATGGAAATGTAAAACGTTTGGAAAACGTCTTGGCAGTTTCTTTTTCTTTCTTTCTTTTTTTTTCATTTTGACAGTTTCTTAAGAAGTTAAACATATACCAACCACCTGAACCAACCATTTCACTTTTAGATATTTACCCAAGAAAAATAAAAGTATATTATTCAAAGTATATTCAAAGTCCTGTGCATGAATGTTTATAGAAGTTTTATTTGGGATGATCAAAAACTGCAAACTTAAATGTCCATCTACTGGTGGATGGATAAAAAATGGAATTCAATCAGCAACGACAAACAGTGAATGATTTGATGCATGCAAAATCATACAACAATTCTTTGTCTCCATGGAAAGTACTTCACAGCTTGCCAATATTCTACATTTCGTAATGTTTGGTGCTATGGACCAAATGTTTGTGTCCTCCCAAAATTCATATGTTGGAGCCCTAATTCCCAATGTGATGGTATTTAAGGAGATGGGGCCTTAGGAAGGTAATTAGGTGATGAGGGTAGAGCCCTCATGAATGGAATTAGTGCTTTTAAAAGAAGAGACAGAAGACGGATGATCTCTGTCTCTGTCATCTGAGGATGTAGTAAGAAAGCATCCTTCTGCAAATCAGGAGAAGGGTGGGCCAGGAACCAAATCAGGCAGCATGTTGTTCTTGGGCTTCCCAGCCTCCAAGACTGTGAGAATAAATTTCTATTGTTTAAGCAGTCTATGGTATTTTTGTTATAGCAGTTCAAACTGACTAACATATATGGATAGAGTCATTTCAGAAGAAGGTGACTGCCATCTTGTAATGCTTATAGATGTCTACACACCAGATGTTGGTAAACATTTTATGTAAAGGGCCAGACAGTAAATATTTTAAGCTTAGCAGCCACATGGTCTCTGTTACAACTATTCAATTCTGACCTTGTAGCACAAAAACGGCCAGAGACAATACATAAACAAATGGGTGTGGCTGCGTTCCAACAAAACTATTTACAAAAATAGACGGTGGATTTAATCCACAGGATGTAGTTTGCCAACCTCTGGTTTAGACTGTTAGAATTGGTGTGTGTCTTTCAACCTTCCCCCTACTTGATTTGTTGGATCTGGGTCCTAGTGGCTATTTGCCTAAGCCATTGATCCTGGATATCAGGGAGGACACCAATGGATTTCAGCCATCTCTGTGGTGCCAAGAAGCCTGGGTACTTAAAGCTCTACGGGGACTTTTCCTGTGTCAGTAAGCAGGTTCTTTCTTTCACAAGATGCCAAAAGCCTATGAGAAGTGTGGTGGATTAAACCTGACTGCAAATTCTTTGTTATCACCATGGAGAGATGGAGTTCATTTTGCTCCACTTGGGTCCCCTTGGATCCTCTTGGCGCTGTGACTGAGGTAACCAATAGAATTGATGAATATGATACTGTACTAGTTCTGCACCTACACCTTAAAAAGGTATTAGAAACTTCTGATTTTGTGCTTTTGGAAGCCCTGAACCAGCATGTAAGTCATCTGCTGACTCTATGAAGAGACAATAAGGGGAAAATCATGTGGTACAATCATGTGAAGAACTAGAGTCTCAAAGACCTCATGGACAGAGGACATGGACAGGACATGGACAGCCACGCCATGTCCAGAGCTTAGCTCAGCCTTTCAGCTATCCCTAATGAGGCATCAGAGTGGGCCATCCTGGATGTTCCAGCCAAGTCAAGCTACAGATAATTGCAGACTCAAATAACATTATATGGATGAGAATAACTTCCCAGATGATCCCAAAAAACAAAGATGAGAAAACTATTTCTAGCTACTAAGTTTAGCTAGGTCAAACAAGGTGGTAAGAACACTGAATGAGACCTTTATCTGAAAGAAAGGTTTAGAGTAGATTAGTGATCCTCCAAGTAGGTTCTGTTAGATGCATATAGGTGTTCATTAAATAAGAGCATCAGGGTTTTGTGTTCAGTCATCAGGTTTTGTGTCCAAACTTCCAATTAAGGTTAGAAACTATTTTGTGAACCAAGATTAAATAGGTCTACTTATTGCAGAACTTCTCAGAGGCTTTAATATGTACATTTTAATAATAAACATTATGAAACTCTAGGAGGAGGACATAAAATTTGCCTGTGACTTTTAGAAAAGGTATACTTATTCATAGCCTGAGGAAGGATTCCCAGAAGTGACGATGTCTAAGCTGTGTCCTGACCAAGAAATGAAGTCTGGGAGATACTGAACAACATGGTCTCTGAGCTTATTTCCAGCTCTAAAATGTCATTATCTAGAATCCATTATGAGATGGTCTCTCTTAGCATTATTAGATCTCCAGTACAAGAGGTGGAGCAAGCACATGGAGTTCCTGGTGGATATCCAAACCTCTCATGCAGCCTTCACTCAATTCTACTCATTGTGGATAAAGGCTTCTGCTTTGAGCCACTTAAACACTTCTGACTTCCAATCCTAATCAAAGCCTTGAAGTGAAAATATGGTCACTGAGGATGGAAAAAAAAAATCATAATTTAATGGGGTGAGACCTCAGCAAAAACTCTGTACAAGCAAAGATTGTCTCACTGGACTATCATACTTCAAAATATATAATCTCTCCAATGACTCTACTCCCTCAATTTGAAAATAGACTCAATTGGCTTTTTTTCCTTTGAATTAATAAAAATAAAAGTGAAAACAGCATTGCACTATTCAATCTCATCTACCTGTTAGGATATTACCTTAATTGCCCTACTTGACATCACAGTATCATATTTCTTGAATTAGTTGTCCATATTGTTTGCATAAAAAATGCAAACTTCCCTCTCATCCCACTTATTTCATAATCTACTACAGTTTGGTTCCCTCCTGTCACTTCAATTATTTAAAAAAAATGGCACCTTTCCCCAGGTTATCTCATCCAGTCCCAAATTCTGAGGACCTATACACAATATGACCAAGAGTAAGCAGTGTTCCTATATCTGTACACCAGCACTCCTCCTGCCCATACCATTAGCCTAATACTCACGCTGCAGACCTATATTCCAATTGCTTATTTCCACCTGAATATCACACAGGTATAAAGAAACCTCTCCACTCCCAGTGGCAACACAAGGCCATCCAAGTATTTATTCATTTATTCAACTAATATTTGTTGAGCACCTACTTTGGGTCAAGAAATTTGCTAGGCATTAGATTCTAACAGTAAACAGGACTCCACCCTTGGGGAGCTTATGGCCCAGTGGTGAAGATAGATAAATAACCAAACACTTCTAGGGGAAAACATGAGTTTCTATGGAATCATCCAGGAGAGACTCTTCATTCAATCTTGATAGTGGTGATTAGGTGTTGGAGGAAGTTGGTGTAAAGGCCTCCCAGAATAAAAAAATGACTAAGTGGAGTCTTAAAGGATAGTTAGGGCAAGGAAAGGGGAATAGAAGAGCAGCCAACCAGAGGAAGTACCTTGTAGGGAGACTTATAGGGAAGCAACTGAGTTATATACTCACATACTCATATAGCAAGTCATTCTGCACAGCTGGATCAGTGAATGAAGGTGGACAAGAAGTCACAGGTGAGCAGTACAGGTGGAGGAAGAGTTGTCTTTACAAAACCCAAATTCATTGACATTTTGGTATTGTGCAACAGTTAAATGTTTTGTTTTTGTGTTTTCCTTGCAGATGGAAAATTTTATTTTTTAAAGATTTTATTTATTTATTTGACAGAGAGAGAGAGAGCACAAGTAGGCAGAGAGGCAGGCAGAGGGAGAGGGAGAAGCAGGCTCTCCACTGAGCAGGAAGCCCGACGTGGGGCTCCATCCCAGGACCCTGGGATCATGACCTGAGCTGAAGGCAGCCGCTTAACTGACTGAGCCACCCAGGTGCCCCCAGATGGAATATTTTAAATACACATGCTGTGCTTCTAATAAAGTTAAACATGCCTTTACCCTGCGACCTAGCAATCTTATTTTCAGGTATTTACTCAAGAGAAAGGAAAACATATTATGTCCACACAAAGACTTGTACAAGAATGTTCAAAGCAGCCGTATTCGTAATAGCCCCAAGCTGGAAAGAACCCAAATGACCATCAATGGGAGGATGAAATAAATTGTGGTATACTTATACAATGGAATAATACTCAGTAATAAAACAGAAAAATTATTAAGACATACTACCAAGATCAACAGCATGGTTGATCCTCAAAATCATTACACTGAGCAAAATAAAGGCAGACACAGATCACATACTGTATGACTCCAATTACATGAAGAATAGGCAAAATGTATTATGGTAAAAGAAAATAGAAAATGGTTGCTCTAGGTGTCAGGGTGATAGGAAAGGGACAAGGGGGACTTTCCGGGGTAGAGATGTTCTCTCTCTTGTTTTAGGTGGTGGCTACATGGGTTTTTTCACAACTCATGGCGTTAAACACTATGATCTATGCATTTTATTAAATGGTAATTATACTTCAATTTTTTTTAAAGATTTTATTTATTTATTTGAGACAGAGAGAAAGAGATACAGAGAGCATGAGAGGGAGGAGGGTCAGAGGGAGAAGCAGACTCCCTGCCGAGCAGGGAGCCCGATGCGGGACTCGATCCCGGGACTCCAGGATCATGACCTGAGCCGAAGGCAGTCGCTTAACCAACTGAGCCACCCAGGCGCCCTATACTTCAATTTTTAAAAATGCCAACAATGTTCCTTTCAAGAGTCTAGGGTAACAACATGGTTTGCCCATACCAAAGCTGCTGAGATCTTGCCATGTGCTACACAGCAGTATAATGATTCTAAAATATATTTTCAAAGGTGTGGAAGAGAAACATAAACACAAACAAGATGTCAAAAGTTTATTCAAAAAGATGATAGAGCATAAATACTCTATTTTAACTGCAATTTGGATAGATGTTTTGGAAATTTTAGCCTTAAAAATAACCTGAGAAATCAGCAACTTCTGATTTGGACATATATAAAGAGTACCCCTTTTATCACCTGTGAATTAATTTATTAAAGCACTGAGACTAAATCTAGATGAAAGTTAATGGAATATGAAAGAAAATTGAGTGATAAAACCAATATAGGTTATTTTGGCATCAAGCAGTAAATTGTAATAAAAATATTTTTCAAATAAGACAAGGAGCAATAATTCATGAAGAGGAAGAGATAAATTTTGAATTAAAGTACTGGGTAGGCTATTAGATTATTTGATAATCTAATTAATGAAGAGGAATGAATCACAAGAACATATTGGAAAAATATTTAAATTTCTTTCAAATTGTATGTACAATACTGACATTGACAGAGATAAAATCATATTCACAATATACCTTTACAACAACACATCAGTGACAAGCTGATTTATAAATATCGTCAATTGAAAGAGTATTTAAAATTATTCATATACAAGAAAATCTGTAATGCCCTGAAATCTTATAGCTCTTACAATTCACATATGAAAGAAATTTGATTGAGGTTTCTCTGTGCTTGACAAGAATCCTGAAAATTTGCTTATATAATTACGAATAACTTGTGAACCGGACAGAAAACACATTTGATCAAGCATACAGAGGAATGACTGAATTACCATTTTATTCTTTCCACAGAAAATGATATAACAAATTCTTGTCCTGGGGTCACTAATATGCAATCAAAACATAGGACAAATAAAATTATAGATGTGATTCAGGCACTTAACAAACAATAAGTATTTTTCCCCTGTATTTTGTGATGTTTCTGGAATTTGACAGAATTTTAAAACTTTTGTAATTTGTTGTGATTTCTTTTCTTTCTGCAATAAATATTCCCTTCCATTCTTAATTTCATATTTGCAATTTTGTATTCTTTTTCTTAAGATGCAGCTCCAAAGTTATATTATTGTTAGGTCCCACCACCCCTGGACCTACTTGCTTGCTTTTTTTTTTTGGATTGTGCATTCCTCAAGGTCAGAGATTGTGACCTTTTTCTCTTTGTATTACTGGCAGAGTGCCTGATAAAAAGTAGGAGCTTAATGAATATATGTGCAATTAGATGGAGTGGGGCAAAGAGACTGATAGCTTAGCATAAAATGTTAGTGATGGAGGGAGCAGTGTGGATATACCAGATCAAAGCTTGTGTTCTCTCCAGAGAATAAATATCTTTTTACCTCTTGGGGTACTGGTCTGGCAGAGCCTAATTTTTAGTAAGGTTCATCCAATCCAGCTCTCCTGTAACCTCAATCCCCTGGATACAAGTACTACTTAATTAAAATGAAAAATGGGATTCTGTACCTTGCCTTATCTATAACTTTCTTATAAGGAAGGACATAAACTCAGTGCCTTTTTGGTTTCATAATATTTTGGGGAAATATTACGAATGGTTAAGTAAAGTTTGAGCCTTTGCTGTAAATTCAACTATATCTTGAGTCATTTAGTTACCTACCTTTGCATTGCAGAACCCAATGAAAATAGTTTTATAACAAAATTAAAATGATAGACATCACCAGTCCCAGTTTGCTAGGTGAACTGAAGTTATCTGTTACTTTTCTTGATCAGAAATAGAAGTGGTAGCATTACCAGGCTGTAGGTTTGCTTCAGCAGCTGTCTCCTCAGGCAGCACCACCATTATCCCATCCCAACAGATGTGATCCTATTTTTAAAGGCTTCTGGGAAAGGGAGATTCCCTCACCTCTCTTAGCAACCAGTTCTGATATATATATTTTAAAGATTTTATTTATTTATTAGAAAGAGAACAAAGAGAGAGAGAGCACAGGAGTGGTGGGGAGGGGGAGGCAGAGGGAGAGGGAAAAGCAGACTCCCCACTCCCCACTGAGTAGAGACAGCGGAGCAGAAGGCAGATGCTTAACAGACTGAGCCACCCAGGAGCCCCCAGTTCTGATATTTAAGACTACTTCTGCAAGGGATGCTGGTTCTCTGAGCCTGGCTCCAGTATTTTCACATTTCTGCGCTGGTGTTTTTCCTTATTCCCATTTCCTCTTTTAGTATTAATTCTATCCCCTCACCCCTTTGTTCTTTTTCCAATTAGTTTTGCTTGTAAACATCTTTTTTTCCCCAAATACAAATGGAATTTAAACTTACCCAAAATCTAAAATAAAAGCAAAACAGCTAGAATATTATTTTCGATGTCACACATACTTGGGATAGAAATGAGTTTGAGCTTAAATTTTATACAAATGGTACACAGGCATTTGATAATCTGTCCTTATCTGCATCTATTAGACGTTTGTGAACTTGGGTAGGTTGAGGACATACATCATTTGATTGAAAAACATTATACTGTGGTAGCTTTAAACATTTAAAAGTATTTATAATTTTGTTTTAGTCTGTAGTCTCTTCTGAATGCTCTCCAAATTTCTATATTTTTCCCTAAGTTGATGAGTTCTGAATTGAATATGAAATCTAAGAGAGGTCTAGGGTAGTGCTGAACATCTTGGGCAGAACACATTTTATTTCTGCCTCATTAATTCAGCGTTTGCCTGTGAATCCATCAATACACCTATGTAGCCAACCACTAATGCTTAAATACCCAGCTGGCTAAGTCTCCTATGAGAGGTGTGATTTGATGGATGCCAGGAAAATAGTGTTGCTTTGAAATAGTCCCCATTACCAGGTACCTGATTGCTTGAAATTCTGCTGTTAGTGATTCATTTAATTGGACCTGTTTCTTTGCAGGCTTCTTTAAAATGGAAGAACTTCTGACAATAAGAACTTTAATCAATTTGCTCCAAAAAAATTAGCAACTGGCTGGAAGCACTGAGTATCTGGTAGATGGCTGGGAATGGAGAGATGTAGAGAGAGGGTGACCATACATCCCACTCGGCCCTGGACTGTTTTGGTTCATGCCCATTGCCCAGGCAGACATATTTATAGCTTTTCCTTTTACTCGCAAATGTGTGATCACCTCAGTAGTCAATCAAAGTGGGAAACCGTTAGCAAGTGCCATGGTGAGGAGTCTGGGGCATAGATTCAGAGTCCTTACACCTGGACTTGAATCTCCCCTCTCCCATTTGCTGACTGGGTGATTGTAGGTAGATTATTTAACTTCTCTCACTCTCAGCCACCCCACAGACAAACAGGGACTTAATATTAACTATCTCTTGGATACATCTAATAATGGTGCAGCCATTATTATTGGAAACTCCCATTTTGCCCAGGCTTTGCTTTTCTAAAGCGTTCCAATCTACCAAGACACTGATATTTTTCTACTCTAAATCACTCTCAGTCTTGTTATTTGCATTTCACTTCTAATTGTTTCCCTAAATCTCACTATTTAAAATTTTCTTTGGGGTGCCTGAGTGGCTCAGTTGGTTAAGCCCCACATGGGGTTCCCTGCTTCTCTCTGTCTCTCTGACCCTCTCCCTTTGCCCCTCTTCCCGCTCATGCTCTCTCTCTCTCTCTCAAATAAATATATAAAATCTTTAAAAAAAATAAAATTTTCTTTTATATGTACCAAGAAAACTGATGGCACTTATAATCTGTACCACTCTGGTTTAGCACTGACTTTCACCTTCATCTACCTTATTGGCTATGGTTCTGTGTGTGTTAATTCTGTCCTTCCTACCTTGCCATAAATTTCTCAAAAGTCATAGGACTCATCTTGCCTTTCCCCAGAACCTACAACAATATGAAGAACAGTAAAGAACTGCCAGATTCATGTAGTTTCGCTGAGTTAAAACTCTAGGCTACATAGCACTCTCAGCTTCATTCTCAAGTTATTTTACCTGAGGGTGAAATGTGCCAAAATTATTAACATTTTGTAAAGGGGGCCAAACAGCTTAAAGGAGATTCAAACATGCTTTAGAAGGGTAGGAACTGCATCCTTTAGGATTGAGATCCAAAATAAGAACGACTTTGAGTGACAAGTGCTTTGCGGCACAAACCAAGGAAATGAGTCTGCCTTGAACTAGAGGAAACATCTACAGAGCTTGAGCTGTATCTCCACGGTTCTCTGGGTTCTCAGCCTTCTCGCTGGGCCTGCCAATCAAGATGCTTAGGAGAGTGCTTTTTTGGCAGACAAGCCCCGACCACTTGAAATGAGGCAGACATCACCGGAGCATTTCAGAGGCCAGACACCAGATGGTAATAATACATTTCAACTATTAGAAGTTTGGATCAGAAAGCTAAAGGTGAAGGTCTTATCTCATTTGTCAAATGATGTAATTCATTATTAAATCAGGACAAACCAGTTAACATCTGAAGTGTAATTCTGGTGGCTATTTATAACACACTCACTGGTTCATTTAGCTTGACTGGCTTAATAATTGTGTGCAGCATTTCACAAAAATGTAGGAAATGACCTATGTAAATTACAGTTCTGGATAAATCAAAATTTTTCTGCATGTACCAATTAAATGTGAGCATGTTTGAGTTACTTGATGAAATTATGTCTTATTTAAAATAATTCAAAGCAGAAAACACTCCAGGTAAATTTAGTGAGCTTCGGCAACATGTGTGGGACTTGGGTGCTATACTTTTTTCAGAATGAAATTGCTCACAAAAAGTGCTCATCTCCAGGCTCTCAAAAAGAGAGGGCGGCCATAAATGAGTCAGTTAATTTTTCAAACATTAATATCAAAAGTGAAAACAAAGATGTTAGCAGACTCTACACTGGGAAGTGTCTATGTATTTCTTAGTGAGAAGTGAATGAGTTTAGTTTTAAAGAAAGTTTAGAAGATAAAATCTTGGTAATTCTGGCACTGACTAAGAAAGAAGAGATAATATAATCAATCTGATACTGAATGTTTTACAGTTATCACACAATTTACCACTGGAGACACCAACATCCTTCTTCATCGTCAGCATCATCATCATCATCATCATGGCTAAGATGTATTAAGCACTGCCTCTGTGCCAGGCACTGCTCTAAGAATTTCTACTTGTCTTAATTCATTTTATGCTCTCAAAAATTCTAGGAGGTGAGTGCTCTTATTATGCCCATTATAGAGATGAGGAAACAGGTCTCTCAGTAAGAATCACAGAATATCAAAGCTGGAAGGAAACTTAGGGCTCAGTTCTTTCAACTCTCAGTTTAAAATAAGGACATGTAGGCCCAGAGGTTAATCTCTTGCTCTGAGACCATAAAAAGTGAGTGGCTGAAACACAGATATATATATATATTTAAAGATTTTATTTATTTATTTGACAGAGAGAGACACACAGTGAGAGAGGGAACACAAGCAGGGGGAGTGGGAGAGGGAGAAGCAGGCTCTCCACTGAGCAGGGAGCCTGATGCGGGACTCCATCCCAGGACCCTGGGATCATGGCCTGAGCCGAAGGCAGAGGCTTAATGACTGAGCCACCCAGGCGCCCCTGAACGACAAATATTTAAACAACTGGCATATATTAAGTGTTTACTGTATGCCATGTAACCCTTACAGTAACACTATGAAACAAATACTATTGTCTCAATTTCGCAGAAAAATAGGCTCTAGAGATGTTAAGGTACTCGGGCAGTCACCCTCAGGTCAATGAGCCTGTTGGGCTTTGGACCCCAGCTTATCCCTATAGGTCTTACTAAAGTCAAAAGACTGCCTCTCCCATACGACCACCTCTCCTCTCTGTGTGCCTTCCCCTATGCTCTGTGGCCTCCTACCTAGGCTATAAATAGCTGCATTCTAATCTCTGGCCTTGGTAGGTCTCACAAGGGAGGAAACAGTGCATGGAATCTTGCAATGATTAAGAAAGAAGCCAAAATGAGTGGCTGCCCCTTTTCTAAGTTCTGAAGCACCAAAACCAGTATGAGTCTCTCAGTTTGTTCTACATAAAATTAAATATCAATGATAATGGAAACCGTAACAACGTATCTTTATGCTTTCAGATCTCCTGATACTTAAAATTATGCATTATTTTCTTCATTTCCGCTTTCATTTAGGTTTCTTGGGGGCCTTTTGCAAACACTGTCATTGTGATTATACAAATGCAATAAACCTACTGAGGTTTGAAATCTCTTATTGAGGACTTACACTCAAATGCAATTCTCTTGAGGTTTTTCTTCCTCAAATTTCACCCTGGCCATGACATTAATACTTCCCATCAGGTTTGTTTGTTTTTTAAAAATCGCATCATGGTTTTAGTTAATAAAGAGAGTTTTAAAGGTGACAACCGGTGATTTGTTTTTAGCATATATTTAAGTTTATATGTTTGGGTCAATAAATATTATTACGCATGCTTTTTAAAATGAGAAATACACGCACTTTATGTACCAAACAGAAGATATATATATATACACATATATGCTTGAGATTTTACATAACCATTAATTTTTTCTAGTTACATACACATGAAACTGTTGATGCTTTCAGCTGCCCAGCCAAAGATCACATTTTCTGTATAAAGGGGAGAGACTGAAAAATTAGATTTTCAAGAGCAAAGTAAATTTGAGAGTTGCTTCATTAACATGGAGATGTGATTTGAACTTGTTAAGTATTTGCTAATAAAAGAAAGGTACCCTTTATAGATATTCAGAAGGCTATCATTTTTACTCATCTACTCTCGTAATACAATGCATGTTCTAAGACAAGCTGGGGGTGGTAACCAAGGGCTTCATTTATCTGAAATTAGAAGTGTCCATAATGGGTTGGCAGGGTGGTGGGCAGCATTGTGTGTTTCCCAGTTCTCTCTAATTAGCCATAGAAAAATGTGAAGAATAGCACCCACATTATCCAAATTCTCTGTAGGATTTGCTACCTTAAAAACTATTTTCCTTTTGTTATGTTCAATATGTGTAATTATGCTTTCAGAAAGCCCTCTGCTTTGGAATTCTTTCCTTGCTGACCTGCCACCCAGTTGCAAGCCATATCCAGCAGCTACTACTTATTTATTGAAAGTTCTTTTGGGGAAAAGTTTTAAAAATTAATTAAAAGAATATATCATTCAGATATATATATATTAATTTCCAATGTCTGTCCCCTTTTTACAAATCACCTACTTGATAAAAGAATCTTCTTCTGGCTTCTGGTTGCTTCTATTACATCATCTCTTACTACTTTCTCCCCCCAGCTCTTCACCTCTCTTGTCTAGCCACACTGGCCTTTCAGTTCCTCATGGCATGAACTGCTTCTTGGCTTAGGGATTTTATACTTTCAGTTCCCTCTTTCTGAGGCACCCTTTCTCTGCTCTTCCTCAGTCAGGTCACAGCCCAAATGTCAACTCTGCAGATACCGCCCCCCCCCCCAACTAATATTATTCCACCTTACATATTTACTGTCTACTAACTATCTTGTTTTATTCTTCATGTTATTTTTCATGATTTGAAGTGGTCATATTTGTTAATTTTATTACTATTTGTTCCTCAAGCAGAATGTGAACACTACAGAATCCACAGGCCTCATCTGCTTTGTTTACCCCTGTATCTCTAGTGACCAAAGGGTGCCCAGCACATAGGCACTTGATACGTTATTTTTGGAACAAAGACACAGATGATAGATAGATGGATAGATAGATAGATAGATAGATAGATAGATAGATAGATAGATAATAGATGTCTTTACTTCAGGGTAGAAGTTATAATATTGATTACCTCAGGGGTACATTAGCTGGGAAGAGGCACAAGGGAGCATTCTGGAAGGTTAAAAATATTCTCCATCTTGATCAGAATAATGATTACAAAACACATGCACATACATATAAAAAAATTAATCTGGTTGTACATTTGTGATTTGTTTATTTTGTGTACCTAAATTTAAAAAAAATATGAACTGCTGTGTTAATCCATCAAGGACTAGACTACGTGCATGGCATTTGGTAAGCTTGGTAACACTGCTGCCCGGGTCAGACATCTCTAGATGTTCAGCACAAAACCTTTGATTGCTGGAAAACAACTGTTGCCTTGAAGGACAGATCTAAGATCAACCACACAACAGGATGCCTTTCCAAAACCATAGGTTGTTCTTTTAATGTGGATCTGTTTTAACTATGATCCTACCTATGTCCTTGTATATGACTTTATTTAGCTAAGCGAGTGTCACATTTTTTCAGTGGCTATGCCATGGTTTATACACACAGCCCAGGAAAAGATAAGAAGGCAGGAATAAAATACTAACTTTAAAACTCAGAGTACTTATTCACCGTAATTCATAGCTGGTACAGCCTCTGCTAGTTGAGCATTCCACGATGCAGATCAGAAGTGGTTATAAAACAATGATGGATGAAATTAGACGGTCCTAGGGGACACGGGTATATCAGTTGGCTAGAGAGAAGGTTTTGTATGCGAGAATATGCAATGTTCCATATATGAAGAATGTCAATGGGAAATGACATACTGAATAAGTGGTTCCTTTATGAAAATCTTTTAAAAAAAGATATAAAAGAAATAACTAATTCTCTAATACTGTTATACTCTATGAAAATCAATGAGAATGGTCTTGTTTATATAAGTGGACTTTTCCAGTAATTGAATCTTAAGCCTCTGGAGTAAAAAATATTTTAAAAATGATTTTAATTTTCTATTGTAGAAATCTTCCTAAGCAAGCATGAATTTCTTCCTTCTCACTTAGGAAAGGTATTGCTGTGACACACTCCCCTCTCCATGCTTTGGGCTCATCAAGTGTGTTGATGGTTGCATGGGACCCTTTCAGCAGTTACTATGTTGTTATCCCAGCAACAACAACCTGAACCTACCCCACTCCCTGCCTGTGTACTTTCGGTATCTCCTTCCTTGCTGAGAACATTCTCCACTGGGTCTGGGATAACATCCTCTACTAACACATCTTCTCTTCAATGTAACCCTTTTAACTTACTACCTTATTTTACATAAAATTTCTAGCTAAGGGCCTGAATCATTGCACAAGCTTGTGACAATTATTTGACTTTGTGTGTGTGTGTGTTTTTCTCCTCTTAACTCATGGTTTAAAGCTATATAAAAGAGGGTCAAATCTATCAGAGATCTGACCAACAGAGTGAGAGTGGATCAAGTCTCTATTCTCAGGAATTCTAAAAGTTTAAGGATTGAGGTACCAATAAAAAACTTCATTGGCTAAATTCAAGAAAAATGCATTTGTTCCCCCAAAATGTTTTAAGGCGTGATAATGAGAAATAACTCTTCTCATTTCTGAGCATATAGTATATCAAATTTATGTGTCATAGGTTTAAGCTGAAATCTCTATGCCCTCAGCCACCACAAGAACTGGGTAGGAATAGGAAGGTGCTTGATAAGCTCTCTCCCCTGTTCTTCCCCTTTCTGCTCTCCTCTCTTCCTAGTCCTCCTTTTTTTCTCACCCTTGGTTGTCAGCAGTTCAAACTTTAGAATCTATGACTGTAAACCACCCCCGCCCCCGCCCCGGGGGATGAGGAAGTGGAGGCCCAGAGAGGGGAGGCAAATCTCCTGCTGGCTTAAGGTCAGAGCCGGGACTTGTGCTCTGGGCCACCCACTCTGTTCTGTCCTAAGAAGCCTACGTCATCAAGGCTTCCTCTCCACAGGCCCCGTCAGAGGCTTTCTCAGTGGGTACCAAAGACCTATCTTCCATTTTGCCTCTCACTTCATATTTCCACACCCTTTCCCCTTCCATCTGTGTCCTCTTCCTAGACCTCTATTGTTCCCCCACAGCAACCCTGCCCAAACTTTAGGCCTCTCTGTCTCACCCCCCTCCACACCTCCCCATATCATCTCCATCCTATGCTTTGTCAAGATAAATCAGTTAGAGTCCTAAGCTAGCTGTTACTCCAGAAAAGCAATCTAATAAATTAATCTTTCATAAGAAGTTAATGACTTATTAAGGGCTTAGGATATTAAGAGTTCACTACTTATATTTGGCTTGTACTGGAAGATTTTCATCAATGCAAAGCCTTAACCCCACGCAGTGACTGTTAAGTGAGGAATTTCATTTATAACCTGTTTTGGAGTGGGGGGAGGTGATAGAAGAGATGCTCCGAAATTGTTAATGACACACCATAAGCCTATGTTCCCCTATTATCTAAGGGGGCAGGCCCTTCAGGCTTTACTTATCCTGGACAGTCTTATTCCTACTACTGACTATTTCCTAATTTGATTTTTTGTTCTCCAGCCTTCTGGTTTTTCTATCTTCCTTAGGATAAAGATCTTATGTGGGCAGCCCTTGAGTGCTCTCTAGAATGTAAGAAGCTAGTCTACTAGCAATTTAGACTACTGAAATGTGCAGAACCCTTCCATAAACTGTGGGCATGGCTAATCCTAAACTAAACCAGAAAATTACCAAAGTTCGTTTGCATTCTCTTCTTCCCCACCAACTTACCTCTCTCCTACCCTTCTCCCCACTGTGCATTCCTAATTCTGTGCCCCACAAACCTTTGTCCTCTCTCCATTTTTCTTATCCCTAGCCTTGGTTCATTCACTGGGGCCTTTTCTTTCCGAACCTATGTTTACAGAGATGACATCTGGTTAAAATAAAAGCCACAAGAATATCTTTGAAGAATAAAAAGGGCTAACTTGTCATAAGGGGTCACATGAAACATGAGGAATGTGATAAAGTGCAGAGAAGGGGGTTCTCAGGCAGTCAGCTAGCTCCATTTCAATCTTAGGGGCAAAGTGTAAAGTAATGGTTCTCAAGGTTTAATGAGAATATGAGTAACAGGTGGGGGGATGCTCTTTAGGAACCATGGAGTTTCCCAGGCCGTAACTGTGAGGATTCTAATTTTACAAATTTAGGGGGCAGCCCAGACTTTTACAAAAGCATTTCAAGAGATGTTAGGGATGCTTGGGTGGCTCAGTCAGTTAAGCACCTGCCTTTGGCTAGGGTCATGATCCCAGGGCTCTGGGGTCTAGTCCTGACTTGGGCTCCTTGCTCAGAGGGGAGCCTGCTTCTCCCTCTACCTCTGCCTGCCGCTCCCCCTGTTTGTGCTCTATCTCTGTCTCTCTTTTTCTTTCTCTCTGACAAATAAATAAAGAAATCAAATCTTTAAAAAAAGAGATGATGCTACCGGTTGTCTTTGGTCTTGGAAATACACCTAGAGAAACTCTGGAGTATGGGGTGACAAGTTGGTTACCAGTTGGCTGGAAGTCTATGAGTTCTGCCCATCCTATGAAAGCCAGGAGGATGAACACTTTATTCTTCAATCGTAACAGATGTCACCTTTGGTCTCAGTAAGTACAGCTCCAGCTGACTGGTCCTTAATTACCACCCCTGCCCTCCACTCCCCAACCAAAGGAAGTTATAATGGGATAGACTGGTCTACATTAGAGGGTTTGGCTTGTATCCTATTAACAATTCAACAGACAGGCATATTTTTCCCTCAAAATTCTTTTCTTCAACTAATTTTTGGAGTCCTAAGTTTTCTTCACACCACACAAATCATGAAACTGCTTAATTCCTCTCCATATACTAAGTAAAGCAGGTGAGTAGAAAGTAGGAGAGCCATCAGAAAGGCAGTTCTAAATCATCATTCTTTACTAAGACCCAAGGCTATATTCCATTTACTTATCAGAACTCTATAGCAGGTAACCCCTTTAGAGTCTTATTTATAGTACTATAAATTTATCTGAGGGAATGGCATGCTAGTTAATTCATTTTACACAGTTTTGTGGAGGGATTTATTGCAGTGACTTATATAGAATTTACAGCCATAAAGAGTTAGGCATGCCATCATGACCAATTCCCTAACTAAAAATAGAGAAACCAAGGCCAGAAACTTAAGGGATATAGTGGACACACCCTCCCCACAGTGACTCTTCTTTCTTTTGGGAACTGCTCTTTCCATGAGGACCACCCCCAACTCCAGGCCTAGGTATGACCAATCAGATCACTCAACCACCCACGCCCAGTGATTGGACCAAGGGCAAGGACCTGACCAAGGCTGCCTTGCACTATCTGGGAAGAAGGTCATTTCCCACTGGGGTTGCTAAATTGGAAAAATGATAATCTGGGACTGCTGCCACCACCCTGCAGAATGTTTGTCTGAAGAGCAAAGTGAAGCAGAGGGATAGGAAAAGTGGAGAGAGGGAGAATGGACCAGGGTAAGATCATTTGAGCCCCAGGAAGAGGCTGAGTTACAATTTTGTTCTTTACTTCTAGTTGTATGAGTCAGTGAAGTCCCTTTCACTCTTCTTTTATTTTTTATTAACATATAATGTATTGTTTGTTTCAGGGTTACCAAGTCTGTGATTCATCAGTCTTACACAATACACAGTGCTCCCCACAACACATACCCTCCCGAATGTCCATCACCCAGCCACCCCATCCTTCCCACCCCCCACCCCTCCAGCAACCCTCAGTTTATTTCCTGAGATTAAGAGTCTCTTTTGATTTGTCATCCCTTTCACTCTTAAACTAGTTTGAGTTGAGGATTTAAATTTACAACTGATTAGGAACACGGACATGCCTGGTTTTGAAGCTTTGTATACAATGTCTCCCGGTACTCAGGTCTCCTACCTGGGTGTATCAGTCTCCATGCTCTGCAGCAGTAGGTCTTGAGTTTTAGAATGCCTAAGCATAAACGACATTATCTGCTAAAAATGCAGATTACTAGGCCCACAAAGATTCAAATTTGGTGGGACTGGGTGGCAAAGGCCATGAACCTGCCCCCTTATCAAGCTTTTTCCTGAGTGAGACAAGTCCCGAGTGGCTTACGAGGCTGTTCTGTCCATTGGCTGTCACCTTCTGGTCCAGTCACACTGTTTCCCTTGAGGTCTACAAACATGCCAGACTTGCTCTGGTCTTAGAGCTTTATCTTAGCTGTTCCTTTTATGTGAAAAGCTCTTTACTCCAGCTAGATCTACTGCTAAAGCGTTCTCTTTAATTATTGTCAGAAATGTCACTTTTGAGAAGTGACTTGTCTATTCTGATCTCCCTATTGAATACAGACAGCAACACAACACCCCTCACCCCACCCATATCCCTTACCCTATTTTATATTTTCTCCATAACTCTTTTTACATTCCATAGTTCTAGACCCTTTATTTTTGTTTGTTTTCTATCCTCTTCCTCCTCCGTCTCCCCTCCCCCGGGCTAGACTGCAAGCTTCAGGAAAATGGGGATCTTTGATTTGTTCACAGATGCATCCTAAGTATCTTCAGCACACGGTAGGCAAGAAAGAAAGATTTTTTGAATGAAAGCGCTTTAAGTCCAAGGTGATTTTTGACTCTGAAAAAATGCGATACTGCCATGTGGACATTAATTATTTTATTTTCTTAATACCTCTTAATCCGGATCACCAGATTTTCTTTTCCTTTGAAATGGAGAAGCCGTAAGAAAAGTAATGAAAAGAAAGTTCTTACCTCACTGCTGATGCTCCATATGGGTGCCCAAGATGAGTCAGCTAAGCCCCACAGAGCCTCACTTTCCTTAGAGCCTCCTAGGGCTGAGTGCACAGTTTACCATTGCTGGTTTGGTCTCTGGAGGTTTTCTGGGAAGAGGAGTTTTTCTGTTACTATATTGCACTTGCTTATAAGCAACTGGACAGACATGTTGCTGCATTAGCAGCTGGAGACAGGGATGCATTTACTTCAACACAGTGATTTTTCCCAAGCAGAAGGGATGGTAACTAGTTTACACATATTCCCAGATTCTGTTTCAACTCAATTCAGGCTACCGTCTTTAGAAGTTTGCTGATTTTGGAACAAGGTAGTAAGAATCCAAGTTTGACTAAACAGTGCCTTTAGGGATCCTCTTTGGTGGTGGGATCAGGTCATCAAAACTGATGTATATTTGCTTTTTTTTTTAAAATTATTTTAACTGCCCAATTAGCTGAATGCCTTAATATTCACATTATGGCACTTAATCAAATCTCATCTTTTAAAGAGGCATTTAAGATTTCAACTAACATTCATTCTAGTGAAGCAAAACGCTGCTTGCTACCCTTGCTCAGTTTCTGGGAGTTTGGGTAGCTGCTATTGTGTGTGCTGAAGGGAAATTGGATTCTTAAAGAAACTGCTTAATCTTCTCTATGAAGCAATTAAATAAAATGGGCTCTGGGCGCATGTAGCAGGTGGGTTTGGAAGTGAAAAAACATTTCAAAAACCATGTCCTGCGTTTCAAATGGATGTTTAAAAAAGCAATGGCATACATTTAAGAGAGAACGATGATGGGAGAGTTTTTATTAAATGCTTCAAGTTAAGTGAAGAAAGGCTGAAAATCCAAGAACTTATACCATGAAAGGAGAAGCCGCTTTAGTGGAAGTAGGCCCTGAATTTAAATGAGATCAACCTAAAAGGACACAGTGAAATTTATTCCAAATCATTCAGATATTTCTCCTTTGAAGAAAATATCGATAAAAAAGGTATCGCCGCTTTATTTTGCAGAGTCGTCCTTCACGGCAACGTCGCCATTGCACTGGGACCTCAGAAATACACTGATTATAGGTCGAAAGGAAAAACAAAACAAACCAAAACCGAAACCAGCAGTGCAACTGTCGAAGTCACTAAGGGGGCTGTCCTCCCATTTAATGTATTCGTTTCTAATGAAAAGGGAAGAGAATATTTGATACGTCCTGACATTTGGTCCCTTTCCGCGAAATCTGAAACTTGAGACGCAAAATATTCCGCAGTTGTCGGTGAAATACCTGTCTTAAAAGCAGAACCACAGTGACTGTCTTTGGCCCGGAATTCCAGAGACTAATTTCCACCCCTCCCACGGAGTCACCTGCTCAGGGGGAACCCCGGCCAGAAATCCGGGTCGCGCCAGGTCAAATCTTGCGCGTCTCTTGTTTACTCCGCCCGGGGCAGGGCGGCGGCGCGGCCGGGAGGTGGTTGGAGGGTGGGGAGGCCGCCCGCGCCCGGGGAGCCCGCGGCACTGGGGTCCGCTAGGCTCTGCGCTCCTGCTAGGGCGCCCGGGAGGGGCGGTGCGCGGTCCCCGCCGGGCGGGGGGACCACCCGCAGGAAGCGCTCCGGGCGCCCGCCCGGCCCTGAAGCCACTCGCCGCGGCCTCCGGGGAACCTCCCCCGAGGGTGCACACGAGTCCACACACGCAGGGTAACGGCTAAAGGGAGCCCCGGTGTCCTCCGGGTGTCGCCGGGTCGGGGAGGACGCCCAGAGCCCCGGTCCCCACTCGCCTGGGATTCCCCGGTCCCCGGGCCCCGCTCTCCCCGCGCGGGCTGCGATTTCACTCGCGTCTCTTCCGAGGCGAGGGAAGCGTGCGGGCTGGAGGCAGCCGCTAGCCCCGGGTCCCGGCGCGGCCCACCAAGAAACCGGCAGCGGTTCCCCGCGCCGTTGCCCAAGGCAATTTGAATACCCCCGCGAGGGCGGGCCGCGTGCCCGGAGCTGGGTGCGCCCAGGGCGCCCTGGCGAGTGACCCCAGGGAAGGCAATTGGGGCATTTCAAACGCGTGAAAAGTTCGTGCTTCCGCAGGGGCACGGAAAGTGCTAGTAAAAAGCTTTGCAAAGCTCCAGAAATGCAGCCAGGAGCTAGTCTGATTTTTTTTTTTTTTCTTGACCCTAACATAACCGTGGGGCGGGGGGGGGGGGGGGGGGGGGGGGGGAGAAAGGGGGGAGAGGGACACGGAAAAAAAAAAAATGACAATACTAATTATATAATGCCGTTGGTCATCAAGACAGGGAAGATTAGAGTATAGGGGGAAGTGGGGAAATTGGGGGGGGGGGGGGGAGGTTTCCACGTCCATAAAGGAAATTCTTAGGCTCCTAGAGACGCCCAAGTTTTTTTGCATGACAAGTAGAGACCGGCTCTCGGGGGAGTTCCCCGATCCGAGCGAGCGGGAGCGCGGCCGTGGTCTTCCCGCCGCGAGCGGCCGCAACGGGGCCGGGCCCTACCCTCCCGGCCGCCTCCCTCCCCCGCCGCCCCGCGCGCCGCGCATCCCTCTCTCGCTCGCCGGCTCCAGACTGGTTTTTCTGGTTCAGCCTCCCTCCCTGGGACGCGCTGGGGGATCCGATGACGTCGCTGGCTGAGTCTCTCCCTCTTCCTCCCTCCCTCCCTCCGCCTCTCCCCCCGCCCGCCCTCGCCGCGCACTCCTCCTAGTAACTTCTGTTCGGGGAGGCGCTGCCAGGAATAACCCGGTGCGTCCACAGCCCGGGAGGGGAGGCGGCCGCTGCGGCTCCCGCACGCAGACTGCTTGCGGCCCGGGCCTCGCGCTCCCTCGCGAGCCCCGCGGCCCCTGCCCCGGGCCCATCTCCGTATAGTGTCAGAAAAATAAATAAAGGAAAGAGGAGCCTGGGCAGGCGGTCGGGATCTCTTCCCTCCCTCCGCGCCCGCCCTCCCTCTGTCCTTAAGGAAATGCTACCAGACACCCCCCACCAGACACGCTCAGCCTTGGCGAGGAGCGGCCGCCGCGGCAGCGAGAACAAGGGCACCAGGGGGGTTTCCTCCTCCTCCTCCTCTCCCTCCTCTTCCTCCTCCTCCTCTCCGTCCTCCTCCTCCTCCTCCTTCTCAGCGGTGACTTTCCAGGTGAGCGGCCGCCGCTGCTGCGAGGATCCCTCCTGCCCGCCCGGGCTCGGGCCGCCGCGTCGCGCCCTCCTCCCGCCCCTGTCACCCGGCGGCGGCCGGGAGCTGACAGCAGCCCGAGGGGCTTGCGGCCCGGAGGCGGGCAGCCGGCGGGAGGCGGGCTGGAGGTGAGAGGGTGGAGAGGAGGCGAGCGGGGCGCCGAGTGCTGTCGCTCCCCGCCGGAGGAGGGTGTCCACAAAAACATCTTCGGGGACTGTGGCACAAGTCTTTGCCAAGTTGAGTCTTGGACCTTGAGGCTCTCCGGAGCCTGGAGCAAGTTGGAGGGTCTCCTGGCTGGTTAACAATATCCCTACACGTCTGGACTTTGGGGTGCTGGGTGCAGCCTTAGGGTGCGTGGAGGGCGGACCGACCATTTGGGAGAGCAGAGCGGCGGGAATCTAGGTTCCTCGGCTCGGTAAGTGGCCTAGGCGCCGTGTTTTTCCTGCCTTCTTTAGCATTGGGAGCTTGTTTCACTTTATACCGAAATCGCCTCCGCCGGACTCGGTGGCCTCTCTCGGCGCGCGCCCCCGGCCCCTTCCCAGTTTCCCGAGGGTGAGGGTCGGAGGGGGCGGGGATGGGGGAGACCTCGCCGGGGGGGTCCGGTGCGTCGGGAAATGCGGGGAATACCCTGGCCGAGGATCTATGCAGATGAGGGGAGGCTGCTTTGCGTAATGTCCTGGGGGGAGGGGGCCGCGCGGGAGCGCTGGAGGCAGGAATGTGCCTGGTTACTAATGAGGGACGTGCACCGGCGCGCACCGCCCGGCCACCGCTGCGGCTGCCGCGGCCGCCGGCCGCCCGTCGTCAGGTAGCGGGGGAGGGGGCGGCGGGCGTGCGGCGCGGGCCGGGGGCGGGAGGGCGGGCGGCGCGGGGGCCGGGCCGCCGGCCTGCGGCCGAGCGAGCGCGGCGAAGGCGCTAGCTGTTGGCATTTCAGTGACTCCTTTCTCCTCCCGAGCGGGGAAGGAAGGAAGGAAGGAAGGAGAGAAGGAAGGAAGCGAGGAAGGAGGGGACTGTCTCGATGGAAGGTTCAGGCGGAGGCGCCCTCGCCTTGCGGTGCACCGGCCGCAGCGCGGCGGCCGGCGCGTCGGGCCGGCCGGGGGCGCGTGGAGACGGGTGGGGGCGGTTTGCATGCGTGTTCGTCTGTGCGTCTGCCCGGGGACCGGGAAGGGACATGTGTGTTTGGGCTCTGCACTGGGGGGAGCTGGGTCTGCGCCTTTATGTCTGTTCCCTGAAGTGGGTGGAACGTTGGCCCGTTCCGGGAATGTTCCATGACGTGGTGCAGCCACAGGAAGGGGGTTAACGAGGGGCTCTCTGCCGCTGCGGCTCTATCAAAGCAGATGTGCGGCTGCCGCTCTCACCTCCCTTCACCCCTCCCCCCGCCGTTCCACTCTGTGCGTCTGGTGGTGGTAGGGGTGAGACAGGAAAACGCTGCTCTGTGTGTGGGTGTGTGTGGGGGTGGGGTGGGGGTGGGGGTGATGTATGTGTGGTGTCTGTCGTATTCGCTGGGGGAGACTCCAGATCAGCTCTGCCACCCCAGCTGTTATCACAGACCGGTGCGCTTTATACGCATGTGCCTCTCGCGTTCTGTCCCTCTTACATAACACATCCAGTGCAGCAGAGGACACGAGAAAATGCGACCCCAACCCTCCAAGCCCAAACTGGGTGAGGGGATAGAAGGTCAGGAAGTGTCCCTTGGTGTTGCCCTTCAGGGACGTGGCTTCCAGTGGGAAAGGGGAGGAGGGGAAGGAGGGTTTTCTTCAAGTGGCTCCTCTCATCTCTGACTTGAAAGCATCTAACTGAAAAGGACTGCAGGAACTAGTCTGCTCTAATGGGAAAGCTCTTACAGGCTTCGCCGAGGGAAAGTGGGTACTTTAACCTCGGGAGTGCAGAGAAGACAGAGGGTCCTTAATAGACACTTAGAGGAGCCGAGCAATAGTATGTGTGGGGTAGGGGTCAGTGGGGATGGCTTTGAGGGGCCCGGAGGAATAACCTGATAATAGGTTTCGCTGGAGGCCTTAGGACACCTGTAATGGCTTAGAATTCTCACAGGAAGCAGTGTGAGCAACTGACATTGCAAAAGCCTTATTCTCTGCACAGTTTCTTAGGCCTAAAATGAACATAAAAAGGCTTGTTTCCGGTACTTTCATTATAATGGAAAATTTGAACCGATTGTTCTCCTTCCTTTTTTTGCCATTTTAAAAATAACTCAATTTACCTCCAAATAAATATTGGTACTCTCTCCCACCCCAAAAGGCTAGACCTTGGTAATTCACAAGAGAACTGTGTTTTTCTAGCATACTCAGAGCTCTAGTCAAGGGCTATTGATTTTTCTCTTCAGTACAGTTGTTTCTTTTGTAGTGCATAATCAAGCCCAGAAATTACTTGAAATATTAATAAGATCCATTTTAATTAAATTTGCAATGATCTGTCCTCCTAGAAAACGGCCCTTTAACTTTATTAGAAACATTTCCTCCAGTGATATAGTAATGTTTGGTGATATTTGTCCTTGAGCAAACCAAGTTAATTTAAATATTTGCATATATATGTGCATATATATATTACATTTATTTTATGTATATGACATATATATTAGTATTTACAGATGTCTTGCGCTTTTCACCTTATTAGAGTGCCAAAACAAGATTTTAACCAAATAGATTGTGTAATGAGTAGATTTGGTTTGATTTTTAAGATATAGGCCAAATGGTTTATCAAGACAGAAATGCCTTCTACGTGCTATCACTTTCATTATTAAGACAAAATTCCTGTGGAACACTGAGAAATCATGTTACCAGATGAGAACTGTGCATTTTTATTTTGAGGTGAAAGGGATTTACCAACATTCACTTAATGATCTTATGCTTCAAGTGTCATAATCCTTTTTGACCACTAGGTTTGAAATATGCAGCATCTTTCTTACGTACAGAAAAATGACAATGGTGAGTCTTTTGAAAATTGTCTGAGTTTCTTGCATTGAACATAGGTCAGGTATAAAACAAAATTCATTTGTTGGCATCTGTATTTCTTGTTACAGTGATTGTATTTTATGAGGTTGGCTTTTTTAGAGACTGCTTATGTTTATATGAGTGTTTATGATTAAATTGATGTGAAATTGATTTGGGGACAATTTTGGGAGTGGTAGCATGTTAATGATATTACAGACTTAAAATTTAACTGATTTTTAACTTTTAGATCCTTTGTGGAGGTCTTTGGAAAAATACCATTGAAGTAGATAAAAAAAATTCTATATTTCTATTACACATGGGATGTAAAAGTGGATTTACGATATGTGTATTATCACAGAATGAAATCCTGTTATTTGACTACATCGAAAGATTGGCCAGCGGAATCTTTTGATTGATTAGGCTCCTTTAACATGAGATGTGTTTTCAGACATTCTTGTTACTATGAAAACAAAACAGAGACAACATGTATGCAGGCATTCCTTGTGGAATAATGGTACATGTGTCTGCTTGAGCTTTTGGCACTTTGTCATTATTCAGAAAACCAGGTTGAATATTTCATGTTGATTCAATTTAAAATGAAGAATTTTTTTTTTAAGAATTTGCCTATTCTGATTTTTAAAGCAGGGCTTACTTATTTCAACAGCAGCAACACCAAGTAACAGTCTGTTTGTGTTGGTGTTAGATTTTTTAGTTATCAGTAATTAGCTGAGGTTAATCTGAAAGCTTCAACATAGCAAAATAGTTTTTAAAATAGTTTAAAAAATAGTTTTAAAGACCTATAGAAAATGTTATTTGGCAAGAGTGAAAGGCATACCCCATTAGGGTGTGGAATAATTTAATTCCTGATATAATAACTACTATAATAAAGGAAAGGTGGTTAAGATCATCAACTGGATGGATGGTCTGGGATCAAACAGGTTGCTACTCACCTAAGTCTGTTAAAAAACAAACGCTGTTTTCAAATTTTGGTTCCTAGTCAGCCTCAGCAGGCTCTATATTGGTCTATGCAACAGTCCTGTAGGTGGAGAAATGGTTCACAATTTATACCTCCACCTAAAAATTCCAATGCTATGCTTCTAGTTAATGAATTTATATATGAACTCATCATGAATCCATATTTTGGCTAAAACGTGGTATGTAAGGATTGCAACTTTTAAAGTGATATTATAAAAAGGAACAGAGGAAGTTTACCATCTCAACTCAGTGGACTTCAGGCTTTATAAGGAACTTCACACTATCAGCGTGTGTGGGTTTGCTGTGAACACATAGGCAGAGACTTCATTAATCTTGAGTAAAACTTCAGTGAATGTTCCAGTGAGGCTTCTCAATGCTTGAAGCCGTGGATGAACACAGAAGATGGAGAGAAAATGGGAAATCTTTATGAAAATAAGATTGTGCTTGTTTGAAGGAAATTGTACAAGTGAAATAATTTTCTATTGGTTCTTGGTATTTGATCACAATAAAAGAAAAGCATTGCTTTCTATATGCTATTTGTGGCAATGCTAACAAAAAGGAAGTTGTAAATCAGTATTTGTAGCTGTGAGATGGCTCTAAGTAATTTGGAAAAATATTTGAGCACTTTACCTGTGATTTTGACACAGTCAGTCTTCACGTACAAGAGGGTAACATAGCCTACTTGGTCTGTGCAGTCTTTGGTTGCTCTGATGTGGATCATGGCTACTAGCATTAAGATAGACATAGGGCTACCCTGTCTTCAAGACTGAATTTAGAATAGAATCAGAATTGTTTGATAATTTGTGTCACTATTTTTTTGAGCCAAATATGTGCTAATCTTAACATATATTATCTGTCCTTTGAGGTATTAATTATGGCATTTGATCTATTCTACAAGTGTCCATAACTTTAGATTTCCTATCAGCTTATTTGAATAAAGTGTTTTGGAGAGAAGAGATGAAAATGATGTTTGTATGCCTGCATACAGTTCTGGCAGAGAGCAGGTGGTGTTTGACCTACCACTTCTGGGTCAAGAGGTGACTGGATGTAAGGTCAGGAAGTACTCAGGGCCAGGCAGCATTTTTGACTTGTCGTTCACATATAATCTTAGCCATTTCTTCAGAGTACTCTGACATGTGACCCAGTCATCATTTATCAATTCAACTTATTCATCCATTCGTTCAACAAGTATTTACTATGGATCAGGCCTTGTGCTAGACACCCAGGATATAATGATGATCTAGACCAGAAAAAGAGCCTGTAATCTAGTGGAGTTGAAAGATATAGGGCATGAGGTGAACCAATATAAGTAAAGCCACATTATGAGTGCTCTGGAAGAAACATGAAGGAGTGTACAATAAGGGATATATCACCCCTGTCTGAGGAGGTGATACTTGAGCTGAGACTGAAGCATGAGTTATGGTCAAGTAGAAAGAGGTGGGTGGGGAGAAAAAGAGTATTGTACAAAGAGGGAATAATGCAAATGCCTTGAGATTGGGGGATGTACCAGTGTTTTGAGTAGCTGAAAGCGAGCAGGTGGGACTGGAGGGCACATAACAAGAGAGATGAGGCAAGGTGTGGCCAGCCCATGTGGTTAGGACCACATGAATGATTATCTAACCTGGTATAAGTAGGCACTGTCCTTGGAGAATCAGGACATATGATGACGCTACTATTGGCTATGTTAGAGGTTGATTATTGGAGAGGGAATCTGGGGGGCAGGGGGAGTTTTGGGTAGAAGTTGGAAGAGGTTTATCTATAGCAGGAATCTCTTCACAGTACTTTGACATCAATGGTACTTGAACCCGGGAGGTTTGTTATGATTCCATGCACTGACTTCAGTTTGAGGGGTTTAGTTGGAGGTTAGCTATTGTTATTTGCAGATAATTTTTTAAAATAATAAATAATTTAGAGCGCCTGGGTGGCTCAGTTGGTTGGGCGACTGCCTTCGGCTCAGGTCATGATCCTGGAGTCCCGGGATTGAGTCCCACATTGGGCTCCCTGCTCAACGGGGAGTCTGCTTCTCCCTCTGACCCTCCCCCATCTCATGCTCTCTCTCTCTCTCTCTCTCATTCTCTCTCTCAAATAAATAAATGAATAAAATCTTTAAAAATAAATAAATAAAATAAAATAAAATAATAAATAATTTAAACCAAAAAATACTTATTTGAGGCTCAAGTTAACTAAATTGGTCAACATCATTGATTCAATTAATGAATAACTACCAATTCCGAAGTCTTTACAAGGTCACTGTTTGAAGAACCAATTAATCTTTAGAACCCTGCACGAGCTGGATCTATATGTTTCTAAACAGATAGTGAAACTTTCAGTTCCCCAGATAATTTCTCTACATGACTGCAAATACCGGGACCTTTGGAAAAATTTAGATCTTATTTTTTCCTTTCTGTAGGATTAAGGGTCGGTGTAACACAAAAGAGTAGGAAAAAAAAAGTAGAAAGTAACATTTCTTTATATAATCTTGGACTCATACTCCATTTTGTCAACTATTATCATTTAATTAATTTGCTCCCTGTTTTAAAATTTGTATAATGTAGAAAATTGAATTTAGGTGGCAAAAAGTCAGCATATGTAGAAGTCTCAAGCTTGGGCTCTGGAGTCAGACAGGGTCAGAATGAGTAATTGAGAGATAAGAGGATGATGATCCCTGGCTTAAGAACTTTTACAATCTAGAGAAGACATGGCTTGTTAAATAAACTTTCTTAAAACTTACCAGTGGAAGTAGAGGATAAATGGAGGCATTTTTTTTTTTTCCAACTGGAAATATTAGAGGGTCTTTATGGGGAGAAGTAAGTTTTGATTGGTGGCCTTGAAGGTTGAAGTGAATTTCAATAAATCCTCCTGAGAAGGAAGGGTGAGGCACAGTGAGTTTGATCTGGGGTGGTGGGGCATAGTTGTGCTAGGGAGAAGAGGAGTATGGTGAATCTGGAAAGGTACGTTAGCTCCAGATCAGGTGGAGGGTGAAGCCCTCCTGAGAAAGCTGGTTTTCACTTAAGGTTTTTGAGCAGAGGAGTGATGCCATAATGTGTGTGTGTTCAGAAAGATGATAAAAATTTATGGGCATGGTATCTTGGTGGCAAGGAGACCATTAAATTGGTATAATGCCCCAAAAAGAAGTAATGAAGGTTAACACTACTGCATGACAACGTGAATTATTTTATCTTGTTCATAGACATTTTAATAATAAATAACAAAAATGATTTAAATATTTTGATAAACATGGCCAAATATATATGGCAGATTGTCGTTTGGACTACATCTTAAGAATAGAACACTACATTATTATTTTAAGCTACTATAGAACTTCTTACTCTGAACAGTATTCATAAATTTTAATAGTAAAAGTTGACCACCAAACACTAACTTATAAAAATGATTATACTTAAAATTATAAGGCATTTATGTTTTCAGGTGTAAATATTTAAGGTAAGGATAGATGATTCATTTTGTGGTTCATTAGAATACTGCTTTCTAATTGATATCCAGTTGTACCTAAATCAGGACAATACTGAACAGATGGTGTAGTGCAGTGTATTTGAAAGGCAGTGCTTTTCTGACAAAGATTTATTTGGTGGTTTCATTTTCTCTGAAAAGGAAAGCAGGAGATCAGCGAAGCTCTTATTATTTGCTTTGTGGCAGATTCACTTGATTTCATAAGGGTGGGACTTTTGAAACTAGGCAGTGGGAAAATATAGACACACCCTCATTTATATTTGCTTGGACATCTGTAGGCATGTATATGTGTGCACGCGCACACACATGTATACTAATCTTAGAAAATTCAGTGAGAAAGAAAATTTTGAGGGAGCGCCTGGGAGGCTCAGTTGTTGGGCGTCTGCCTTCGGCTCAGGTCATGATCCCAGGGTCCTGGGATGGAGCCCCACATCAGGCTCCCTGCTCAGCGGGAGGCCTGCTTCTCCCTCTCCCTCTGCCTGCTGCTCTGCCTACTTGTGCTCTCTCTATCTCTCTGTCAAATAGATAAATAAAATCTTAAAAAAAAAAAAAAGAAAATTTTGATACTTGAAATATAAGCATGAATTCTCATCCTGATAGTTGCAGAAAGACTTTCTTTTAAAATGGAGATTGGGTCTAATTCCATATAAAGAAGATTATAGGAAAGGTAATTTAAATTGTAAGTAGCTTTGTTCACTAAAATGCTAGATTCATTTGCAACAGTGTTTTATTTCTTTTGGAAGCCAGACAACTAGTTTAATAGTGTACATATGAAACACTAATTTGGCTTGTTAATTGGATGCAATTAAACTGAGGTTATTTTATACTGCTTAATTGTCTGAAAATTACATGTGTTGCCATGCCTGTGTAATGTGAGGCAAAAACTGGGGGTATAGTGGAAGCGGAGGTGGAGGGACGTAAGGTCTAGCAGTGTCTTTGCAATTAGCTTTCTGTAAAAACTTGGAAGCAAGTCCTTTAAACTCTCTGGACTTCATTTGGAAATGAAAGGATTGGAACAGATGGGCTTCTAAAGCCTCTTCCAACTCATATTCTATCAGTTTATAAATTCTACTTTGTAGTTATAGAGAATGCAGTGTCATTATATTCTGTAATTATGGTATTACAAGGATGAACTAAACACTTTTATAAAAATCAGCACAGTGCCAATTTAGCAAATCCGTTAGAAGGAAGGGTATTTAGGCTGAAAGAGCACTTACTCTGTGCCAGGCTGCATACCAGGCACTCTCCAGTGAGAACGGTCAGAAGATTCGGTATTACTACCTTCATGTTTACACTTACGGAGATTACTCTGATCGTCAGTGATGAAGCAGGATTTGAACTCGGGGCTGTTTGGCTCCAAAAGCATTTGGTCCTTTCACCATTTCATGCAGCAGCATAAGCAACTGTTAAACATCGAAATTACTGCAGAGATTAAAAAATTAAATTGCCAACCATTTTGCTCACTTAGCACAGCGTTTAACCCTTATAGTTTAGGCATATCAACCAGTGGGATGCACACTGTGTGAGGGAGATAGCTTAGGGGCTAGGAGCCTGCATTTAAAGTCAGAACAGGGTAAATTCCAGCTCCATCACCAGCTCCGGGGAATTTCGGAAGGTCACTTAACCTCCAAGAGGTTACAAAATGAGGACGATAATATCTGCTTAAGGGTCATTGTGAAATTTTTATGAGAATGTGTGTACCCGTCTCGCTGAGCGCGCAGTAAACGTTAAATACCTGGGAGCTATGACTTTTATGAAGAAGGGATTAGACTCAAAGGGGGAAAAAAAACAACACAGGAGAACTGAAATTGTGACAGTAAAATATCACTTGCCCATTTTAAATGGTCTATTAAACTCCTGATTGAAACGGTTTAAGAAACGATGTCAGAATGCCCATGTATTTCAACCGTTGACAAGTGGAAATATCAATGATAAGTTTGGGGTATTTCTCATTTAGCTCAGCCATGGCTACACTAGTGAAGTGAACGAAATTCTCTGGTTCTTTGTGGATCATCCTTCTGGAGTTTTTTGGTCTAAAAATAGCCCTTGGGGCCTGAATTACCCAACTTGAACTTCCCCGTAAATCGCAAGAGCTGGAGAACTAGTGTTTACTCCTGGGGCCTTGGGCTTTCTTAGGAGGCACAACTAGAGTTGTTCCTGGGACTGCTGACTTTTAAACAAACATTTATTAATTCAACAGAGATTTATTAAGCACCTACCTGCCCTGGGAAAGGTGCTGTTCTAGACACTGGGGATTCATCAGTGAATAAAATAGTTTTAAAAAATTCCCTGTCCTCATTGTGTTTACATTCCAATGGACTACTTTAGAAACTTTTTTGGGCACATTTAGTTCATTGTACTACTTCCCAGGGTTTTTAGAAATCTCTACTTTCATATTTGTCTCTCAACCCAAATAACAGTTAATGAAGCATTGCAAGACTTACTAAATCACTAATGAAAAAAATCCCATTTATTAGACCTATATCTGTATCTGTATTTTTCAGAGTAACATAGTTTTTGAAGAGGTACAATTTTTGCATAACTAAATATTACAGTACTGTTTTTTTTTTTTTTAATTCCTCTTACGGTTTAGCATGATGGCCTTTCCTAACCTGTAGAATCAAGTTCTGATTATTTTTTCATAAGGAAGAAAAGAAATGGTTTTTAAATGACACGTTCTATTGTAAAATGCATGTATAAGCTTGTTAAGGTGGAGAGATTACCACAACTTCTATTTGGCATGTATATTTTTCATCTTATTTAAATGAATTTTTCATTTTTTTTTTTACCAATAATTTTTGTGATCAAATTTTTAGCAGATTAGGATGGTTTATGCTTTCACAAAAATGTGGTAAACACAGTGCATGGTAGACAGTAGGCAGGCAGGAGGTATTTGGTGAATGTTGAAAGTCATAATTCTTAAGAAACTTGAAGTGGTAAGAAAAGATACTGGACTCGCTGTAAGATGGCAGGAGGGGTCATCAGAACCAAATGATGGATGAAGTCCTGGCTAATCTTTGCTCCAAGTGTTTCTTCAGCTTTGTAAGAAGTCCTCTGGGAAATAGCTATCTTACCTCTACACCCAGCACTCACACTCTTACAGCCTTACTCAGGGTCTTCCTGGGCTCTGCAACTTCCCATTTGATTTTACAGCAACTTCCCAGGTAGGGCCATTTTGAGGTAATTTATTTTCCTACAGTTGGACTGGGAAGTTTATAGCCGACTGGGATTCTTCCTTAAAGGATAGTTTTCTTTGGCCATATTTTGTTTAGGGTGCTCTGAAAGGAACACTGTATGAAAGTACTTAGTGCTTACAGGTGTGGGGTTTAAGGAAAGGTTGTTTCTTGGTAGGCCTGCTTGGATAAATTTGGCATAAAGAGAGAATGCATTCTTTTACTCCATGACAGATCCTTGCCCTTGGAAGCAAAGAAAAAATGCAGGAGGGAAGGCTGGGGGTGAATCTTTTCTTCTCATTTGAAGTGATGAAATCTGTCTTTGCAACCCAGCAGGGCCCTATGGGACAATCCTGATGGCTGGCCCCAACACTTTATGGACAAGTCATGGGAAGTTCAGCTTCTAATTATCCATGGAATAATTATCAAATTTTATTTTTTTTCTTCTCCTGATGCTTACATTTTGAATAATCCCTGTTTCTCTAAGCAAGGGAAAAACCCAGGGTTATAAACATTCAATTTATTTTCATGTTACTCCATTTGTTTGTCATGTGTCAAAGTTTATGTTCAGAGAAATACAAGCTTTTTGGGTAAAATGAGGATTTTGAACATCTTTGTGCCCTTGTTGTCAGGATGTGCTCATTAGAGCCTACATCCAGGCAGCAGAGGACGCCCGAATGGCTGCTAGTAAACCCTGACCCCCCCTAGTTCATTGCTGGCCTCATTATTGATTTTCAAAATGATTCAGGCAAAGTGGCTGTACTTCTGTTATATTTCATTGTTTCTTCGTCTGTAGAAATGAAGCATTGTTTATAGCACTGGCCTACCTCCTGGGAGCAGAGCAGGGTAACACAAGAGAATTGGAGTGGCTATTTTTAGGATGTGAAGCAACACTAAGTTTTGAGAATAATTCAGTTGTTGAAAAAAATCTGATACACAGCAATACATTTGTGACAAGGGTTAGTAGAGTGTTCTTGAGATAATTGACTGCTATTGATGCAATTTATTATAGGCATATGTAATTGTTTTCAGAAAGATAATGGTTAGCAGCTCCACAGCTTGTTATAATATCCCCCAGTGCATTTAAATTTTGCGTAGGTCACTAATGCACATGTGTAACAAAATTTCGAGATAGTTACACCCATATTCAAGCAGAAGAAAAGGAATCCAGACATTTGTTTTTGAATTTGTAATCTGTTTACTTGTTCCAATGGCCTCAGTAATATTCGTGATGAACTTGGTGCCCAAATTTAATCAAGTGTAGCTTTTAAAAATGGGCCAGGTGGCTGAGAATATTCAAAATGGCCTTTTAAAATAAGTCACCTGACCGTATAGAATATAACAAATAATTGGACATTAGTGTGGAGATTAGATTTTTTAATGGACAGACTCCAGATTTGTTCAGTCATCAGTTGATTTTGGCCATCTTTTGTGAGAGTTTACTAATGTTAAATCTAATGATGTCTGAAAGTAGTTATGATGGGTATCAATAGCCGATCTGGAAAAATTTCACATTTTAGCTAATCCCAGGAATTTTTATTGTGAGGAAATTGTCCTGATAATTTGTCTTTCTTTTCCTGTATCCTAGGGGTTATGTAGGGTGGGAACAACGAGAAGCAAACAGAAGACGCTTTGAAATTAATAGCAAAATGGCCCTGGCTTTGAAGCCTGCTGTGGTTATATTAGCCCTTCTCCTAGCTAGCTGTAAAAGCAAACAGTGTCTAACAGCATATCTAACATTGGTGATCTCCTTGACACCAATAGGTTTTGGTTTGAATTGCATAAGAAATTTTGACAATATGCTGCACAGTTGTGTAATCAAACTACTGTTTTCACGTTTTGACATGTTAAGTATTACTAAGAATATGAGGCAGGGAGAAGGAGAGCAGAGCAGAAATGGGATTCTGAGGGTCTGAGGGTCTTTGGGGTATGCAGGTGCCTTACTTCCTTATTCAATAGAAGCTTCCCCAGAGGCACTTTTTTCCAGGCGGGTCAGATCTTAGTTTGGAGTGGGTGGCATCTTCAGTATCAGTTCAGCATCTAGTGAGAGGTTTTCCTTCTTCCTGTCCCTTAAATACAATTTGTAGTTCTACAAGTGACACCTTAATTAAGGCATTTCTTAAAGTATCTGATTTAAATTATGATGATTAATTTGCGTGGGTGTAGGATCTGATATATTGATCTGTCAGATGATGACAGGACACTTTGCAATGTAAGTCTTTTCTTAGAATGTTAGGATTAGATAAAACCATTGGAGGCATCATTTAATTCCCAACTGAGTGAGGAGAAATCACTCAGGACAAATCGCCAAGGACTGCCTACATTTGGTCTCTACTTAAACACCCCTTCTTTGCTTTGGGAGGCAGATTCCACTCCAGGACACTGCAATTTATCAGCAGTTTGGCCCTCTGTAGCTCTCCAAGTTTCCTCATTGACTTGCATGACATTCCTACAATTACTTAAAGATAGCGATCATGTTCATCTTAAGTATTCTTTTCTCCAGGCTAAATATTCCTAGTTCCTTCAACTAGACCTCTTATTATGTCGTTTTCATTTTTATTTTATTAATTTCTTTAGGGATCAAGCTGTTCATATCTGAAATGTACTCTAGGCTATTGTTTGATATGAATCCTCACAAGTAAATTGCTTATCGCCAGTTACTCTTCAGGATATAGCCTCTTATCAACTGGTAGAAGAATTTTACAGGAAAGGCCTAAACATGCTTGCTGAGACTTTTACAGCGGGAACAGAGTTGGGATGTATAATAACGTAACACAAATCCATTTTCAGAAATAAAGTTATTGAGATCCTGGCAGGTGTGAGATGTATGGGAATATAAAATACAGTACAGGTAGAAATGGAATATAAAATATAAAGAGGAGTGTTTCGCTATTCTCATCATCAAAACTTTTATAATCTACTGTACTGAGCAAAAGAACTATGCAAAGGAAGCTATAATTAAAAGAAGCAGGTGAAGTACCACAAGAGAGTCATATGTGAAGTATTAAGGTGGAAAATCGTCTCTGGCGGAGGAGTTCTGGGAATGTTTCATGGGAGAACGGGATGCTTTAGACAGGCCTTGACTTTGATAGGTATCAGTGTGGGAAAGTGTCAAGAGTAATCTCACAGAAGCATCTGAATTGAGGGCAGCATAAAATGCATATTAAGTGAGTGTTGTTGAAAAAGTTGGAATGCTTGCAATACATTGTCTAAGGACTTGTATTCCAGCTTAAGGAGTCTGTACTTAATATGATAAGGAATGGTGGACGTGCATATTGCAACACATCGAGAGTTTGGCTCCTGATTTTGGCAGTTTCATAACTTTACAAACACAGTTAAATGAAATCAAACAGATAAAAGATAATGTAAAAATTTTTATACAGAAAATTCTATTTCATGTGCATTTTGCACGAGACAAATTGGTTTTGAATTAGCATATCATTATTATTTTCTTTGTCCTAGAAGCTCAGCAATCTTTAGGATAATGGCTTTAATCATAAAGGTAAAGTAAATATATTGCTGGTGGGCATTTTGTTACATTCACACCTGCGCCAGTTATTCTTACCTTTTCTACTTCTACTCTTTGGCGGTATAAATGACATGCCACACTGACAGTAAGTTCAGCTCAAATGGTTACCATTGTAGGATGAAGTAAATTAATCTTTTCTTCGATTTATATTTTCTATTAATAAAAAATGGAGATATAGAATGCTGGGAAGTACTTCTCTGTGAGTGTATGACTTGTAAGACTGTCACCTGTATGGTACCTGGTAGTATGCAGTGAGTTTTGTTGCATCTTAATAACAATTTAGAAAAACTTTTTACTTTAGATTTGGACTGCCTTTAGTGTCTATGAGAAAGTGCTTTCTTAATCTGCCTACACAGATTGCTTATCAATCCACGTAATGAATAATAAAGAAGGTGATGGGCACATATTTCACAGAACAAGGGGACCAGAAGCGATCTACTAGACAATATATTAGACAAGAGTAACATAATTATATGTTACTAAAACAAAAGTTACCATTTCCTGAGTGGGCACTTTGATTTTGGAACTCTTCTTTTAACTACTGTGGAAAGTAACTTATTTTAGATTTAGCTCTGGTCACACTGTTAGTCTCCAGAGAAGTACACAGGACTCTGTGAGGGACTAGGAGAGAATACAAAAATACTGTAGCGTAATACAGTAATTTATGCAGTTCATTAAATTTTAATTACACTTGAACGCATGTGGGAACACTGATGTTTCAATAACACTTGATTATAGGCCATCTGAGCACTTACTATTATTTAGACTTTATTGAGGGCCTATTCTGAAATATTAAATATAGACGGAGGCTGAAAGAGGAGGTATGCTCTTAAACACTCAAGTGCTACATAACATATTTCCATTTGAAGAACATACTGACTTTTACCGAGGGCCTGAAAAGTCTGAGGTGATGAGGTCTCATCTTGTTATCGTCTAGGAGAGGAAACGAACAGTCCTTGAACCACCTGTAGGTCCTGGTACCTTCTTAGTGACAGGTGTTGCCTTTTGTGAAGTTGCACTAATAATTCGCACTGAGGGTCACTTAATAAAGAGAAGGTTGTAACTTTGGGGACAACTTGTAAGAAAAATAAAATCATGGGACTTGGAAATACTGAAGTAGAAAAAGATCTTATTGGAATCAAAGATTGTGGAGCATGTGGTCAGATAGCTTTTTCACAAAAGGTTTATTCATTCCTCTGTGTGTGTGTGTGTGTGTGTGTGTAATGTAGTTCTCTCCTCATTTCTGAACCTTCCCATTCCTGTTCACTCAGTGAGCTGTAATCGTCATTTGACTCTGTTTCACATACTTAATTTTGAGCTGGGCTCTGCTTTGGGAAAGTCCTGGCTCTCGAGGAACAATGCAGCCCTACAATGTGTAATGGAGAAAGGACGTGGAGCTGAGAAAGAAGAACATCCTGATGATTTTGTCATTGCATTTCTTGGGAGACAGTTTTCTGGAAAAACGACCAATGATTGGTGAATGCTTATTAGAGAAGAATCATCCTCAATATTGGATATTATGAGAGAAGAATAAAAACTTAGTATGCCCTGAATAATTTTAGAGATGCCAGTTTGTGTGACGAGTCTGCCTTTCCCAGTCATATTATGTCTAAGACTATTTGGAGTCTAAGAAAATGTGCAGGCTTTTATGGTAGAGAACTGGGATCTCAGAAACACAGAGACCCAAATAAGTACTGTAGCAATTCATAATTACTCTCATATGGTAACTATACATCTAAACGAGACCAATCCTGAATTAAATAATGAGTTTTAAAAGAACGGACTTGGAAAAGTTCAAGTCTTGATTCTTTATTGAATGAAATGATAATATATTTTATGAGGTTGGAATTGTGCAGTCTTAGAATGTACTTTAAAGCACAAAATTGAAGCATTTTGTTTCTAAAGAGAAAGTATAAAATACATTATCCTTATTAAACATCCTTTTGTCCTCATAGTTGCATGATATAAAAGAGATGCATTTGAAAATAGCACCAGGACCTGAAGAATTCACAGTTTATGATTATGGTTTATATTTTCAATTATTTATTTTTTTAATTATGTATTTTTCATGGTTTATTTAATGCTAACATACAGGCCTTTTTTTATCCTCAGTCTACTAAATTTATGGTAACACTGATTTCATTTAGTCTGTAATTAGGATTATAAAACAGGATAATTTTTAGTCATCCCTCCTTTGTTCTTTCCAAGTGCCATCATCAGCAATTAAGTATGAACTAGAGAGCATGAACTTCAAATAAAATCTTCGGTGAGCTTAGATAGTTTTTGAGCCGTCATTTGCAGCTTTTAGAGTGTTCATTATATACTATGGACATGTGATTTGAAGGAATAAGTAGAAGTATGTTTTATTTTTTTTTATTTTTTATTTTTTAAAGATTTTATTTATTTATTTGAGACAGAGAGAATGAGAGACAGAGAGCATGAGAGGGAGGAGGGTCAGAGGGAGAAGCAGACTCCCTGCCGAGCAGGGAGCCCGATGCGGGACTCGATGCGGGACTCGATCCCGGGACTCCAGGATCATGACCTGAGCCGAAGGCAGTCGCTCAACCGACTGAGCCACCCAGACGCCCAGTAGAAGTATGTTTTAATCGAAACCACGAGCATCATGGCAGAGATTTAATGGATAAAAAGATGGTTGATATGAGGGGGAAAAAAGGCAAGTAAAAAATGTTGGTGTGAGATCATCCAGGAGATGGACAACCACCATGGTATTTTCTAGGATTGGACACATTACAATAAAAAATCTTTTGGTACAGTTTAGGAAGTTCAGCAAAGTTGTTTAAAAGTTACTGTATTGAAACTAAATAAATAAAGTAGTTGGAGGTGATTATTTCATAGCCTCCCCCTCCCTCCCCAGCATTCATGAGCAGAGGCACTGGCTATAGGGCAGAAGGAAGGGTTGGTTTTAGTTTGGAGTTAGGAGTATGGGAATGGAAAGGGTTTGTGGTTCCTTTTCAACAAGATTGAAAAGAACCCATCTGAGTTCCATACATTTATCCTAGTCCTGTGTTCTTTGAGTCTACTTCTTGATAAAATGGGGATAGGAATATGTGTGAAATAAATGGTAAACTCTAATAATAAGCTAAGCAACCTTAAGATATGATGTGTAAAATATTTAATTGTGCTATTCAAATGTTTGGAAAATAAGACAACATAAGAAGTAAAAGGGGCTTTGGATCACTTTAAGTGGAAGCCAAGGTAACCTTTAATATTGCCCTTAGGTAGTATATGACTGGGTAGAACAACTAACATTTATTAAATTGTAAAGTCTTTCAGGTACATTTTAAAATATATTTTAAAAATTCAGTAAACTTTTAAAAATGTAACTTCTTTATCAAGGAGGGGTAGACTTGGATGATGAACTTGGTGAAAGCATAAAGATGATTTCTTTATAATTCTTAAGATTCATTTACTTGTGAATCCATAGGTTACAATGCAGTGCACATTTTAAATATCGTGACACTTAGGTTAAATATATATATATATATATTTATATTTTAAGATTTTATTTATTTATTTCACAGAGAGACAGATAGTGAGGACAGGAACACAATCAGGGGGAGTGGGAGAGGAAGAAGCAGGCTTCCCACAGAGCAAGGACCCTGGGATCATGACCTGAGCCGAAGGCAGATGCTTAACAACTGAGCCACCCAGGCGCCCCTAGAGTTCAGTTTTTAGAGCAGTTTTAGGTTCACAGCAAAATTGAGTGGAACAGAGATTTCCCAGATCATCCTGCATTCTATACTGCACCCCCAACAATACAGTCTCCTCCACTATAAAAATCTTGCATCAGAGTGGTCCAGTTGTTACAACTGATGAATCTACATGGACGCATCATTATCACCCAAAGCCACAGTTTATACTTGGTAAAGCCCTAAGTATTTTAATTCCATGTCCTGATGTGAAACATGGCTTAGTTCAAATATTCGAGATGTTGGCACAGTGTAACATTTGTTAAATTGATTCGCCACCAGAAGATGCCTTATGGTCTTCCTTTTAAACTTTATTAACCTTAAGCCACCGCTTCTGTAGAATTACACATGCTTATAATCTTGTTTATGTTTTCAAACTAAACGGAAGGCTGGAAATTTAGGATAAAAGAAATGTTAAAAATCACCCTTATTTTTACTGAATAGGTAATTTCCATTTAAAACATTTTGGCCTTAAGTTTTGTGTGCTATTAAAGTGGAGAAGTACAAGATTGAAAGATTTGTAGGAGACTCTGCTTTTTTTATATCAGACATTTGAGATATAACAAATCAAGGACCTGATAAATAAAAGGACTTTATATGTTGTGTAGTGGGTGTTTTAAATAGTGAAAACATATAGAATATGCTTTTTAGAAACGTCTAAACAGTCTTGCCTCCTTTGGCCTCACTGGAGCTATGCAGGATGGAAATGTTCTCTTTCCACTTTTCTATCTGACAGTTACTTAAGAAATCCGCAATTAAGAGGTAGAAAAAAGAGAAAACAGAGCAACAGCACTGAAATCATCTTCACTTTTGATTATTTAAAAATAACCCTAGTGAAAAAAAAAAAAGAGTCACCTTTGGGGAAATTACGTTAAAAATTAAGCTAAGAAACTTGTGCAAGGAAAGTGCTTTCTCTGAGCACCTGGAAACCCACGCCTTTCCGCGCAGTCTGGGAAATGAACGCGGACCCGGAGGCCAGCCCGCGGTGACCTGCGCGCAGCGCTTGAGTTGCCCGGCTCGGTGTGGTCCGCGAGGAAAAGCGACTCCCCCCCTGCGAAGGCGGACGCTGCTCTCGGAGGCTCCGCCGCGTCCCTGCCCCTGCGCCGGGCAGTGCGGGCACCGGCTCACGGAGCCCTTGCAGGACAGGGGAGCCCCGGCGCCCGGCCCGCCCTGGAAGGGGCTGAACTTTGGCCCCCGTTCCGCGGACACCCACGGGGGAGTGTGAATGCAATGACGTCTCCGCTCGGTTCAGCTGCACAACAGGAAATGCTCTCGGCCTCCCCCCTTCCTGCCCGGAGAAAGTGGGGCTCCTTTTTCCCGGCGGCCGCCGCGCCGGCTGAGACCTACTTTCGGGGCCGCCTGCTCTGTCTGGGTCGGGGAGGGGGGGAGGCGGGGAGGAGCGCCGGGGACAAGGGACCCCGAGGAGGAGAATGCACTCGCTTTGCAGTGGCTCACTTCACTGATTTTGCCCGGGGACTCCACGGTGCGGAAGAGACCGGGATGTTGGTGACCGCTGGCCCTGGGGAGTCCACATCACTTGCACAATAGAGGGAACACCCAGTCAGGTGGGCCAAAAGCTTTGACGGGCTCCCGAAATCGGACCAAATAGTGCTGAATAATGCTGACCACAGAGGCCCTGAGCCGACTTTTCATAGCCTGGATAGAATGTACAATCTTCCTTTTCACAAAGCCCTGACAGGAAACCTTTTGTTTAACCTCCTTCTAACTGTCACCTCTTACTTTGTTGTGGCAACAAAGATACGAAGAATGTTTAGTGCAAAGCACAAACATGCTGTTACACACTTCAAGACAGGACCATTACAAGAAAATAATCTCGGTATTCATGAGTTTAATCCTTGTTATTTAGGTAGTGAATCTTGTGTGAATAAATACGGATGATTTGTCAACTTGAGCACAGTACTGTGGCCCTGGATTTACTATCCTCAAGTTATAGATCGATTTTTACTATTTCCCTACATTTTTGTTTTTATTTTTTGCTATTGATAGGCTTACAAAATCGAAGCCAAGCCAGTAAATCCAGGCTATTTAATAAAAGGTGTTGTAATTTGTGCTAATGATCTTTCAAGCCACATTTTAGAATAGATGTTTAGTATTAACAATCTGTAACTTAGTAACATAGATCTTGTGTGTTTCATACACTTGCCAGCATGATAAAAAGAGTAGTATCAGCTGGGCAGTCAACATTGTGATTACTTCTCTGGTTGACTCATGAATAGGCTTTGTAATGGTTAAGATTGTTCTTTTGGCCACACAGCCAAAATGCCAAAGTTCACAGGGAGGTCTGCTAAGGTTTCTTCTATCAAAGACTTGATAGTGAAAAGATTTAATAGATGAAAATATCACTTAGTAGTTCATAGTAAATCTAGAAAATCATTTTACATTGGAATATATACACTGTTTACATGTTGATGTTAAACTGAGTCAGAAAGCGAATCGCTGATTTTTAGCTTTTGTAATTGTTGCCTAAATGTTTTTCTTAAAAAAAATAAAGTACCCATGGGATCATCAAGTGTGTATATAGTACAATATCATTTCCCTTGGGATGCTTTCAGCTGATTTATGAAATAAGGAAGTTAAAGATTCCTTGAGTACACTTGGAAGAAGAGCTATAGATTTAAAAATTATATCTTTTTTTTTAAAGATCTCTTTTTCATTACAGAACTTAACACAAGGATTCTCTCTCTTTACTATTCAAACCTTACTCAAGCTGTTATTTTAGCACTCTTATTTGGTTATGAAATTCACAAAAATATTTATGAAGATATTCTCAGTGGCCCACTAAAGTAAATAAAGTTAGAAGTTAAGAACAGAGGGGAGGTTATGGCTCCTTGGAGCTGTGCCAGAGAGTGGACTCCATTATAGTACACTCTGAATAGTTACACGGATTCAAGGGGCAAATGGGATGGTGTGAGTGGAAATGTTTCGCAAAGCTGGAAGGCACTGTGCTAGTGCAAGATCATTTTTTTTTTTTTTTAATATGATTCTCTTTTCCCTTCTCTCCCCCTATTGTAACATTATACAGAAGGTGTATCTGATATGACAAGGAAAACTGTTAATGTAGATGTTAGTTTCATCCTTTGTGGTCACATCATAGTTGGATCCCTTGCACTATGTTTATTTGCTCTATAATAAGATTTAACTGCTTTTAAATCCAGCTTGGCCATTTATAGAACTGGTATTATGGAAGTATTTATTTAGCAGTATTAATCGAAGGATCAATTACTCCAGCTCTGTATTAACAATAATCCTTAGTTTTTGTGCAGTATCTTGTTGGAGGTGCTAAGTAGCATCCTTAGGCACATTAGTTAAATCTCATAACAACCAGGAGATTAGCATGCTGTCTTATGAAAGTCATTTTATGAGGAGTTCTTATAGACTGTACGTAGAATCTGAATTTCCTTAACATTAACCCAAACCCAACATCTCATCTGTAATTGCCGTCCGAACATATGTAATTTGATTCATATATGAGCTAGAAATATATCTACTTTGGGGATATGTTCTGCTTTTTATGCTGAAGAGTTTTGTGCCTTTATAAGTGACCAAAACTACAGCTCTGATGAGGGTGGGTAAAAGAATATCTTTTACTTCTCAGCTGAGAAGGCTGTGTTTCTTAGAGGAAAATCCTAGAATAAAAGCAGTCCTCCATTATATCTTGGAATCATAGTTTGAAATATATTAAAAAGTATTTTTAAAAAATTGGTTGACTACTATCTGCCTTTCCCAATGAAGTGCACAAGCCAGGGCAGAGTTTGCCTCATCCCCACTGACTGCCCAGTGCCTAGCACTGTGCTCCACCAGGAGCACTGGACAGGTCTGAATGAAGAAATTAAGATGATACCACTCTCCCTCATGTTTCAAATGCTACTTCATATTCCTGGGCCATAATTTCCAGAATCTTTTTTTTTGTTAAGTGACGTAAATTCAGGGATCATGGGACATCATTTGATTTTTTTCAAAGGAATGTAAACATATAGTAGGTGTATAATATGCATGTAGTTAGTTGAAAAATATGGAAAGAAGCATGATATATAGCAGCAATATTACCATTCTGGGACTTTATTTATGATTCTAATTATTTGCAACCCTCCTTTTTTGTCTAAGGAGAGTAATTTTTGAAAAAGCTTATTGACCTATTGGTTTACAAAAGAAGACATTGAGCAAAGCTGAAGAGTCACCTGCGTGAATTTGAGTCATTTTTACTAGCACGTAACCCAAGGGTTTAAGAGCAGTTTGAGACCCAAAGATCCTTTGAGCTCTTAAACATACTAATTTATATTTGGCTGTTCATTACCTAACAGGGACTTTGATGCATTTGAGCCTGTCTGGGAATTGGGATTGTGGGTTAAAAGGCCGTGGCTGTACTTCTAGTCCCTCAGATGGTGCCCAACATAAAGTCTAGGGGCTCAACAGGGTCAGCTTCTTGGGTGAGCATGTGACCTGTGTGTCCTATAGGGCCTGAGTTTGGTTTAATACTGTATTGCCACTGTCTTGAAATTCTTAATTTTTAAATTTTATTTTAAATTAAATTTAATTTTTTGAGGGGGGAGGGGCAGAGGGAGAGGGAGAGAGAGAATCCTAAGCAGGCTCCATGTGCAGCACAGAGCCTGACTTGGGCTCGATCTCATAACCCTGAGATCATGACCTGAGCTGAACTCAAGAGTCAGACGCTTAACCAACTGAGCCACCCAGGCGCCCCTGAAATTCTTAATTTTTGAACAAGGGTCACTGCATTTTGGTTTGCACTGGGATCTGCAAATTATAAATTATATAGCTAATCTTGGTGCTTAGTGAACATTTGTGACAAGATGAGGGACTTGACTATAGAATTTACAGACTTAGATTTAACTCCAGAAAACATTGGTTTGATTATGAGCCTTAGTTTTCCTGTCTCTCTGAGGTGCTATAAAATGAGAAACAGACTGTTTGGATTCCATCTAATAAAGTATTTCAGCTACAATATTATTTGGAACTGAATGTGAATGGCCTTACAAAAAAAAAATCCTTCTCTGAGGTGTTCAATGTAACCTTTTGATTGGGTTGGGCTAAGTAAAAATGCTGATAGAACATCAAAGCTTGAAGCTAACTTAATGGGAAATGTAATAAGTAGCATCAACTCTCTTCTTTATATTCTCAGTTACATTTTGGTTCATGTTTATTTATTAACTTTTATATATTTAACTATTAAATATCTCTTCCTTTTACCAGTGATGTAATTATTCACTATTGATTTATTGATAATAGTGGGTTAGATATTTGGCAGGATTTATGTTAAAACATGTTTGTTTTCTGGAGAATACGAATAAATAAATACGATAATAGGAAGGAGTATACAGTAGTGGAAGGAATTTGCTGTGGTCATCAGGTCTTTCCTTTGCCTCCAGAGGCAAGCCAGTCTTTTAAAAATCTTTACTTAAGGCTGTCCAAAGATGTAAATTTCATAATTCTTGTTGAGAGCGAGTTCTGTTGCTTAATCAAATTTATGGCTGGGAAGAGTCATTTAGGGCATGATGGGGAGTATGGGTTTCAGAATGGGGCTACCTGGGTGTGAATGTTGCCTTCAGTGCTTTCTAGTTGTGTGACTTTGGGCAAGTTACATCATTCCTCTTAGTCTCAGTTTTCCTCATTTTTACAATAGGGATAATTCCTAAAACAGACCTCAAAGATTGTTGTGAGGTTTAAGTGAATTAAAATATGTAATTGGTCTACAGTAAGCACTCAATATATGCTAGGTGAGGTAATTTTAAAAAAGCCTACTTATTTATTTATGTTACTTAGACATTTTCAAATAATAAGTGGAAGTTTACGTTGCGATTCTCAAAAGACTTCATGGTCTAATGAGGGAGCTGACTTGTAATCCAAATACTAGGACTTTGTGGATTAAGTGTCGGAAGTAGAGAGTGATAAAAAGGCTAGCAGGAGGGACGTTGAAGACTAGCAAGAGCTCTAGGCCATCTTGGGGGAGGGGTAAAATGGCATGTTCCCTCAGTTGCCCTTTCAAAAGTCAGTAGGTATCCAGAACAGGCTTGGTGAGGTTTGAGAATGCATGGGAATGTCTGGGGGAATTCTAAATGTTTAGTATGATTGATGAAAAAGGAACAACTGGGAGGTCATGACTAACAGGGTAGAGATGTAAACTGAGGCGAGACAATGAAGATGTAGACCAGAGAGGTAGAAGGGCAACCAAGAAAGTCATGTCTTAGAAGCCAAGAGTCAAGAATTTCTCCAAAGAAGGACTGAGTGTCACTACCAAGGGCTTTGGAGAGTTAAAGTAAGATAAGGATTGAATAATGATTTAATAATTAGGAGATGGCTGGCATTTATCTGTCTGTCATTTGCTATTAAGTATGATTGAAAGACGATTGAAGGTCTGACTATTGGTAGGTGTAGGGAAGACATTCAAATTAGATACACAAGCTTTTGCCTAAAAGATGATTAAGTCCTTGACTTACCAAAAGTCTTATGATCCTTTCCTCTTTATGTTTTCAGATTAGGGTAAACCACCGATTTGAAATTAGGTCATGGCCCCACTAGATTGTAATCTTCAGTAGGGAGAGTGCAGTAGAGCCTTACTTATCATTGCAACTGTAGAATCCAATTAAGTTTTTAGTTCATGGTGATAATTTAAATACATACATATATATATAGAGAGAGAGAGAGAGTGTGTGCTAGGCATTTTTCTAGGCACCTTACTGTGTTTGTTAATTAATTTAATTCTTGTATCTTATTATCTCACATCTTTAAATCTTTATCTTCTTATGAATCAGGTCTGTTAGTCTCATTTTATAGATGAAAAAACTGAACAGAGAGGTTAACTAGCTTGTTTAAGGTTACAGTGCTAGTGTGTCTTGGATCTTGAGTTTAAAAGGCAGCTGCATTCAAACCCCACGCTCCTTTTTATCATGAATGCAGCCTTCTTCCTTATTGTAGTTCATTATGCATTTGTTGGATATATGGGTGAATAGATGAATGAATTAGAGAAAAAAGACAGATTAATTATTACTTTATGCAGATGAGTAAATCTGATTAATTTTTTTTTCTCCCTGTGGTGATAGCTTCCTTTTATTTTTCTAAGGGAAGTTATTCTTCTATTCTTCTATTATTTCAAATAATAATTCAGCTCCTAAATCCTTGAAGTTTAAGGTGTATTTAGGAATTTGTTTCTTGGTAGTTGGGGAATAGCCAAATGAGCTCTCCTTCTGGTGTGGGTCATGGGGGTTCTTAGATTATTGGGGGTGGTAATCCTAACACACATGTGTCGTCTGGATGGTGTAAGAGGGAAATACCACTTGTAAAGCTGTGAACCAGTGGACAAAGGGCAGCTCTGATTGCCCTGACCTTTGGAAGCCAGGATTTGGGTCAAGTTATTTTGGATACCAAGGTAACTTAGTGATAAATAAGTAGCAGAAAATGATAGGAAGGGGCATTATTCTTAAGTTTGTGACTTTCTTTTTAGCTGTAACTCTGTGACCTTATATAGCAGTTATGCAAAATGGCACTATAATTCTTACCTTTGGAGATGAAATGAATATGAAGGGATATGTCTGCTGGGCTTATAGAAAGATTGAACTACTGTGTCTTTACCATTAACAGAATAACTTTATATGATGAAACTAACTTTCTTACTATAGAAGTGCTTTTAAAAAGTTTATAAGCTTTTATAAATAAACTGTAAAATCAATAAGGAAACATTGGCCTTAAATGACATGTTATACCAGATGGACTTAACAGATATATACAGAGTATTCCATCCAAAAGCAACAGAATATGCCTTCTTCTCAAGTGCATGTGGAACATTTTCCAGGATAGAGCATATGTTAGGCTGCAAAACAAGTCTTAATAAACTTAAGAGGATTCAAATCATATCAAGCAGCTTTTCTGACCACAGTGGTATGAAACTAAAAATTACATGAAGAAAACTGGAAAATTTACAGATATGTGGAGATTAGACAACATGTTACTGCACAATTAATGGGCCAATGAAAAATTCAAAAGAGAAATAAAAAAATACCTTGAGACAAATGAAAATGGAAATATATCAAAATTTGTTGGTTGGAGCAAAAGCAGTTCTGAGAGGGAAGTTCATTGTGTTAAATGCCTACCTTAAGAAACAAGAAAAGTCTCAAATAAAGAACCTAAATTTACACCACATGGAACTAGCAGAGAACAAATAAAGCCCGAAGTAGCAGAAGGAAGTAAATAACAAAGATTAGAGCAGAAATAAATGAGATAGACACTAAAAAGACAATGGAGGAGATCAATGAAACTAAGAGCTGTTTGTTTGAAAAGATAAAATTGACAAGTCTTTAGCTACACTCACCAATTGAAAAAGAGAGAGGACTCAATTAAATGAAATCAGAAATGAAAGAGGATATGTTACAACTAATACCACAGAAATATAAATGATTGTAAGAGACTACTCTGAATGGTTACATGCCAACAAATTGGACAACCTAGAAGAAATGGATTAATTCCTGGGAGCATACAACCCACCAAGACTGAATCATGATGAAATAGAAAATCTGAACAGACTGATTATTGTAAAGAGATTGAATCAGTAATCAAAAACCTCCCAACAAACAAAAGTCCAGGATCAGACAGCTTCCCTGGTGAATTCTACCAAATATTCAAAGAATTAATATCAATTCTTCTTAAACTCTTCCAAAAAATCGAAGAGTAAGGAACTCTTCCAAACTCATTTTCTGAAGCCAGTATTATCCTGATACCAAAATCAGACAAGGATGCCTCAAGAAAATAAAATTACAATTTAATATTTCTTATAAAAATCCTCAACAAAATATTAGCAAACTGAATTCAATAATACATCAAAAGGATCATACATCATGATCAAGTGGGATTTATTCTAGTGATGCAAGGATGGTTCAACATCTATAGATCAGTCAATGTGATACATCACATTAACAAGATGAGGGACAAAAGTCATATGATCATCTCAATAGATAGAGAAATATTATTTGACAAAATTCAACATTCATTTATGATAAAAACTTTAAACAAAGTGGGTATAGAGGGAACATACCTAAATATAATAAAGGCCATATGACAAGCCCACAGCTAACATCATGCTCAGTGGTGAAAAGCTGAAAGCCTTTCCTCTAAGATCAGAATAAGACAAAGATGCCCACTCCTACCACTTTTATTCAACATAGTATTAGAAGACCTAGCCAGAGCAATTAGGCAAGAAAGAGAAATAAAGTGTATCCAAATTGGAAAGGTAGAAGTAAAACTGTCACTATTTGCAGATGGCATGGTAATATATATATAGATAACCCTCAAGATTCCATCAAAGAACAGTTAGAACTAATAAACTTATTCAGTAAGTTTTCTGGATATACACAATCAATACCCAAAAATCTTTTGTGTTTCTATAGACTAATAATTAATTATCAGAAAAAGAAATAAAGAAAACAATCCCATTTACAATTGCATCAAAAAGAATAAAACACCTGGAAATAAATTTAACTAAGTAAGTAAAAGACTTGTATATTGAAAACTATAAGACATTAGTGAAATTGAAGAAGACACACACAAGAAAATAGAAAAAAATGTTCTATGCTCATGGATTAGTAGAATAAATACTGTTAAAATGTCTGTATTACTCAAAGCGATCTATGGATTCAATGCAGTCTCTACCAAAATTACAATGGCATTTTAAAAATTCACAAATAATCCTAAAATTTGTCTGGAACCACAAAAAAGAAATCTCAAATAATCAAAGTGATCTTGAGAAAGAAGAATGAAGCTGGAGGCATCACACTTTCTGATTTCAAACTATATTATGAAGCTGTAGTAACTACAACAGTATGGTGTTGGCATAAAAACACACATGGATCAATGGAACAGAATAGAAAATCCATAAATAGACCATGTATATATGTTAAATGGATTTATAACAAAGAAACCAAGAATATACAATGGGGAAAAGACAGTCTCTTCAATAAAGGGTGTTGGGAAAACTGTGCATGCAAATGAATGAATGAATGAATGAATCAATCAATTCAATATACTACCTTACACCATAAACAAAAGTAAGTTCAAATGGATTAAAGAATCGAATTTAAGACCTGAAACCATAAAGCACCTAGAAGAAAACATAGGCGGTAAGCAATTTGACATAGGTCTTGGAGATAATTTTTTAAACCTGACACCAAAAGTAAAAGCAACAAAAGCAAATATAAGTAAGTGAGACTACATCATACTAATAAGCTTCTGTATAGCAAAAGGAACCATCAACAAAATGAAAAGGCAACCTATTGAATGAGAGAAAATATTTGTACATGATATATCTGACAAGGGGCTAATATCCAAAATATATGAAGAACTCATACAACTCAATAGCAAAAATCCCATAAACCAAAAAGCAAAAAACAACCCCCTCAAACCCAATCTGATTAAAAAATAGATAGATCTGAGTAGCATTTCATTAAAGAAGACACACAGATGGCCAACAAGTACATGAAAAGATGCTCAATATCATTAATCACTAGGGAAATGCAAATCAAAACCACAATGAGATATCGCCTCACACATGTTAGAATGGCTGTTATCAAAAAGATAAGAAATAACTGTTGGCAAGGATGTAGAGAAAAGGGAACTCCTGTGCACTGTCGATGGATTGATAAATTGGTGCAGCCACTATGGAAAACAGTATGGAGGTTCCTCAAAAAATTAAAAATAGAACTACCATATCATCTAGCAATTCTAGTTTTTTGGTATTATCTGAAGAAAATGAAAACACTAACTTGAAAAGATATATGCATCCCCATGTTCATTGAAGCATTATGTACAATAGCCAAGACTTGGGAACAACCTAGGTATCCATCAATGGATGAACATATAAAGAAGATATATACATATATGTCACACATATATACATACATGTCTATAATATCTATAATCTATCTATAATCTATCATCTATCTATCTAATATTATTTAGGCATAAAAAGGAATGAAATCTTGCCATTTGAGACAACATGGATGGATCATGGAAGGCATTATGCTAAGTGAAGTAAGTCAGACAGGCAGGGGTAAGGGGTTGGGAGAAAAGGGTTAAGTGGGTCAAAAGATAAAACAAAGAGAAAAAGAATGCAGCAGAATAAAGCAGAGATGAGCAGAGAGAGAGTCTCTCCTGATTCTGTAGTTTCACACTTCTTGGCTCCAGCCCCTGGATAAAGCCCAGCTGCCTTTAGATTCCATATGATAACCCAGTATCTAACAAACTAACTCCTTTGTTTGCTCAAGCTGGCTTGAGTTAGTTTCTGTAACTTGTAGTTTGGAACATTGACTAATCCTGTGCTTTATTGCGATATGAGGCCGAGTTGAGGACCAAAGAGGTTCGTTTACATTTTTCAGTAGGTAAGTTCCCCACTGAAAAGGGAATGTAGTTCCAGTGTCAGTTCCCCAGAAGATGTAGATAACTAGAATTTTGATGATAGGATCTAGGAAGGAAGGAGAAGAAGGTTTGATCTCTTGTCTAGATACTAAGAAGTGTAGATGTCCAGGGCTGCACCTTCATGAAAGACCCAAGGAAGACAGGAGGACCCCAAGTGAAATCTTTTTTTTCTATGGATGAAGTCCAGATATGTTACCTTCTCTGTGTTTGTATTTTCTTTTAAAAAAAAATTTTTTTTTTTTTTTAAAGATTTTATTTATTTATTGGACAGAGAGAGACATAGTGAGAGAGAGAGCACAAGCAGGGGGAGTGGGAGAGGGAGAAGCAGGCTTCCCGCTGAGCAGGGAGCCCGATGTGGGGCTTGATCCCAGGACCCCGGGATCATGACCTGAGCCGAAGGCAGACGCTTAACGACTGAGCCACCCAGGTGCCCCTCTGTGTTTGTATTTTCTTAAAAAGTTTATGTTTAGAGACATAACATGTTTAAGAAAGCTCTCTGTTGGGGCACCTGGGTGTCCGACTCTTGATTTCTGCTCAGGTCATGATCTCAGGTTGTGAGATCGAGCCCCACATCGGACACTGCACTCAGTGTGGAGTCTGCTTCAGATTCTCTCTCTCCCTCTCCCTCTGCCCCTCCCACCACTTGCACTCTCTCTCTTAAAAAAATAAAGTAAATCTTTAAAAAAAAAAAGAAAGCTTCTGTTTTTACCCAGAATAAAGAATATGTAGAGTGTTTTTTAAGGCCTATGGTTACATCTTATGAATAAGTAGTTCTCTGAGACATTTCTACCTCCATTGAGGACCAAGATTCTTTGCCATTTAACACTAGTGACCAGTGTGAGGTTGGCATATGTTTATTTATAATTTAATATTATTAGAGGATAGTCATGCTAAATGAGAAAGGGACAGAGTGAGAGTCATGTCAAGGTATCTTTAAAAAAAAATTAATTATCAATATTTAAAAATGTGCTTTACTGTTCTTGCATAGATAATGTTTATTTCATTTTATTTCCACAAGCTTAATAGGTTTGAACATGGAGTTTATTTGTAGAAGGCAAATAAGAGGATATTATGAAAGTGGGTCTTTGAATAGAATAATGATAAACTTATCCATGCTATGAACTGCATTAGGACATGTGTTTTATGAAGAGCATTGTGCTTCAGAAAAAAAGGCCTGTATGTGAGATTACCGTGGACCTAGATTTACTTAGGAGATATTTGTAGGCAGTTCCTGATTTGAGTTGCAGCTGGGAAAGCACATTTCTGATCTCACCAGTGGGGACTGAATAGGATTCACTTTTTATTTTTTAAAGCACAATTATGAATGAAATATTAAAATGTAAAGCTCTGAAACTGATGAAGAAAACCACTATTATCAGGAAGAGGGCAAAGAATATATATGTCACACAAAGGACATTTAACAGTACTGTGTTTTAATTTTCCTTTTTTATTTTATTTAAATCTTATCTCATTAAAAAAAAGAAGAGAATTGAAGTGACCTACTTCAAAAGTCTTTATAATTTTTGAGAGTTCTTTTTGCTTATGTTTCTGTAAGACCTAAAATAAAAACACATAGAAAATACACTGGAATTAAGAAAGTCAGTGTGAATGAATGAAGATGTCATTAAACTAGGTAGTGTTATGGCATGGCTTGGAGTTAACGAGACATTTAATTCAAATCAGAAAAATATGTCTTAAGAATAAAATAATCTCAATTGCATGTGAAATAATATGTAGGGAATTATATACTATGGAGAAACACATGAAAGTGTTAACTGCAGATGTTTATATTAAAAAAAAAAAAACAACAACCCATGGTGAGAATGATTTAATCTGTGACTTCAGGCTCTCTCAGTTAAATTGCTTTTATGCCTTCACCATTTTCTGAATTATTGGAACCTTTATGTGTCAGAGTTTGGTTTTACATTGCTTGGTCATGGGAAAATACATTTATGTAAGTTCAGGGCCATTCATTCATTTCACCTTGTATTTGTGTAATTATATGAACGTGTTAGTTCTCTAAAATTGAAAGAACTGTATGTTTATTGGTGAATAAGAAGTCATTATAGGGTGCTCTATTTTTACAGCTGTGCTTCAGGGTATCAGGTTCCAAAGAGGTTAGATGGGCATGACCTCACGGGCATGGATCTTGGGGAGACAATTCTGGAACAGCCACAGGCCTGCAGAGTTGAAAGCTATTGCGGAATATCCAAATGCTGTAGTTAATGCTTTAATAGATTTTTCTTACTAGCATCCAAATTCAAAACTGAATCCAAAGATAAGAGGACTGGGTGGGCGTGTAAGGACCAGGTGGACCTAGCTAGAGAAGGAAGTAGCATTTGCATCCATGAAAACTCTGTGCAGGTACTGTGCAGTTTTAACTGTGTTTGTTTAGAAGAAAAAATAAATAGGAAGGCAGGTAATGAGAGAGTTGAAGGAAGAAAGTATTAAGAAGGGAATAGAGAGACTATTGTGGTTGTTTTATTTCATAACTAACACTGTTCTTGTTAAAATTATGGAAAAATGTTATGGTTTTGAGAGTGTGTATAAAGCCACTTGAGACCCAGAATTTGTTTATCTGATGCACAGATATGATGGTTTCTGATACTGCATAGCATTGTTGTCTATTTCAGACTCCTTTGTAAATCATGTCCAAGGTTGTGGCAGCTTTTGGGTTCACACATATCATTAGAAGTTGTTTATAAGTTTCTTCTTTAATAAAACATCTTCCTGTCTTTTAGAAAAGGTGTTACATTGTCTTTTATCATTACTTTTGATGAGAATAGAATCTGTTGTGTGCACTCATGGTTGTTGCCATCTGTTGTGCGTGTAAGTTTTCATGGAAGTCATATATGTGGCTTCTGCTGTTCCCTCAGCAGCATACCAACATACGCACTCCAAAAGATTTGAGGAACATTTAATAGGGCTGGGGTAGGTAAATGACTCTTTCATTTTGGTGATGTGACATCACTACTTTATTTTTCTATTATTAGCACATCTTATTTTTTGTATCAAATAGGTTGATAATGGAGAAGGAAGCATTGGTGGTAAAACCAACAGTACATCACATACGAAACTGTTCACTTTCACTTATATGTGGACTATTAGAATATGAATAGGAAAGAAGTTATTGCTAATCAGATTTGAAATTTTCAGTGACATAAGTTCATAATTGCTTATGGCAGCATAACTATTAACAATACCATATTAGAATAAATGTATTTAAAATCCAGTTAACTTAAATTGAACTATTGCCTATTACATTTGTAGTATGCCTGACATTTGTTGTATTGTTGAATGCTGGAGTAGAAGCTTTTTGAAATTAAAAAGTACTGTATATATCTTGCTAAAGAAATAATTTGTATTACAGTATGTTAGACAATTAAAACACAACAACTTCTCTGGCATTTGCTTACCATTCGTTAAATTATTTAACAAATATTTATTGAATGTCTTGGTATGTGCCAGGCACTGTTCTAAGAGCTGGGGATACAGCAGGAGCAGGATAGGCATGGACTCAGCCCTCACTGGGGTCACTCATTCATATTAATCCAGTAATTACACAGATGTATAATTACACATTATGCTTAGGTGCTGTGATGGAGATGAGTGAGGTGCTAAGAGAGAGGACAATAGGAGAGCTTCGTCTCTTTGGTGAAGTCAAGGAAAGAGACTCTGAGGAAAGGGTTGTGTTGAGCCAGGATTGGCTGATGAGGACACATTAGGTGAAGGGGGTTGGTGGGTTCTGTAGGATGAGGACGCAGCCTGCATACAGGCCCTGCCTTGGGCAGGATCATGGTTTTCATCAGAAACAACAAGGAGCACTCCTGTGACCTCCAAGAGCAAGGGAGGTGAGCATGGGAGAGTCCACAGGGCCATTCTGCACCGTCCTGTAAACCTGATGCAGGATTTTGGTTTTATCATAAAATGAATGGAATGGAAAACCGCAGAAGTTGTTTAAGCATGGGGATGAAAGGGTTGTATTTGCTTGTGTAAGTTATTTGGTTTGCTGTACGGGGAACAAACTGAAGGATGGCAAGAGTGGGTCTAGGACGAGTCAAGAGGCTATTGAGGTAATCCAGGGAGTGAATCGCTACACTGGGTTAAGCCACTACAGTGGAATAATCCAGAGTAGTGGAGGGGGAGAGTGGAGAAAAGTGGGAAGGTATGAGAAATTCAGGAGATTTCTAGGAGGAGAAAAAGATGGGATTTGATGATGGATTGGAGTCGGAGAGTGAAGGAGAGGAAATAGCTAAGAATGAATCCTAAGCGTGTGGCCTGTGGATCTGAATGGCCAGAGGTGCCCTTCACTGGGGTGAGATTCATGGTAGCAGGGCTAACTTTAAGGGAGTGGTGACTTTGGTTTTTGGATTTGAGTTTAAAGTGGCTTTGAATTATCTAAGCGGAGATGTCAAGTAATCAGTTGAACATGGGCATCCAGAGGAGAGGGTGGACTGAAGATAGAAATTTGGGAGTCATCAGCATATAGATGGTAATTGAATTGGGGTCCATGAGAGGGTGTGAAGAGAATTATTTAATGTGAGAAGAAGAGATGACGTGGGGCTGACCCCGGAGAAACTCCGACTTTTAAAGGCCTGGAGTAAGGGAGTGAGGGAGCCCACCGAGAAGATGAGGCAATTGTGGCTAGAGAAGAACAACAATGAAGGGTCAGTCCAGTGTCCCAGCCTCCAGGTGAGGCGACATGCTAGTTTCCCAGAGCTGCTGTGACTAAGTGCCACAAACTAGGTGGCTGAAAACAGCAGAAATTTGTTTTCTCAGAGTTCTGGATGTTTGAAGTCTGAAATCAAAGTGTCAGCAGGGACGGTTCCTTCTCAGGGCCTTGGGGAAGACTCTTTCCCACGCTCCTCTCCTTGTGTTCTGTGTCTCTGTGTCTTCACATGGCTGTCTTCTCATACATAAGAACCCCCGTCCTATTGGATTAGGGTCCTGCCCTTCTCCAGTATAACCTCACCTTAACTAATTGTATTGGCAATGACTCTATTTCCAAATAAGGTTACATTCTGAGGTGCTAGGGTTAGGACTTCAATATATCTTTTTTTTTTTTTTTTTTTTTTTTTTTTTTGCGGGGGTGGGATACAATTCAATGCGTAACAAAAGCAGATTGCCTCTCTGTCAGGTCTTCCAGGGGAGACAGTGACAAGACACAGTTCCCATTCTCACACTATATTAATACCAGGTAGTATTGTTCTGTCCAGTAAGGTGCAAATAAAGTGTGTGTGATTGCTGAGATGAATGTGCTGGGTAGGAAGGGAAAGAGGACCAAATAAAGTAAGATAAGGTGGGAAAAATTTTTCTGAGAGGAAATGAAATTTGAATTGGGCCTTGACAGATGTGGTTCAGAATTTAAATTTGTGGAAAATTGAAGTCAGAGGGGGAATTACAAGAGGAGCAAACCTGCACAGAGTTTTGATCTGGAAACATGTTCTCCGTCTTTAAAAAGTAGGAATCTGTTAAATGTAATTTGGCATTGAAGACCCATATATCTACTTGTATCCCTTTATTTAAAGGGATAGTAGGTGTTTTATGTATTATGGGGAGGCTTTTGACAGGAATAGGGCTGTGTGGTATATTCAGTTGATTTAGTTAACATTTATTTATTGAGAACTTACTATGTGCCACGCACACTGCAAGAGCTGGGGATAAATCAGATTTTGAGTAGGCATTTAACCACCACCAACAACCCCTAACACCTCTGCATTAACTATCATTTTAACACGCAGTTTATGGGTAATAGTAGGAGGATTTTTTATGACTGCATCCATTTTCAGAGTCCTAAGTTTAATATTAGTACCTAACAGTAATTAAGCATCTTACTCAGGGCCAAACAGTATTCTAAATACTTAAGCTGTATTAATGAAATTAATCTTTACCTAAACTCTGTGAAGTAGGTTCTACCACATTTCATAGGTACTAAGGGGCCATCAATTGTAAGATGTCATTATTTTAAAAGATTTCATCTATCTATCAATCTATCTAGGGAGCGTGAGTGGGGGGAGAGGCAGAGGGAGAGAGAGAATCTCAAGCAGACTCCGAGAGCGAGCAGAGTCTGACCCTGTGGGTTCGATCCCTCCACCGTGAGATCACGACCTGAGCCGAAATCAAGAGTGGGTGGCTTAACCGTCGGAGCCACCAAGGTGCCCCCGTAAGATGGCATTTGATGTACCTCTAAGAAAGAACAATAAAACTTCCAATTAATGGAAAGATGCTATTGATAGTAAGTTTGATTTCAGAAATGTTAAAATGTGAAAAAACATGTTTATGTCATAGAATTGGTGGACAACTTAAATTTGATGGAATGGAAGCGCTGAGAAGGTATATCGCTTGCCCAGGGTTACACATGGGTATGCAGTGAAGCCCAGATTCTAATCCAGGGGTCGAATGCTGGAGCCCCGGTGCTTAGCCATTATGCTCCATGGCCTGGAGCTAGCATGATTGCAAAATCTGAGCACGTCCCCAGTGCTTTGTTTCCTATACCAAGAGCCTGATGATGTTTCAGGGCTGCAGGCTGACGAAGTTTGGGGTTGTGTTGGCGGGAGTGTTGGCGGGAGAAGTGTGTGTAGATCTACAACTTGCTGCGGTGATTCGACTAACCAAGAGCTCTGTGGGGCCAGTGCTTTGGTTAGCTACTTTTTATCAGTCTAAGAGGTTCATAATACAGAAAGGCCATAATGGCAAAAGCGATGGGGCTGAAGGTGAGGATGGGGCAAGAGTGGGTGACTTTCTTGTGGAAAATGATGCATCTCAAATCCTGTTGTAGGTTTCACTTCCTCTGAGAGCCACCCTCCGCACCCCTCCCTCCTTAGTGTGAATCTCTCCGACCGTCATCAGCTGTGCTCACTGTTTTGCTTGGTTTCCTTTCCTGTGAAGTTACCTTTCCTCTGGTCTAAGGTGGCCTCTGGTCTAGGTGCCACGGCTTGTGGGAAGGTGTCCAGAAGCTTAGATAAGTGTGGGAAACTGCATTTGAGCCGGCTAAACAAAACACTAAATGGTGAATGTATTCGCTTCTCTTCTCCTTTTGCCTTGTTTCCACCCTCATAGATATATCCAGTTTGTCCTGATACGTGGGTTCCCCCCGCAATAGGTTTTTAAAAGCAATGAGATCTTGTTCATATTTCAGATACATTGAAACTATTCAGATGATAACATGAAAGAAATTTAGTTTTTTTAGTCATCCCGTAGTCATTCTCAGAGTAGAAGTTTCACTTGGATGCCAAGGCTTGAATTCTTGAGGATGTTGTAATTGCATGAGTAAGACTTGAATTGATACAAACTTTTTGAAAAGCTCCTCCTAAGCTGTGCATTCCAGCCTCCGTAGGTCACCGTGAGCACTGGGTTTGTTGTCCTGCACACTGGTAAGGGGCCAAGGGGCCAACCTCTGTGCGCTGGCTGATGGCTGTGTCGGAGGGTGGGTGTTAGTTACCCCATCCCCTACCCTCTTCTGATTTCTCAGCTAAGTACATTTTCGGACCCACTTCTAGAATCATTTGGTTTTTCTCCTTCTAAATGTGCCACACAGCAATATTTGCAGCTAGGCAGTTGCCCCATAGGAGTGATTAAGAAACCTTACCATGGGTTAGATTCTTTTTTAATTTCCTCCCCCCCTTTATATCTACATTTTTATTTTCTGGATGTTCCCAGTAGCACTATATTCTACCTAGGACTCTTTTAATTAAGACTATCCTCAGTGTTTATGGAACCCTTACGGGTTAGGCTGTTAGAGTGTTCCAGTGACTAGGACCCCCACGGTCTTGAGGAGCTAACTGTAGGGGAGATGGATGAACACGTAGCTTTCAAGCCAACATCAGAACAACCGGAAAAGAGAGGGATGGTGAGCAGAGAGGGCTAAGGGAGTTCTGAGGAGGAACGTTTGAATTTCTGCTCCCAGGGCTTGGGAAGGCCCAGCGAAAGGGACAAAAGTTTGATCACTGTTGTTAGCATGTGTTTAGACCTAGATGTAAACGACAATTGTTGTATATATCGGGATCTGTCTCTGTGTTTTCCATAAAAGTGATGCTCTGGAGCAGTGCTGTCCAATGGAACTGTGTAATGATGGTCATGCCCTGTATCTTGTGTTGACCATATGGTAGCCCCTAATCACAGGTGGCTTTGGAGCACTTGAAATGTGGCTGGTGCACCCGAGGAACTAAATTTTTAATTTTACTTAATGCGGATTTAAAATTTAAATGTAGGGGCGCCTGGGTGGCTCAGTTGGTTAAGCGACTGCCTTCGGCTCAGGTCATGATTTTGGAGTCCTGGGATCGAGTCCCACATCGGGCTCCCTGCTCGGCGGGGAGTCTGCTTCTTCCTCTGACTCTCCCTGCTCTCATGCTCTCTCTCTATCATTATCTCTCTCAATAAATAAATAAAAATCTTTAAAAAAAAAGGTGTTTTCCAAGAGTGAGAAATGGGACAAATGGGGAGATGTTCAAAGAGTTTACAGATTCAATTGTGCAGGATGAATAAGTTCTGGAAATCTAACGTACAGTATGGTGATTATAATGAATAATGTATCGTATACTTGAAGTTTGCTAAGAGAGTTGATCTCAAGTGTCCTCACTATCAAAAATATAGTAACTGTGAGGGGCGCCTGGGTGGCTCAGTTGGTTAAGGGACTGCCTTCGGCTCAGGTCATGATCCTGGAGTCCCGGGATCGAGTCCCACATCGGGCTCCCTGCTTGGCAGGGAGTCTGCTTCTCCCTTTGACCCTCCCCGCTCTCATGTGCTCTCTCTCTCATTCTCTCTCTCTCAAATAAATCAATAAAATCTTTTATTTTTTTTTAAGATTTTATTTATTTGAGAGCGAGAGACAGAGATAGCGAGTGAGAACACTGAGCGGGGAGGAGAGGGAGAAGCAGGCTCCCCACTGAGCAGGGAGCCCGATGCGGGGCTGGATCCCAGGACCCTGGGATCATGACCTGAGCCGAAGGCAGCCGCTTAACCGACTGAGCCACCCAGGCGCCCTAAATCAATAAAATCTTAAAAAAAAAATTTAAGGGTAAACAGCTACATGTGGCTATCGTATCAGATAGTATAGCCAGAGGAGACGTGTGTCACTAACCCAGTGTGGTGATTTCAGATGATCATTTGTTCACAAATCAAAGAGACTTTGATGTTAACTGTTCAACATAATTTCCCATAAATGTTAGGTCTGGAGCATTCATGAGAATACTAAAATGTGCTAATGCATTTATTAAGAAATAATAAGTGGTTAGTTAAATTGGTCACACGCTCCTTCACACACACGCTCTTGTGCATACATGTGTATTCATGCACACACATGCACACACACACAGTATTTTTCCCGGCTTCTTGAAATGGAAAGAGGGAGAAGTATGATGTTTTTGAATGGCTTACTGTTTTGAAGGACAGGTAGTGAATTCATGACCCTTCTACTGGGGGCAGTGTCAGGCTGGGCAAGGATGAATCCCTGAGGGAAGGAAAGGACCGGCTCTGCCCCGTAGTAAGAACTCTGGAGAAGGGTCTTGGATGATTCTTAGTTTCTTCATCTATAAACTGGGGATAAAACACCTTCTCTGTCTGTCTAGAAAGATAATATATATTTGTAAAAGCTTCTTTTCAGGGAGATTTTTCCAAACCAATATCTCAGCTTTTTTATAATCCTGCACTGGGGCACTTCTCTTTTTCTCTGTGTTGACTGTGGTACCAAGAGATATGATTATATATATTTTCTCCTTGATCTTAAATGCCCTCTGGCAATCTCCGCACCTCTTCAGAAACCCAGACTTGAAAAAACGTCTCTCGTTTTAAACTCTGCCCCAAACTTGTTTGGAAGTCTTCCTTTATGATTTCCAACAATATTCTGCTCAGTCCTTGACTCTGCCCCTCTTGCTGTGCGCCCATCCCCTCCTCCTGAATGTTGCCTGTGTATGCTTTTGATGATTTTTTTTCATGTCTGTGTTTTGTCTTTCTGGTTACAAGAGAAGCTCTCTGGGCAGAGGTGGCCTTTAAACTTTGTGTGTTTTTTTTTTAAACTTTTTATCCTTAATTTTATCCAATGTTTTGCAGAGTGGCACTCCAGTGTTACAGGCTGATAGTAAAATAGAGGGCTTGGCTCTTTAGGACACCGACTGGCATCTTCCATAAGTACTCTTTGCTTATTCAGATGCGTGTTTTCTGGCCTTATCATGCTCAACAGGCTCCCAAGGTGCTTTAAAATTAATTCAAGTTCTTAGGCTCTATAACGATGATTCGCTAGGTCTGATGTGGGGCATAGGAAACCTGAATCTTAAGAAGCAAATCTGATTAATTCTGCTGCAGGCAACAGGAGGGCCAGTCTTTGAGAAACAGTGGTCTATATATTATGATATTATCTCTAAGGATTTGGCTTAAAGAAAAGTTTTCTGGCAGCAGGGATATTTAGTTCAAGCAGAAGTGTAGGGTTTTTATTTGTTTTCTTTGTGTGTTTTTATTATTTTTTAAATAAAGAAAAGGAAGAGGATGTGGGAAATTATAATAGAAATGTCACATCAGAGAGACCTGGATAATTTTATCAAGCCACAAGGACATAAAGCACTTATTAATAAGCCTTTACTCAGAGCCTGTTTGTCCTTATTTTAGGCTCAATTTTAATAGGCTTGGTGATCTGCTCTGCAAGAGAAGTTTAGGAGCTGTGCATTAGACGGAAGGAGAATAGTATCGTTGGGAAAGGATGGCACATTAATTGCAAAAGTAAAAGCTGACAGCCTGAAAGTGAAGAAGGAAATAGGCGAACTATAAAAATCAGACATAAGCTCTTAAAAAGGAAGAACAAAATGTAGGCCAATGTGGAATCGAATGAAGGGTAAGCAACTGCATGCATCTTAGTAGTTTCAGAAGGCATTCCCGGGTGACTGCAGTTTATAGTAGCTATTCGTTGATCTTTCTTCTTAGAATCTACCTTCCACTAGGGCTAAGACCATGCCTGTCCCAACTGATACTGTGTCTTCAGGGCTAATGTACTGCTTATCTTACAGGAAAAATATTCCACAAGTATTTTTCTAGTAAATCAATTGAATAAATAAACAAACAAACAAATAAATAGTTTTGCTGTGGTAACCTATGTTCATGATAATGACCCTGAAAATTTTCTGGCTAAGAAGGGAGCCAAGTACCGTAACTATATATATGTTTAAATAATATGATATAAATATATATTATACACATATAAATATAATATAGAAACATATAAATTATAATAAGTACAAATAAATATATAGATATAAATATATTATTATATATATATAATCTCAACAATTTTTGGCATGTGAAGTCTTATTCTACATGCTTAGTAAGCAATTGATTCTCCAGTTCTCCACTCTTTAACATTATTGTCCCTTTGCCTGCTGTATTCATAGTTAAATTGTCTTTAAATGGATGGGATTTATTTGTCAGATTATCAGTGATCAAAAATATTTTGAATCATCAGCAATATGCATTATACCCATGCCACATGAACACAGAATATTTTAAAGTCTTCAAAAATAATTAGATAGATTTCTGTATATATATAAAAATCTGTATATTCTAATTTGAAGATGTCTCTTTCTATAGAGTTAATGCTGAATCATATTTTATATGGTTAATCATCCTTTAATAGATTGTAATGGTTTCCTCGGAGCATGATACATCTATTAAAATAGATATTTTAACATGCATACTAATTAAGAAAATGAATATTATATGCTAGGCAGACACATGGGCTCTGCATAATAGAGAAAACCATATTTAGATACCTTTAAAGTGGTATACCTGCTCTCAAAATCTTTTAGATTTGTGTTCTTTCAATGTGTTCTTTAGTAGAGTTTTGTTAACTAAAAAAGGAAAAAAAATTTTTTTAATCCCTAAATAGCATGTATTTTATTTCTTTTTTCTTTTTATTTAAATTCAATTAGCCAACATATAGTACATCATTAGTTTTTGGTATAGTGTTCAATGATTCGTTAGTTGCATGCAACACCCAGTTTTTTGATATTATATAAAACAGATTAAATTGTGTTTGGTTACTTTGCACTTTGTTTCAAACCTGTGTTTTAATTGGTTGTATAGAATTTGGAGTTCATTTTGTCAGAGGGTTGTGTCTTACTGGAGGAAAGAAGAGGTGAAGAGAAAGTCTTCTTTTTCCATAAGTACAGTTTTGGTCTTAGGCAAAATTTTGAATTAAGGGAAAGTGTGCCTTTGACAGTGACATCCTATCGTTTAACACTCCCTCCAATCCAGTGGGCCTGAAAACACCAAATTATCAAAATTTAGTCCGTTGTCTCTGATCGCTATATTCCATTCCAATCTAAACTACTTCCTCAAACTTTTCTAATTTCTGAATCATCCGTTTCTTTTCCAGTCAAAAGTCCCAGCCAACAGTTAAGTACCTACTCTGATTTTGGCAATGGGCTTGGAACTGTGTAGCAAGAAAGGTGAATCCTAGGCTATTCTCATTCTCAAGGAGCATACATACAATCTGCTATTGGAATAAGACATGCCTAACTAACTCATTATACTAGAAGACAGAATATGCATAAAAGAGGTATAAAACAAATAAAGGGAAAGGTCAGAGAAAAATATTATAAACAACTGTAGGAACCAGCAAGGGCTTTATGGAAGACATGGGCCTTGAGGAGCAGTTAGTATCTGTAGGATCAGAGACGGCGTTGGGGCATGATGGCATTCTAGGTGGAAAGAATGTTACAAGTGGAAGTTGGATCACCCATTATGGCTGCTCAGGAGTTGAATATTGCTAAACTTTTGGGAGTACCTTCACATAGAGTATTATATAAATGGTGCCCCCTTTAGTTGTGCAACCATAGTAGCTATGAGTGCAAGCCAGGAGGCAAGAAATGTACAGGGATATGATCAGAGAATCATAACTGGTACAGCTTGGACCATATTTCGATGGATTTTTGACTGTAAGAGTGAAGTTGCTTTACCCCTATCACTGGATCATTGAACTAAAAGTCCTTTAAACTCTTTCAAACTCTGAGACTCTATGATTTCTCTGATTCAATTGGTAAGAAGGAGCCAGGAAGATTTTTGAACAATGAAGTGGCTCAAAATTTCAGAAGATGAATATGTATATAAGGTGAAATGAGTTGAGAAGTCACTAGACTTCACATGTGTGTCCCGTATTTCTGCTTATTTAAGGCCATCCAAGTGGAGTTGGAGTAATGCATCAAACTGATGCCCTGAGGGGTCACAAGATGAGTCCCAAACCAGGCCCAGCCCACTGTCCTCTTGATGCCATCTTTACTTCTAGATCATACTAAGACTTCATTTCTCTGATCTCTTATTTGGTATCCTTATTAATAAGCTTTGCTACACTTTCAACTTTGACTTTCTTTCACCAATTATGTCTTGTCTTTTTTCTCTGTAGATCACGTGCTCTCCGCCAGTACTTTTGGGAATAGATCTTTTAGTGTTGGTCTGAGCTTGGGCTCTGTCCTGTGAACTGCCAAGTGGACAGCCTGTTGGTCACAGCTGTCTGTTTCTGGGTATCAGTTCCCTGCATTAGCTCCAGCTCCCGTCAATCAGGAGCCCAAGAAAGAGGCATGTCATTGGGTTATTGGAATTGCATAGGGGCGGAGTAATCAGACTCAAACTACAGGAGTGAAATGTAGAAATTCATTCATTCATTCATCAAATGTTGACTGAGGACTATCGAGGGTAAGCACCAGCTTTATGTGCTTTCCCTAGCTGGCCCTGCTTTCACTGCTTCCACCCTTCCTCCCTTCAAATTCTCGAAAAGATTTTTTTTTTTTTTTTTCACAACAGCTGAGTCTCTCTGGGAGTATCCGCAAGACCTCTGGTAAGTGTTAGAAGGCGACAACCCGGGGATAGCAGCAGCTGGTTTTATTTTTGGTTTTCGTCAGTCAGGTGTTTGTAAGTTGAGAACTGCCTGTATTGAAACAACGTGATTTGGTAGTGTGTCATGAACTCCTGTAGAAATAATGGATGTGGTACAGTAAAAAAGGATATCAGTGAACAATCCCTAACATCACACACTAGATAGTCAACTTTTAAAGGTCTGGGCGCAGAATAATGGTTCAGAGTACATGGATATGCTGTGGATGGTTCACAGTCTCATTTCATGTGAAATTTGAGTCTTGCTTTGCATACAGAGATCCTGCCTCTGGTGAACTTGCCTGGGGAATAGCCATTGTTTCATGGTAGGTAAAGATCGATGCATTTGGGAGATTTTATTTTGGAGTCGATTAGATTACTGCAATTCATTTGTTCTTGTCAAGTTTTAAATTTATTCCACAAGCAATATTATATCACACAAAAAAGAAAGGACATAACTATCCAATCACCCTTTATGATACAACAAATTGATTTTTATCTTTTCCTTGTATACTCTACTGATCTTTACTCGTATTCACACATTTGGAGTGGTTATAATCATAATATTGATATAATCCTTCTTTTCCTTTTTTTTTTTTAAAGATTTTATTTATTTATTTGACAGAGAGAGACACAGCGAGCGAGGGAACACAGGCAGGGGGAGCAGGAGAGGGAGAAGCAGGCTCCCTGCAGAGCAGGGAGCCCGATGCGGGACTCGATCCCAGGACCGTGGGATCATGACCTGAGCTGAAGGCAGTCGCTTAACCAACTGAGCCACCCAGGCGCCCCTAATCCTTATTTTCAATATCACATTCTCATACGCACTTTCTCTTTTGCTTATTTCTATATTCTAGTTTTAATGACCATAAAATTTTTATCTAATTAATGGTCACAGTTTTCTTAAAATTCCCTTCTGAGTATTCAGTTTTTCTCCTGTGAGATTATTTGTCAAAAGGTATGAATATTTTTATTATACGTGGTCCCTAGTTTCAGATGACTTTCCATTTTCATCACAATCATGCCAAAGAGAAAAACTTCACTGCATTGTTGTTTTGGTTTCCATTTCTTTAATAATTAGTGAGGTTTCTTTCTTAATTACATTTCATTTTCTGAATTGGCTTGACATAGTTTTTTCTAACTTATTTCCTAGTTATTTTTGAAAACAAAAGGTTCTGTGAGCCCTTTATATATTATAAATATCAATTCTTGTTACTTGGTTCTAATATTTCTCAATGTGATTTAATTTTTGTTTTGGTATTTTATAAGTTTAACAATTTCAGCTTAGTCTTATTTGGTTTAACTATTTCTGATTAGTTTTTGATGAATGTTTTCAAAGTTATTTACTTACTATTTATTTTCAAAGCTATTTAAAAGCTACAATCATATAGGTAGTGCGGTTCTCTGCTTGTCATTATTCATGTTGCTTCTTGGTCTACTGTCAAGTGGATTGGATTCTTATAGATACGTGTATTCTAGAAACATGGAATGATCAAGCTAGAGGGGGATTATCAGTTTCCATTTTTAATATTTAGAGGATCTAGTAAATAATATTTATGGATAAATGTAGATTTACATTTGAGAATTTAGAATGTAGATGAAAACTATACTCGAGATCTTCTGAATACAGTGAATCTGGCTGGTAAATTAAGACATGTTTAACTTCAAGTTTTAATAGCAAAAAATAGTTATATTTTATATTTATAGAACACTTGGAAAACATTCTATGTTTGGAAATCAATTTTTCCATGTGTTTTTGAGCATTTATGACACTACTTACCAGTGTCTTCATTTTAAAATTTAAGTATAAATTTCAGAAACATGGTTTCAGTTCACCAGTCATTTGCAAAAATGATTCTAGCAACCTGCTATGGATGATCTAAATTATGCCCTGTTACTGGTTTTCTTCTTTTGAGGCTTAGATTCTGTTTCATAACTGGAATATACTTTCAGAATTTATAAGGCATTTCAACATTTTCTTTTTGTTGGTTTAATTGATCTTATAATCATTTTAAAATGACCTAAATTATCTGAGATATATTTAGTTTATTGGTAGGTAGTTGAGCAGTATATTTCTCAACTGTGATTCAGAGACAGGAGTTCAGTATATCTTCCAATATTTCATACAGGGGAGGAGAAGTTTAAAAAGCTCATGGAAGATTGTTTCCCTTAAGTAATTTTAGAAGATATATTATCATTCAAAAATATTATAAATGGGCAAACAAAATCATCAAAACAGTTATGAGGAAAATATAATTAAGTTGGTTTTAATAAATTATAGAGAAGGGAGGGGCCATGCTGGTTGTATGCTGGTAACATATTAACCTACTCTTATGCCAAGTCAATAGGTGTGATTGCCAGTGGGTTACTTAACTGATAGATAATGGTGTGGGCTGTGAAATTGAACTGATACAGTTAGAAAGGCTAAGAATGAAGTCAGGGTTGACAGATGGGAACAAATGAATAATAAACTATTCTTACGAATATTATAGGTTTGCTTGTTACATTTTAAATATCTTCAGTCTTGGTAAAGATATTCTTGTATGTGGGACTTTTTTTTTCTTTTGAGGGATAAGAAACAGCGATTTAGATCCTTCTTTGGTCACATGATCAGTTTCAGTGAGTTGCCCTATTTTCATTCAGAAAGAGCAAAAAACTAGTATCTAGAGTAGACCGGAGTCCACTCATAGGAAATGTATTAGCTCTGATAGTATTTGGAATGAAATGTGACATTCATCTCTGATTCTGCACCTACTGTATTTCCTCACAAGTTTGAGTTTGATGTCCTGTGGTTCATGCTGAACAACAGATTAATAGAACCATATTTAATGTATTGTTGAAGGAAAGTGTCTGTGATGCTGTGACCTTTACACTCCAGTATTGCTTTCAAGATGTTAATTACTAAGTTTTCCAGGAAATGATTTTTAAAGGGGAGTGTATAAAAGGGATTCATAGATCATATTTGGGAACGATTAGTATAACAGATGGAAAACAAAAGTAGGACATGTGTCTTCAAATTCATCTATGTAATTTCCTACTCCTTCATTTGGAGGGACTTGTCAACTATACTAGTAGAAGTTTAGACAGGGAGAATTGAATCTATAAGTCTCAGACTATACTAGATGTTGAAGTTTTGTATTGATAAAAGCTTTGCTTGCTGCATCTTGCTCAGTTCTTGCCTCTTTCCTCATTGTCCAACACCGGGTACCATTCTATCTTCTCTAATGTGGCAGAAGGATTGATCAGTGTTAGGACACTTTCAGTAGAAGAGATCTTCAGAGATTTGTTTAAAGTGGCACCTTGTACTAAGGTATGCTTTATTTTTGGCTTTTACTTTGTTTTGGTGGAATCATCAGCGAGAAGGCAAGAGAGAAGTGAAATAGAGACAGAGAAGTATTGAAGATTCTTTTCTTTGAGAGAGATAGTGGGGGAGGGGCAGAGGAAAGGGAGAGAGAATCTTAAGCTGGGCATGGAGCCCCATGCAAGCTAGATCTCATGACCCTGAGAGCATGACTTGAGCCAAAATCAAGAGTCAGATACTTAAACAACTGAGCCATCCAGGTGCCCAGGTATTGCAGATTCTAAGAAGGCATTGCTTGTGATAACGCTTACTTTAAAAATGGATCCAAAAGGGTACCATCCATAGTGGCAGTTTGACCTTCTCTTTTGTTCCCTTACTCGCAATCAGGTATCAGAATCACTATGTGAATAAATGGGGATCACAGGAGTCATCTCTGAGTCTTGAAGCTCTATGTAAGTGACACAGCATGTTTTATCTCAGAATTTCATGAATTTACTCTTGACAAGAAAGCTCCTAAGCCTGTAAGTTATTATTGTCATTGTTACTAAGGGGCAGAGGTAAGAGGTTTAACTCCGTAAATAGTCGTTTACATTATACATTCAATCAACAGCAAGGGCAGATCTGTTGAAAGGTGTTGTCTTCTCTGGCCTGAAAAATTATATTTTCACATCATTGTTTGAATTGTCTTCCATGGACGATCACAGCATTTGTTGGGAGTATAGTGCTTATGGTTCAGTTGCCCCAAATCTTAAGTTCTGTGCCTGGGTGATGTGTGATACAGCAGTAATTCTATAAATTATTTACAATGAAGGAGAAAACACTGGATCTGCTTACTGCTTCCAGTTTTACAACAAGGGAATCCTGTTAAAGTTCCCAAGTAGCTTCAGTAGTTCAGTAGTTGAAATATTCCGCCCCCTCTCCCTCCCCCCCAACATCCTGTTTCATCACAAATATTTATCATTTTATTCATCGGTTCTCCACCCGCCTTGTGGGCTGTTGTAGTTGCTGTCACCCAGCCAAGAGGCTGGGGAATGCCTATCCACAAGCAGCATGGGGCGTCCAGCTAGGGTGCTCACGAGGTCCTGTAACAAGCTAACATTGAACTGGTGGCATCGTTGTGCCATTGAAATAGATACAGAGTGAGCCCATTTACATAATTGCCAGAATCATCGATAACAGGCACATTGTTGCTAGTTGTAGTGAAAATATACATACTATTTGTGGTAAGAAAAAAACTGAAGTCTGCAGCATTTGGAGATGTTATTCTGAAGTGTTTTGAAAGCATCAGAATTAAAAAAAAAAAAATACTACCTAAACAAAATTATTACCTGAGAAGTCTGGTCTGCTTGAGTGCTTGGTTGGCAGTTTTAAAAAATCATCAGGTTTTCTGGTGAAGTTCATTTAGTATGAATTGGCTACTCACTTTTAGAATATTTAATATAACACAAAATATAATATGATATATAATAACATAACATAGCATACCATGACATACTCCATTTTTTTCAGAAGGGATGGACAATTTTGAAAAGTGTAGGCCCAGAATTTTGTAGACAGGAGTTATGTGTTTTAGGAAAGAAGACCACGGAGGTGAGGTGCCTTTCTCATTGCGTTATATTATCGGGTATGTTCTGTCAACATCACTGATCGCTGGTGATGTTAACCTGGATCCCTTGGTTAAGGTACAGTCTGCCAGGTGTTTCCACTGTGACGTTACTACTTTTCTCTTCCCATATTCTGTTCTCTGGAAGTCAGCCCACCTTTAAAGGGAGAATAGTGAAGCTTTACCCCTTGAAGGGAGGGAATATCTACAAAATCTGTTTGTTTGTTTATTTATTTTGGTATGGATGCATGGATATTTATTTTATTCTTTGGATTATCATCCATTGCCATCACTATATATTTTGTTGCTCATAAACTAGTTTTTAACTTTCTAAATTTTATTTTGCTGAGCCATGTAGTAGTATGTGTAGCTTACAGTGCATGTTTTACCTGCCTTTTTGGCCTCTCCTTCCTCCCCAGGTTTACACCCTCAGCCTTCAAACCACTAGATTCGGTTTTGCTGCTCTGGTTAGCATGTAAGGTCATTTTTATAGTCAAGCTTTAATGTATGCACTGTGGGCAGAGAAGGCGTAATACAAAACTTGTCAGCAGATTGGCGAATTTACCTGAGAAATTGAGACTCAAGGTTATGAGAATGTGCGACCGGGGGCAGGAGAAGATTTCTAGGCAAGAAATCAAAATCCTTTTGTTTAGCTCGTTTGCACTTGATTTTGTATAAGTCAAGTCATCATTCTTTTAGGAGATGCAAAATCCAAAAAGGAGGTGGGGCAATAAATAGTGAGGTTGCTTTAGGAAATCACTTTGTGTTCCTTGTTCAGGTTCTTTTTAAGACTCTTTTGATTCTGAAATGATAAGGGGATTGCTGAGCTTTGAAATGAAACCTAAGAGGAACTTGCAGAAGTACTTCTATATTTGCAGAAGTGTTCTAGATGCGATGTTGATTGCTGAGGCCTGTTGAAAAAGTACTCATCTGAGTATAAATAATATTAAAATTTATATCAGATTTATCGTGTCAGAGAAAATAGCTACTGGTTATTTGTTTGGTAGAATATTTACTAACTGTAGATTGGTTTACATTTTGCATTTCTCCTCGACTCCCCTTCGATGTGATCAGGTCACAAACTCTGTTAGATGGGAGGGGCCCCCCGGAGAGGAAGCTCACAGATCAAACATGCGTTCAAGTTTCTGCGATGGATTTTACAAAAACAAGAATCAGTTTGCCAGCAGCTTCCATTGTGGTAAATCTTACAAAGAGTAAGTTTAAAAAAAGAGAGAGAGAGAGGGAGAGAGAGAGAGGGAGTTCCTCTGAACATGAAAATAAGCAACTGGAAATCTGAAATCCAAGTGGAATGAATCCTATGCACGGATTCTTACCTCTGCTGTTGGAAGTACAAAAGCAGTGTGATCCTCCATCTAAACTACAGGGGTTTCAGCTCCATGGCAACATGAAGAACCTCTTCTGTCCGAGGGTGTGCAGCGGACACAAGCGCATTCAAGGCGCAGAGTTGGGAGTGAGTTTGGGGGACAGTGCGGGGAACCAACCCTCCAAGTCTTGCCCACGCATTTTTATGTGTGTACTATAATAAGGCCTTTGTGCAAGGGGCCAGATAGGAGTTCATGTTCAGCTGCCCTCTGGTCTTTTACATGATCTCGCTGCCATCACCCACCTCCCTTCTCTCCAGGAAGGAAGCAAAAAAAGGCAATTAAAGAATGCTGCTCTGAGGAAAAGGCTCTTCCCCCTTTCTCTTTTTGGAATGTCAACAGTTATGGCTTTTCTGTGTCTCTAGGGGTGTTTGGCTGCCACAGGCTTTTTGTAGGGAGAGCCCTGAAATTGTAGCTTTCGTGTAGTGTGGGGGCTCATGAAAGCTGTAATCAGCTTCCTCCTCTGTGGGAAGGAGTGCTTTCTGTCGGTCATCTGGAGTCCTGCCTTTCACTGAGGAACCCGGGGTGGTGTGGAGTGATTGGAGGATTAAGTATTCCTGCCCACAAATACTTGGCCTCTGGCAAAGCTCTGAAACTCAGGTTTCTTTTTTTTATTATTAATATTATGTTATGTTAATCACCATACATTACATCATTAGTTTTTTGGTTTTTTTTTTTACAGAGTTTTTTTTTTAAAATTTTTTATTATGTTATGTTAATCACCATACATTATATCATTAGTTTTTGATGTAGTGTTCCATGATTCATTGTTTGGGTATAACACCCAGTGCTCCATTCAGTACATGCCCTCTTTAATACCCATCACCAGGCTAACCTATCCCCCCACCACCCTTTCCTCTAGAACCCTCAGTTTGTTTCTCAGAGTCCATAGTCTCTCAAGGTTCGTCTCCCCCTCCATTTTCCTCCCCTTCATTTTTCCCTTCCCGCAATCTTCTTCTTCTTCTTCTTCTTTTTTTTAACATATAATGTATTATTTGTTTCAGAGGTACAGGTCTGTGATTCAACAGTCTTACACAATTCACAGAGCTTACCATAGCACATACCCTCCCCAATGTCTATCACCCAGCCACCCCTTCCCTCCCACCCCCCACCACTCCAGCAACACTCAGTTTGTTTCCTGAGATAAGAATTCCTCATATCAGTGAGGTCATATGATACATGTCTTTCTCTGATTGACTTATTTCACTCAGCATAATACCCTCCAGTTCCATCCACGTCATTGCAAATGGCAAGATTTCATTCCTTTCGATGGCTGCATAATATTCCTTTCTTCTCTCACTCGTGCTTCCCAGCGATGCTCACCCCCATAATCCCACAGTCCTTTGCTTCATTTTTTTCACTTTGAAGAGATAATCTCACCATTTGATTATTTATTACATGTCCACATTCCTGTCCTGCATTTTAGAAATGAAAGATCAATGTGAAAAATGTTTATTTTTGCTGTGTTCCTGTTTTGCTGATCCCGGGGATAAATCGAATGTTCTGCTCTATCCTGGTTAGCTCTGTGAATAATTTCTAAGAAATCTTTGACCATTTTTGTACCACCTAAAATTTGAGGTTGAATATGGATGGTTATCTGCGCTAGGTTCAGAGATTAGGGATCCAAGAAATATCCTGTACAATAGAGATCTTTACCCTTTTCCTTTTACTCCTGAGCATAATCCCCGTCCAGCATCATAGAATGCTCTGGTGGTGGTAGGAGGTAATACTTGACGAGCGACCTGAGGCTCTTATGTTCCCGAGGAACCTTGCACAACACCTAGATGTTGTTTTCAGCTTACACTTTGGGCTGCATTCATCATTTCTTCACACAAGGAGATAATCTACTTCCTCCATTTCTGCTTAGGACAATCTCTTTGGCTTTAAAAATAAAGGATCTGCAACTAAGATTACATATACTCACTCTTTTAAGGTTTCCAGACCCAATTCCAACATGTAGGGGAGTCCCGCACATACAATACCCAGCAATTCTCAGTGTTCTTCTGGTGTCTGAGAACCCAACTCAATTCTGACACTGTTTACCTGGAGATAGCATCAGTTTCCACAGGTTAAGGGTTTAATTTCTGCCCTCTACCCCCGACTTCACATGTCAGTCATGAGTCCAGGTTGTTACCTGTGCTTCTGACCCACCAACTACAGATCAGAGGTGCCAATGACCTCCTCCTTAGGTTCTTTTAATTTGCAAGAGTGGCTCACCGGACTCAGGGAAACACTCATTAACCTGCTCATTAAAGGATATGATAAAGGATACAGATCAACAGCCAGATGAAAAGATACATAAGGCAAGGTCCCGGGAAGAGACACGCCACCCTCCCCTATCTCCATGTGTTCACCAACCTGGAAGGTCTCCAGACCCAGTCCTTTTGGATTTTTATAGAGGCTTCACTGCATGGTTATGATTAACTAAGCCATTGGCCATTGGTGATTGATTCAACCTCTAGCCCCTCTTCCCTCCTTGGGGGATAGGGAGTGGGACTGAAATTTCCAACCCTCTAATCACTTGATTGGCTCCTTTGACAACCATCCCTCATCCTTAGATGCTCTCCAGGAGTCACCTCATTAACAGAGCAAAAGGCACCATGATCACTCTCAACACTTAAGAAATTCCAAGGGTTTTGGGAGCTGTGTGCAAGGAACTAGACAAAGACCAAATGTTTATGAGAAACGTATTTTGATCATCTGAGTGGCCAAATATATATTTCTTATAAATCACAATATCATACCCACATACCATTGATTTCATTTATTAACTACCTTATTTGACTATTTTTGACTTACTGTTGTGTGCTGGCCAGAGCATACAAAAAACAGCAAGCATGTGTCTGTCTCTGAAGAGCTAATATCCTAAAAGTTAAGTACAGGCTGCAAAATATTGTAATGCATTGTGAAATGGGCTGTAAGAGAAGGATGCACAAAGCCTGGCTGTGACATAAAAGGGATGAAATCAGCTCTGCTTGAGGGGCTTGACTGAGTTGTAGATACTTGAGCTGCATCTTGCAAGATGAGTAGGACTTTGCCTGGTAGAAAACCAGAGGGAAGGCTTTCCAGGAAGATGGACACTGACGTGCAAAAGCCTAAAGACATGAAAATGGCAAGGTGTTCTGTGAGCAGTAAGTCTTCATATGGCTGGAATGACAAGGTATAGGGAGAGGAGGAGTGGAGGTCACAGGGGAAGGATCTGGAATGCTTGGCAGGGACCAGGTCAAGGAGGGTATGCCATGCTGGTATGTTGGAACTTTATCCTGTAGGCAACGAAGAGAGACATGTTCAGATTTGCATTTTACAAAGACTCTCGGGTAGCTTCGTGAGAATGAATTAGAAGGATCCAAGCCTGGATTGGGAGACGTAGTTGGCAGACAGTTACAGTAATCTTTAAAAGAATAAAACAGAGGCCTATGAACTAATGCTGTAATAATCACAATAGTGAGCACAGGATGGATTGTCAAGCGTGGGAAACAGGACTAGGGACGGGGTCATTGTGAGGCTTGAGGGAAGAGAAGGCAATTTTCAGGACTCCAGCTGGATGACAAGGTGAATAGTGATAACATTGCCCAGGATGGGAAACACAGGGGCACAAGCAGGCCTTTGAGAAAAGCAATGACTTGTGTTTTACATCTGTGGTCATGTATGGTCTATGGAAAGATCACTGGTTTGGCTATAGGAAAGACCTGAATTTTAACTTTGTTTCCCCAGCTTTATCACCTGCATATTTTTAAGTAAGTTCCTTAACCTCTAAGATTCTTGGTTTCCTGGTCTGTAAAGAAGGGGTAATAATTATTGGCTTTGCAGGCCATTGGTGAAGGGTAAAAGAGATAATCTGTGTAAAGCTCCTGACTCAAAGCCAGCTCTCAAATAAAGGGCAGATTATTATCACTGCAATGTTCTTTAGGCAGATCTTGAGGCCTGGAGTCCAGTAGAGAGGCTGAAAATGCCGACTTTTGAATTGAGAGCATATAAGAGAAGAGAGTTTATCAGTGGAGCTGAGGCAGTGTGCTCATTCATTTGTCTAGAATCATTGGTGAAGAGCTGGTGGGTGCTAAGTTCTGCACAAGAGCTAGGGAGTCCAAGGTCTCTGGCTCAAGGACCTTGGAGTCTGTGAAGGTTACACAGAAAAGGAAATCAAGAATGATTGTATAAGAAGAGGATCAGGGCAAATCAATATATTTAGGTTTAAAAAACTGTGTAATATAATATACATTCAGAAAAGTACATATCCAAGTGAATGAATTTTTACAAAGGAAAGAGTAAATCATTAAACACAACACTATCAGCATTCCAAGAGACTACTTCTATCCTTTTCCTGTTACAATAGAACCGGGGGTAACTACTATCTAACTTTTAACACCACATAGGCTTTACCTGTTTTTGTACTGTATGTGTGTGGAATCATATGCTGTGTTCTCTTTTGTGCCTGGCTTCTTTCACCGAACAATATGGTAGTGAGCTTCATTCATGTTCTTGCACCTAACAATCATTCCTATTGTTGTATAGAATTTCATTGTATGAATATACTACAGTCTATTCATTCTACCATTGATGAAATTTGGGTTTTGCTTTTGGTGATTACAAATAGTGTTTCTATGAATATTTCAGTGCATATCTGTTGGGTGTATACCTAGGGGTGAGTTGCTGGATCATAGGGTTTGGATGTATTCGGCGTGAGTAGTTAACTGCCAAACACTTCTTCAAAGTGGATGTACCGATTTATACTCCCTCCAATGATACATGAGGGTCCCAACTGCCCCCACTCTGGTATATAACCTTCTCCTCTTCCTCGTTTTGGCCATTCTGGTGGTTATTTAGTAGTATAGCCTTGTAGTTTTATTTATTTTTTTACTTATTTTTTTAAAGATTTTATTTATTTATTTGACAGAGACAGAGACAGCAAGAGCAGGAACACAAGCGGGGGAGTGGGAGAGGGAGAAGCAGGCTTCCCGCTGAGCAGGGAGCCCGATGTGGGACTCGATCCCAGGACTCTGGGATCATGACCTGAGCTGAAGGCAGCCGCTTAATGACTTAACCACCCAGGCACCCAGCCTTGTAGTTTTAATTTTCATTTCTCTGATGATTAATGAAGCTGTGTCCCATTTCATATATTTTGGTTATTGGATTCTCTTTTATAAAGTTCCTGTTGACGTGGTCTGTCCATTTTTCAATTGGGCTTTCTTTCTTTTTGCAGCATCAGTATTAAACAATGAGAATTATTTATTGAGGGCCTACCGGGAACCATTCTAGCACTGGAATTAGAGAACAATATAGTCATACTTTCTGCCCCCATGACGTTTATAACTTTAACTACTCTTTCAAAAGGCATGGCTATGCTTAGGGAGGAGTGAGGTGATAAACGGAGCAGGATGTGGGACCCAGAGAGCATTTTTATATGGCTGTGAACCTTTTTATTTATGCTGACAATAGAGAGGCGGAGAAAGGTAGCCAATAGAAAGGCAAGATGGTTATTGATTGAACAGAATCCTGGAGCAGCCAGAGTGCTCTGAGCTCTCAAAGTACTGGTTGTGGCAAAAGGAAGGCAGGATAGGGAGGTGTGCTACTAAGTTTATGTTGAGGATGTTTGTCCTTGAAAACCTGATTATGGTATTATTTAATTTTTTTGTGAGAAGGCAAAGTCACTTGTCTGGAAAAACTGGGTAGTATTGAAGAAAATGGGGAACATTCGGAGTTGTCTCTGGAGGAAGGGTGAACTGACCAGAGCATTATGAGGTGAAGATGTTAGTGTTCAGACGGCTAGCCGAAGTAGCTCTGTCTCCATCGTGGATTTTCCCCAGCCGCTCTGAGCAGGTGTAGGAATGGAAAGGGCAGTTATCCAAAGTAGTGATCCATTTTAGTGAAGGACAAGGTGACAAATGAGTGGAGATGCTGTGAAGAAAAAGGTGAAGTGGCTCACAGAGGGATCGAGACAGGACCGTGAAAGAAGCCTGGAGGAGGAGGGGAGGAAGAGAGATAGGACAGGAGGAAGAGGGTGAATTGATGGGAGGGTGGGGTTGAGGAACTGGGTGTCCCTGTGAAGCTGAATGGAATGTGTGTATGTGACAGGTTAGGTGATGTGACAAGACTAGAGTAGCCTGTCATATTGACCCAAATAGATCGGATTTCCCTGTGAGGTTTTGTGGAAAATGCTCAACACTTAAGCAAAGCACCTCTTAAAAGAGGTCACAGTTTAAGTTTTAGCTTATCTTCTGCATTTAGTCAATACATATTTTTCATTAAATGAAGACTTCATTAAATGAAGTTTCGGGTATTTTTCTCTTCTATCAGCCATTGTTTTTGTTGTTTTTTTTTTTCTTATCTCTTATGCTTTACCTTTCATTCCCATGTCAGCCGTTGGTTCTTAGCTGGTTCAATAAAGTTGGTTTTAGACAATATGGGATAAATATAGAGACCCAAGTGGCCTCTATATTTTTTACACTAAAATGAAATGCTGAAAATAAAAGTCTGTTGCACCAGCAACCTCAGTTGAGACATGTCCCTTTAAGCAATTACATTTGTGGTCCTCCTTAGATCCATTTGGAGTTCTCATTTGATCCAGCAGCCACTTGTTATGTCTTCTCATTGCTACACACTGAAATAAATAATAGAGTGTGCTAAACTCTTTGGTTTAAATTTAGCACATAAAATGCATATTGTGTGACACTCAGCCGAAGTCTAGAGAGTGAAGTTTACGTTTTCATAAAACTTAGATATACACATTGCTAAATAGAAAAGCCTTCAGCAGAAGAACTGCTTGTAGGAATGGGCAGATTGAAAATCCTGTGATTTATCCCAGGATGTATAGAACTCACCTGGGCAGCTGGCTGAGAATGCAGATTTGGGGGCCCATCCCCGGAGCTAATGGTGTGTGGGGCAGTTTATAGACTCTACTTGAGAAACCTAAGGTAGAGCTTCTAGTTTGGGAAGATTACTACTGGACACCACCTGGAGTCATTATGACAAAGAAATAAAATAAACAGAAAGAAAGGGAAAATAGAAAAGAAGATAAGGGAAAAAGACGGATGAAGCCAAGAAAAGAGATAAGACTAAGTTCTGATGTAATGTCTCCACAAATCTGTTTTAAAAGGCAAATTTCAAAGGATGCTAGATAGAATCACAGCAATTTTAAGATCACAAATGAAAAACAATGTGGAGTATGTAAGATTATATGCAAAAAATATCAAAACTCCATAAAGAGCTAAATTGGCTATAAATTCAACCTACACATATTAAAATTAAAATGTAGCTATAAGTTTTATTTTTCCAACAGCCTTTTAAATTGTAATATGATGGGTGTGGTAAGTTTTGTGATAAGTTTTGGTTATGGAATAGGAGTGTTACTATAAACAATTAAGGTGGATGATTTTATTTTTCTCCTGAATATCAGATTATGCCAGGGAATTATCAAGGCAGCCTTCAATCTCCAAGATGATTTACTGCTGCTGCCCATGGTTACTGTGAAGATTAAATGAGATCTGAACTTTGGACACCTGAAACTCTGGGTTCGAATTATTGCTCTACCACTAACAGCTCTATACCCTTGGAAAAGTTGTGACTCAGTTTCCTCATCTGTAAAACAAGAATAGTAATAGTGCTTAGCCATAGAATTGTTGCCAGGAATAAAATAAATTAAGAAATTAAGAAATTTAAAACACTTGAAACAGTGTGAGGCGCATTGTAGACATTTAATAACTGTTATTCTAAATTCTATTGCCAAATTTTCTGTTAAAAGTATGCAAATTAAAAACAAAGGTTATTCAAAATATGGACATATATATGCTTTTATAAAATTATAGAACCCTAGAAAAAAATAAAAAAAATTGAAAAATAAAATAGTATTCTTGAGCCTTATTTAATTAAATCAGTGAATACCTATTACTAAATGCAGTAAGACATTCCAGGCTCTATGATGATAAGTAAGAGATGACCCTGTCCCCCAGACACTCAAACTTTGGGAAGTTACACTATTGACTTGGTTTTCTTGGGTAGATATTATGCCATATTAGGAAACAGTGTAGCAGTTAACTGACACTATATTTTTGAGCACCAGTAAAATATAGTGCATTCAAGGACAGAAAGAGATGCTAATAGTAGATCATACCTTCATATATTTCTCAATATAGCAGATCACACAAGAAAAGAGGCTGATATTTTTCTAGAGACAGATATAGCATAGTGGATAGAACATAGATACGATATCAAGAAACCTGGATATTTAAACCTGACTCTACTATTTTCTGATTATGTGACTGTAGGCACTTGCTTTAACCTGTGCCTCAATTTCTTGACCTGAGAAATAGATACATAGCCACCTTCCTGAGTAGGTTCGTTACATGAGCTAATGTTTGCGAAAACGCTTTATGAACTATAAGAAGTTAAGCATTTGTATGTTTTTTCATGATTTATATGGGGCTTGTGGATTTCTGAAGATCTGTGGCTAAGAAATGGACACTTAATATAGTTTTAATAGGTTTACAGAGAACTTTATTATTCTCATAGAATTACCTGTAGATCGATACTGGATGGGTAACTTGCTGTAGAGATAAGACCAAACAACAAAAACATTCATAGCTGGAAAGTTAAACTTGTTGAGAGGTTATGTGACTGACCTAAGGAACAAGTTGCTATTCCTGAGGGTTCTTCCCTCTGCTCTCCACGTTTTCCCTGACCATTTCTCGATTGAGTGAAAGGAATACAGGCTTGGAAGTTAAACTGGGTTAAAATCCCTGCTCTGTCACTTATCGTTGTAACTCAGGCAAGTTACTCCACCTCAGTGAGCCTCATGTCCCTCATGTGCACAGGGGAGTAGAATTACTTGCCTGACAAACTTGTGAGCACTGGAGATCACGTCTGTAAGGCACCTGCCTAACAACTAGCTGATAGATTATTTTTCTTAGGATTAGACATCGCCAAATTTCAAGGCAACTTTAATTACACACTTGCCGAATAGGAATACTAATACAACTAATCCTGGCAACTGTTTATCATGGCTAGGCACTATTCCAAATACATCATGCCTATGATTCTCTTATTTAATCTCCAAAACAGCCTGATGATGTCAGTGTTACTGTGATTGCCGCTGAGGCTTGGGGACTGACTTGAGCAAGATCACCCAGCCAACGTGTGGTGGAGCAGGTTTGCAAATCTGGGTGCTTGTGACTCCAGATCCCATTTTCCTAGGTCCTGGATTATTCCTGTTCCTCCCTGGCCAGTTTGGGGATGTGGGACAGAGAATGAAAGGACTAGTTGTTTCACGAGAATTGTTTTTGAATGGGGTATTTGCTTTCCAAATCGCATCTTTGCTGTTCAGGTAGAAGGTGTAAGGGGCCCGCAATCAGCCATTACGTAACTCCGGAGTGAGGGATGAAAGCTCACTGAGCTCCACTTTCCTTTTCGTACAATTATTATACTTATAAGGGCACAGCAAGCATTGAAATGGGGTGATAACTGTTGAGCACAATGCTGAATCTCTGCTCCCCAGTCCCTTCTTTTTTATTTTCTTTTATTTTATTATGTTATGTTAATCACTATACATTACATCATTAGTTCTTGATATAGTGTTCCATGATTCACTGTTTGCATATAACAACCAGTGCTCCATTCAGTACCTGCCCTCTTTAATACCCATCACCAGGCTCACCCATCCCCCCACCCACCTCCCATCTAGAACCCTCAGTTTGTTTCTCAGAGTCCATAGTCTCTCACGGTTCGTCTCCCCCTCCAATTTCCTCCCCTTCATTTTTCCCTTCCCTCAATCTTCTTTTTTTTTTTTTTTTAAGATTTTATTTATTTATTTGAGAGAGAGAGAATGAGAGAGAGAGAACACCTGAGAGGGGATGGGGTCTGAGTACGAAGCAGACTCCCTGCCGAGCAGGAAGCCCGATGCGGGACTCGATCCAGGGACTCCAGGATCATGACCTGAGCCGAAGGCAGTCACTTAACCAACTGAGCCACCCAGGCGCCCTCTTTTTTTTTTTTTTTTAACATATAATGTATTATTTGTTTTAGAGGTACAGGTCTGTGATTCAACAGTCTTACACAATTCACAGAGCTCACCATAGCACATATCCTCCCCAATGTCTATCACCCAGCCACCCCTTCCCTCCCACCCCCCACCACTCCAGCAACACTCAGTTTGTTTCCTGAGATTAAGAATTCCTCATATCAGTGAGGTCATATGATACATGTCTTTCTCTGATTGACTTATTTTGCTCAGCATAATACCCTCCAGTTCCACCCACGTTGTTGTAAAAGGCAAGAGTTCATTCCTTTTGATGGCTGCATAATATTCCATTGTATATATAGGCCACATCTTCTTTATCCATTCATCTGTCGATGGACATCTTGGCTCTTTCCATAGTTTGGCTATTGTGGACATTGCTGCTATAAACATTGGGGTGCACGTACCCCTTTGGATCACTACATTTGTATCTTTGGGGTAAATACCCAGTAGTGCAATTGCTGGGTTGTCCGGTAGCTCTATTTTCAACTTTTTGAGGAACCTCCATACTGTTTTCCAGAGTGGCTGAACCAGCTTGCATTTCCACCAGCAGTGGGTTCCCCTTTCTCCACATCCTCGCCAACATCTGTCGTTTCCTGACTTGTTAATTTTAGCCATTCTGACTGGTGTGAGGTGGTATCTCATTGAGGTTTTCATTTGGATTTCCCTGATGCCGAGCGATGTTGAGCACTTTTTCATGTGTCTGTTGGCCATTTGGATGTCTTCTTTGGAAAAATGTCTGTTCATGTCTTCTGCCCATTTCTTGATTGGATCATTTGTTCTTTGGGTGTTGAGTTTGATAAGTTCTTTATAGATATTGGATACTAGCCCTTTATCTGATATGTCATTTGCAAATATCTTCTCCCATTCTGTCGGTTGTCTTTTGGTTTTGTTGACTGTTTCCTTTGCTGTGCAAGAGCTTTTTATCTTGATGAAGTCCTAATAGTTCATTTTTGCCCTTGCTTCCCTTGCCTTTGTGATGTTTCTAGGAAGAAGGTGCTGTGGCTGAGGTCAAAGAGGTTGCTGCCTGTGTTCTGCTCTAGGATTTTGATGGACTCCTGTCTCACATTGAGCTCTTTCATCCATTTTGAGTCTATTTTTGCGTGTAGTGTAAGGAAATGGTCCAGTTTCATTCTTTTGCATGTGGCTGTCCAATTTTCCCAACATCATTTGTTGAAGAGACTATCTTTTTTCCATTGAACTTTCTTTCCTGCTTTGTTGAAAATTAGTTGACCATAGAGTTGAGGGTCCATTTTTGGGCACTCTATTCTGTTCCATTGATCTATGTATCTGTTTTTGTGCCAGTACCATACTGTCTTGATGATTACACCTTTGTAATAGAGCTTGAAGTCCGGAACTGTGATGCCACCAGCTTTGCTTTTCTTTTTCAACATTCCTCTGGCTATGCGGGGTCTTTTCTGGTTCCATACAAATTTTAGGATTATTTGTTCCATTTCTTTGAAAAAAGTTGATGGTATTTTGATAGGGATTGCATTGAATGTATAGATTGCTCTAGGTAGCATTGACACCTTCACAATATTTGTTCTTCCAATCCATGAGCATGGAACGTTTTTCCATTTCTTTGTGTCTTCCTCAGTTTCTTTCCTGAGTATTTTATAGTTTTCTGAGTACAGATTCTTTGCCTCTTTGGTTAGATTTATTCCTAGGTATCTTGTGATTTTGGGTGCAATTGTAAATGGGATCGACTCCTTAATTTCTCTTTCTTCTGTCTTGTTGTTGGTATATAGAAATGCCACTGATTTCTGTGGATTGATTTTATATCCTGCCACTTTACTGAATTCCTGTATGGGTTCTAGCAGTTTTGGGGTGGAGTCTTTTGGGTTTTCCACATAAAGTATCATATCATCTGCAAAGAGTGAGAGTTTGACTTCTTCTTTGCTGATTCGGATACCTTTTATTTCTTTTTGTTGTCTGATTGCTGAGGCTAGGACATCTAGTACTATGTTGAATAGCAGTGGTGATAGTGGACATCCCTGCCGTGTTCCTGACCTTAGAGGAAAGCTCTCAGTTTTTCCCCATTGAGGATGATATTCGCTATGAGTTTTTCATAGATGGCTTTTATGATATTGAGGTAGGTACCCTCTATCCCTACACTCTGAAGAGTTTTAATCAAGAAAGGATGCTATACTTTGTCAAATGCTTTTTCTGCATCTATTGAGAGGGTCCTATGGTTCTTGTTCTTTCTTTTATTAATGTGTTGTATCACATTGATTGATTTGCGGATGTTGAACCAACCTTGCAGCCCAGGAATAAATCCCACTTGGTCGTGGTGAATAATCCTTTTAATGTACTGTTGGATCCTATTGGCTAGTATTTTGGTGAGAATTTTTGCATCCATGTTCATCAGGGATATTGGTCTGTAATTCTCCTTTTTGATGGGGTCTTTGTCTAATTTTGGGATCAAGGTAATGCTGGCCTCATAAAATGAGTTTGGAAGTTTTCCTTTCATTTCTATTTTTTAGAACAGTTTCATAAGAATAGGTATTAATTCTTCTTTAAATGTTTGGTAGAATTCCCCTGGGAAGCTATCTGGCCCTGGGCTCTTGTTTGTTGGGAGAGTTTTGATTACTGCTTCAATTTCCTTAGTGCTTATGGGTCTGTTCAGGTTTTCTATTTCTTCCTGGTTCAGCTTTGGTAGTTTATACATCTCTAGGAATGGATCCATTTCGTCCAGATTGTCTCATATGTTGGCATACAGTTGCTCATAATATGTTCTTGTAATTGTTGTATTTCTTTGGTGTTGGTTGTGATCTCTCCTCTTTCATTCATGATTTTATTTATTTGGGTCATTTCTCTTTTTTTTTTTTATAAGTCTGACCAGGGGTTTAATCAGTCTTATTAATTCTTTCAAATATCCCCAGTCCCTTCTTAAGTGGCAATCCAGCACTGAGGACAGAGCCTTGGGGAAATGCCCACTTTCTTGTTGCATTTTAAACCAATGGGGTTTGGGGTTATTCAGCATATCCATTTTTTTTAAACCAGTGATGTTCTATCACAGGATATGATGATTGATCCCTTTAAAATATTGCCCACATATTTTCCCATTGATTTGTTATATCCGTCCAATAAACTACATTTAATTAAGATAGGGACATCACGTTGGTCTTTTCATTGATTTGCATTCTCTGTCTGAATATGTGCACTTAGAACACAGTCCCTTTAAGAACCACTAGCTCTCAGCAAAAATAACCTAGAGCAGCTCAGGTTACTGCCAGGCTCCAAAGACTCTTCGGGGGGTCAGGTTGCTTATTTCTCTGGCACCTGCCTCAGCAGAGACATAGGAAGAGCTTTCTCTGTGCCAGTAGAGGGGGTCTCTGTGGATGTGGGTCCCGGAGTGCCACCGTTAGCTAAGCTCCATCAGCCATGACTTCTTCTGGACTCGCCCTCCACTCATGGTAGAAAGCTTCTTGTGGGGCCACTTAAGTTGCTTTTAAAGTAATTGTAACCCTGTCCCTGGGCCTGGATGTTGGAACCTGTCTTCCTATCAACCTTGGGTTTTATACTGTTTCTTTGAAAAATAAAAAATGAAAAAGATATTAAAAGCTACCAAAACAAACATGCATCTTCCATCCCCAAAGTGAAAGTGTAGCCGTGAAGTGAGGGAGTCACAGGAGGATACACCCTTTTCCTTGGGACCCCTCATGCCTGCATATGTCTGTCTTGCTAGCCTTTCTTGTAGGGCAATGTTTTTGCTGGCTGTACATAAGCCAAGTGATCAAAGAATAAGGGCCTAGTGCTCTCTAAAGATAAACCAACAAACAAATGGAATGAACTCCTTAATTAGGTCCAGTTTGTTCAACTGTGAAAAAAACCGTGAGATATCTGAGGAGGCAGTACGATGTATGAGAGAGGATAGAGAACCAGCCAGGACTTAGACCATCTGGAGCCTCATCTCAGCTCTGTTTCTGAAGTAGCCGAGTTGTGAAATGATAGCATTATTAACAGCGAGGTGGGATCTGTGAGAGACTCACATTCTGTGAGGTCCAGAGAGGTTGGGTGACTTACCTGAAGTTACTCAGCTAGTTGCAGTACATGTGGACCCACAGCCCAAGTGCACACATCATTACTCTCCATTACACTGCAAAGGCATGGTCCAGAGTCAAGGACTCTCCAAGCCCCTTTCCTTACCTATAAATGGAGATCAGACTACCTGATACTTAACTTTTTTTGTAAGGTGTTGTAAGGATCTGCTGAGTGCGGGTAAAAACACTTTTTAAAACTATTAAACTATATATTAATATTAACCAATATTAAATTATATATACACACACATAATAGTCATGCAAATGGTTTAACTGAGAAACTTATAAAAATAGCATTTAACTGTACCTTTTTTATTGTCACAGTTCATAATAGTATGTTCTGGTGCGATACCTAATATTTTGTTAAAATTCTTCTTGTGGGGGCACATGGATGCAAATCTGGATTCTCTTTTGGAAATGTGAAACACTATGAAATTCCCTGGAGTATAATGGCAAGAACTCTAAACATGGAGTTACTAACCTGATAGTTTTACCTACTAACCGTATTATTTCTTAGCCTTTCCAAAAAATGGGAATAATAAAATTATTGGCCTATCTTGAGTTGTCCTGAAGATGACTTTAAGAATGTGAAAGCACGGAAAGGAAAGGAACTATTATTACCAAATATTGCTGAGGGCCACAAACCCTGTCCCTCTAGCACATATGGTATAATAAAGGAGACAGGTCAAGTATTCGAAAGCAAATTTCAACATTATCTGACTTTGGTGTCAGATAGATTGTATATTGTAGTTATTGATCACAATGAATAAAATGAATCCTTTTATTATAGTTTATGAGTGGGCATGTAATCATCCTTGTAAAATTATTAGTTTTTCCTTATAGACGTTTACCCAAATTGTCAAGACGTATGTATGGTGCACCTCATATGTATAGGACATTATGTACTGTAATAATACAGAAGGTAGAGATTTAAATGTTATTTTTGCAACTGTCTCAGTTACACCATTTGCACTATATTTATATGTCTGATTTATCTCATATGATTATTACAGATATTTGTGAGTTGTATTAATGTTACCACTCTTTGACAGATTGGAGGTCCAAAGATTTTCACAAGAGCTCATGGAATGTGAATGGCAGAGCTGGGATTTGAAGCAAGGTCTTGGGCTCCCAAATCCTATGCACTTGCCACTGTAATCTTTCTCTCTGGGTTGTGTTGGGGGTTCCATTCTCTAGACTGTATTCTTCATTCATTTCTTTTTTTTTTCTTATTTATTTAAATATTTTATTTATTTATTTATTTGAGAGAGAGAGCACGAGCGGGGTGAAGGGCAGAGGGAGGAGACTCCCCGCCCAGCAGGGAGCCCGACCAGGGACTCTATCCCAGGACCCTGGGGTCACGACCTGAGCCGAAGGCAGACACTTAGCAGACTGAGCCACCCAGGTGCCCCTCTTCATTCGTTTCTTTCATTGACACAGTCATTCACTTAACATGAATACTCTCTGTGGAACTCTGTCATATGATCTTCTCATACTTTGGGATAAATCTCTTTGGATAGGATGAACTGTTTTAGGTCTGATTTTTTTAACAGAAAGAGAAGTATTGATCTTGAACCTTACCAAAAAACTGATTTGAGTGGAAGGAGAGGAGACAGCACCTAAAGGGGGAACCACTGAAGTCAGAGTGGCAGTAAATCCTCACTGTCCAGTAAGGTAGCCCCCGATCTCATGGGGCTATTTACATTTACATTAAGATTAAAAAATCAGTTCTTCAGTCCCACCAGCCACGTATGGTTACTGGCTACACACATGGTAGCGGACAGCACAGATCTATAGGTCTGTGTAGAGTCAGCAGTGCTGAAACAGATAATTTTGCTGTCTGATATATGTGTGTATGTACACTCGATCATTGGAAATGAAATTATCTGTTACACATTTCTACTTAAGACGTAGTAATAGCTACCATTTACTGGGCACCTTTTCCGGGAGCACCAGCTGTTGTCGGAGGCATGTCACGTATATTATTCTATTTCATCCTGACAGTGTTTTGTAGATTGGGAACCTAAGGTTTAAAGAGGTTATGTAATTGCCTGAGATGGCTGTGGGTGGAACCCATTGTTCTGCCGTGCTGTCTCTCTACGTAGTCCAGTTGGACTACATCAGGAGCGTTGTCCTACCATTCGGTAAATGTGCAGGCACTCACTCTGCTGGGAGCTGGAGATGCATGCAACACCCAGCATAGCACAGCTGCTGATATCAAGCAGCTCCAAACCAAATAGGGTTCAGATGCATAATGAATAATTATGATCCTCTAGGGTGGTCTCTGATGCAGGACTTCAGGGGAAGCAACCAGGAGCCATTGAAAGGTTTAATCCGATGAGTGCCACAGTCAGATTTATGTTTTAGAAAGGCGACTTTTGGTACTGTAGGATAGTTATTGTATTTACCTAGGGCAAGGAATGTTGAAAGCTAAGACTGAGGTCATGGTGGTGGAGTTAGAGAGAAGACAGACAAGGGAGAGAGGCGTCACTTGGTAAAATTGTCAAGCTGTGGTGATTAGAACTGAGGGCAAGGAGAAGTTAAAGATGACTCTTACGTGTTGACCGCGGGTGTTTGGTGAAAGTTTGGCCTCATCAAAGGAGATTAGGTGTGAAGAAAAGGTTATGTGCGTGTGTGTGCTCACACATGCTCATGTAGGTGCGTTGCATGATGGGAAAGGGTGAAGATGATGGCTTAATTGACCACAGGTCATAAAATCTCCAGAAAGCAATCATATCTGCTAAGTGGAAAAGTCTGCTGTTAAACAATGAGACATTTTAAGTATGTGATTAAATAAATTAAAATTAAAACAGAATCCTGCCATAATACTGAGCCTGGAAGGGAGAACTAACCTTATAGTCTGAATGTGATGGGTCTGTCCTAGGTTGGGCCCAGGATAGTGAACTAGGGATGCATTTTCCCATTTTTTTTATAGAGCCACGGCATGTAAAAAGATTTATTATCATGGTTTTCTGTGAGTGACATAGAGAGTGATTATAAATACAGCTTCTAGAGAGCCTAATGTTGAAAAAGCAGATTTTTTTTTTGCTACATTGTCTTCAGCATATCCTTCCCAACCCAACCCCCAGTTCTGTCCAGATAATTAAATAATCTGGTCTTAATTTAGTGACGAGTTGATTGTGTTGTTTGATATTTCAAAAAGATAAAAGTTAGCAAGTGCCCCTTGACATGGTTTTTGGCATTTCTTAATATCAAGCAGTGGTTTAAGTTCTTTGTTGCAGCAGAAAATAATGTCACAGAATTAACTTACCGTAATGATAGCATGGGCTCTACTGTAGGGTAAGGAAGTTCCATTTTCTATAAGAAAAAATCAGTTGTGCTGCTGATAGTAAATTTGAACAGGCGTGGAATTACTAAAACCAGGAGTGCTGATGGAAATAATTTCGTATGGAACTCGATCTGTGATCTCTGGATTGATAGGTTATGTCTATGCAGTTTGAAACAGTGCTGCTTTGGAGATCGGCTTTGTTTTAAAATTATTTGAGGATCCTGAATTCAGACTTGACCAGCATAGATCACCATGACTGAAGGCTGTCAGATGTATGATGCACGGTGAAATCTGATTATTTCTGGGTGTCTTGTCTAGTTTTTGAGCTATTTAAAAACATGAGCTTCTGTATAATTCATGAAACATTTTTGGTCTCTGAGTCAGTTAAGTGCACGCTCTCTTCTTCAGCAAACACAAATATGTCTCATTATCTTGTCTGTTTGATTTTTCTCCTGTTTTTAAAATTTTTTTCTTTATGCATTTTCAAAAATGAATATTGAAACTTTATGAAATAAAATAGACCCTAGATTTAACTTGTTTTATTATTCTACATTTTATGTGAGGAATTAATTGCTGAACTGTTGGTGGTTTTTGCAATATTTGTGAGTGGGTGATTACAGGTACACATGTGTTTCTTCAAAATTGCCTTAGCAGTGCTCAACTAGAGGGCACTAGTGAACATTTCCGTTTAGATTCTTTAAACTAGGCCACATACTGTTGACACATATGCACAGGAGAGAAACGTGAACGCTTTGCGAAATCTTAGTACTAAAAATAATTTTCACTTGTATTTATAGCAGTGTTATCATACTTGAGGAAAGTGATGTAGAACCTACCAGTATAGGAAGAAAAATGTCATCTGGTTCCTGTTGCTGGAGAAGTACCCTCTAGAATAAAGCCCTTATATTTGTCAAAAGTTATGGCAATGTTGCTAATAGGTGTTTGCCAATTTTGTGGGCGGGATAGTTAATATCAATAAGCACTGAGATAAATTCTATCACAGAGAAATATTCTGTAGCTAGTAATTAACTGGGTAACAATGCAAATCTGTCCATTATTGGGAAAAGAACGGTAATTAAGACTAACAATAACAAGTAGGGTATGCAAGTTCGGAGGCAGAATTTTGGGTTCTGTCATTGAGAGTTGCCTTTATCGTTCATTGTGTCAGCACATTTGTTTAAAGGAGCCCGGGAAGTGAACAGTTTTATATATTCAAATATTAAAATGTGCAAAAATCCAGCATTTTCTAATATGAAAACTATGTGAAAGGCCTTTCTATGCAGGGTAACTGTGCATATGTTTGAGTGGGAGGAAAAAGAGAACAGATGACTTGAAACTATTAAAATTGTTACACATGTAAAAAGTTAGTTTCCTCATAAAATAAAATAAAAAAAAAACCAGGATTTTAGTCTTAGTTACCATCTTACTTGTCACTCGATTAAAATATTTGTACATAACATTTCATTGACTCATTTATTCATTCACTTACTTGGCAAACAGTAATAATGCCTACTATGTGTAAGATACCATAGTAGGTGTATCTGATGGATGTGATAATTATGTCTAAATGATCAAACCAATGTAGGAAAAAATATAATTGCAAATACGGTATGCAGAATGTCAGTTTCATTGGTGAAACTTACAATTAAGCTCAGCTCTCCTTAAAAGCATGTTTTAAAAGGATATAGATGCAGAACTGCAATTTATGTTATTTTCCTAACATTTATTTGGAAAGCAATGGATGTTATTTTTCTTTGGGCCAATTAAGTATTCATGTTTGAGGAGCTTGCTTTAAAAAAGAGGGATTGTTATATGAGGGAGAACATGAATAAAAGAGAAGATTATGTGGCATTTTATAAGATAGTTGGCGGTCCCTTTTAATGCTTATAAAATTGTGTTAAAATTTACTAAACAGCTTGTTATTGCAGGCGCTTATTTAAACCAGCTATTTGTGGTTATGTCTGTTGAGGAAGCTTAAAACTTCAACTCTCCCCAGCCGTTAAACTGCAGCACGTTGACTTCAGGTCTCTTGTAAGAAAGTCTAAATGTAGGCTGTTGAATAATCCCTTTGAGGGCCCTGTAACTATTTTTATGCCTGGATATGCGTCATCAGTGGGTATTTTCTCTGGTGACTTGCTTACATCAGGTCTCCTACCATACATTCTATCAGTGAGTGACTTATGATTGATGGGAACCACGGCTGTTGTTTAGCTTTATCTGTGACCTCAGCGAACGGACAACAGGAATTTCCAGGCTGTTAAATTCTCTGAATGCTTGAAGACAGGGGCTCACGGTGTTGATCCAGGCAGGTAGCAGAGTGCTATTATTCACCAGCGGGTGATGGGAGGAGGGACAAGAGAAGAAAGGGGAGGGAGAAAGAGGGAAGGGAGGGGGAATTCCTTTTGTGAGTAGCGGCAATTCTGGCTCAGCTGGTTCCTTAGCCCTGCGAGGCTGTGTGTGGGGAAAGGTGCATTTCCGGAACCTGAGAAAGCGGACAGTCAGAACCTTGCCATGGAGGCACCCAGGGACTCGGTGGGGTTGGCCGGGGAAGGCGCTGAGTTCTCTTTAATGACCTGGGCTTTTGTTTTTCAAATCAGCTCGCCAGATTTTATCCAGGAGAGCCCTGGAGTGTTAGGATCCTGTTTAGAAATAGGGGCTTTGAATTGAGAGGTGTGCCAGCATTCCTAGTGATCCGTGGGAATCTGTGTTGTCTTTCATCTGGATCTGTTTGGAGGTGATTCTCTGAAAGTTAGCCTGCACCTCACATCGATGGGCTTTGGGGAGTAGAGCCGGGCACTGGTGGACGCGTGTGGAAAGGAATGATAACTGCATTCACAAACATGTTTTCTCATTTTCTTCTTTCTCCCCATGTCTTTCTTACACCTGTGCGAATGAGGCTCCTGAACTATCTCACCAGCCTGTCAGCAGCTACGTTGGCTTCCCAATGTGCGAACCCATCTCCTAAACTTTTTTCCTAGTCCTGTCTTCCTTCCCATCTCCTCCTTTACTGCCTCTTTCTCTTTTCATCTCCTCTCTCTCTCTCTCTTTCCCTGGTGTTGCTTTGTTGGCAAAAACAGTTCTTGACCTCTCGCTGAGTTAAAGAAGAGCAGATTGTATGCAGATGGCCCGAGGTACACATGTGAATCAAACCACTCTGCTTTGCCCGGGTTTTCAGGCTATCTTTTCAGCAATGATTTTGTCTTTTAAATGACAATTAGACAAAATTAAAACATTCCTTTTAGTGTGAAGCAATTACAGCATTTAAGCATTTAGGCAAAATTGGTTTTATGATCTTTTAAAGAGACTTTCTTTATGGAAAAATAACATTGATTGATTTGGCTTTAGCAAGTCTTATTCCTTTATTTTTTCCCCCCAGAATGAAGGCATAGCCCCTTGATGTAACAGATTACCAAGGCTACTTGTCACTGTAACTAATTTCTTAATGGCTTTCCTCCAAGGAACCAAATTCAGAGATATATCCCAGAGCCTAGGACCCTGAAACAGGTGCTATGTGGGGCAAATAAGCCCTAGTGGAGAGATTTTTGTTTCTTTTTTGCCTCTTACAATTCCATTGGGTGGGCATGGGCACACATAATTACTTTTATAGTCTCATTTCCAATTAGCTGTACTAATGGTAAAAATCTCTCCAACTATCCAGTCAGATTCTTTTAATTTTCAACAGTTAAAATTCAGATGATTGGAGAAAGAAAAATGAGTGCCACTATCAACCTCACCTACAAAAACTTTCCTTTCAAAAACTTGATTTTTGAATAAGGAGTATGACTCACGACAAGCAATTTATAATTTGAAATTTGCAAAAGATTAAAATTCAGTTTCATGGGTTTTGAGTCTTTAGTTGTCGAATGAATTAAGCCTTCATAATGCATCTAATTAGAAAGAAGTCATTAAAATTTTGGTGAGATCCATTGTTTATGTTTATTTCAGCCTACTGTCCCCCAGGAGCCATTGGTCACTTGCTTTATTTTCATAAGAATGACATTATATGAAAAAGATACATTTGGGGGTTAGTTCAGATGCTAACATTCCTTTTTGCATATGTTGTAGGGGATGTTATTAGAAGCTCTAAAATTCTTCACCTTCTCTTTAAAATGTATGTATGCTTTTATGTGGAGGAGTGTGAGGGCAGAACCAAACATGGAGGAGGGCTATGTATTCTTCATTAAAAATATATTTCACAAAAGATTATAGTTTGTGTGGGAGGGAAATCGCTGCTTGTCTGTTGATTGCATTGTGCTTATTCCGTATAAGAACTATTTGAGTTTAGTCAGGATAACCTCATTTGGATAATCTGATGACTGCTTCTGCAGGGAGAAGAGAATATAATTTCAAGGCTGCATACTGATGGGCAATGGTAATTATTCTCTTTTTGGCAGAGCTTAGCATGGAATCTGCTTTGGTATTTTTATAACTACATATGCAAATCTTTTCTTCCAAACCTTTTTTTTTTTTCTCTCCCCATGTGCAGAGCTTTTTGTAATCTTCAAGACTGTGAAATCCCAAAGGTGTAATATCTAATGATACCAGTGAATGATGATGTGTAAACCTAAGTTAGAGCAAAATCTTGGCTTGAAGTCTTTTTGTTAAAGATCCTTTACTGCAAATGAATTCCACTGTATACTTGGTTTCTATGGAGACACTTTTATTACTTATGGATAATCAGATTGCTCGAATGTAGATGAGTGATTGGTGTATCGACTTTGGTCAGTGCAGCTGATAGTTTCCTGGTTAATATGTTATCCTTTAACTAAGGTTCCTATTATGTGGTAGAGCTTACAAGGGTGATGCAGACACCAAGCCTACCTAAAACACTGAGGTGATATGACAATTTTACCTTCTTATAGGTATGTTGCTCTAGTATTAAATAAGGAAAAAAGAAACCCTCAAAATCACCGAAAATTAGGATAATACCTGAGTGATAGTGTCAGAACAATTGAATGACCCACTTATAAGGCTCATTCTGGGAAGGTGTAAAAATATTTCATTTGGTAAATGATTCTTCCACTTCTTACTAGGTAACTGGTACATTAATAGCATTGAAGGATTCCTTAGTTTTATGAATTCTTCTTAGTGATTATTCAAGTTTTAAAAAGTTTTATATCTTACTGTCATCATTTACAGATGAAGATTAAGAGGCCTCATAAACCAATGAGCTTTATACTCAAAACACATGGTCTTCACAGTGGCTAAAGGACAAGCCCTCTCATTGGAGATGATCTGTTGGGGCTTAGGAGCTGGAAGGCTCTAACCTCCTATGTGTGATGTCAGGAGAGAGCTTGGTGATGTTGGGCACAGTCCTTCTGCAGCCCCGATAATGGAAACCAAACTGCTAATTAGTTAGGGCGATGTTTGCAGCTTTACATGTGTTGTCTTAATCTTCCCGTGACGGAGGTTGGCAGCGTCCCTCAGTGACTGATGCATGGATCCACTGTGAGGTACTCAGATTTCTACAACAAGATGTCCTCATTTGAGTCAGCAGGGTAGAAGTCCCTGGTGAGTGGTGACAAAGGGAAGGGTTTTCATAGAATAGGAGCCTGGAAGTTCAGGGATAGATGAAAAGCACTGTGTAGACAACAGTGGATGGAGATAGATGTATTTGTAGTGGAAATATTTTATATTCTACTCTTTTCACTTAGTCTGGAAGAAGATATATTTTCTATAAAAGAAAACTTTGTGTGGGTCTAATGATCCTGAAAGCAGGAGCTTAGAGGCCATTTTATTTTAAATGCAAGCAGTGGATCTCAGGTCCAAGAATTTTCATCAAAGGCATTCTTCTAACTTACTAAAGTTACATGATGCTATCTGATTGCCTCAAAACTGAAGGATGGATAGGAATATCTTCTAAGCACATGTGTGGGGGGATTCTTGCCATATGTCAGGCAGGTTACTCTATCTTCACTCATCTTCTCAAATTCACTTGCTGCAGAATTTTATTTTAAAGATTTCCCTTTTTCCAAACCTGTAGATTTTTTACTGAACATTGAAACATTCTTAACATGGAGATTTATAGATATTTAAATAACTAATTGCCCACAAGTACCTCATTTTCTGTAAAATCACAACCTGACTTCTGTGTGAAGTAGGTAAGGTCATATTGAAAATGGTTTTCTTCTGTTATTTAGGTTAGTTTTATATGAGTTGAGAGGTATTCATAAGACCACACAGCATAGTCCAATAAATGATTTATCTTCCTCCTGGGGGAATAACTTCAAGAAAAGCCAGGAATATATATTACCAAGCATGAAAAAGGATCTTTGCCTTTTTCACTGTAAAGAATAAGGTAAAAATCTCTGTCCTCAAGAAACTTGAGTCTAGTATGGGGAGAAGACTGCATATGTCCCATGCTTGATCCAAACCGAGCACTAGAGGCCTCAAGGATGACTGAGATTTGAGCCCCAGTGGCCAAGGAATGAGGGTCCCAAGAACAGAGAAAAGAAAGGAAAAACCACTGGGGCAAAGACAAATTTGATTTTATGTAACTGCTCTGTCCAGAAAAGGCCATGAGGAACCTGTGGTTATAATTGTGGCTTTGAGTTGTGCCTGGGCAGTGATGGGTGGGAGGAATCAAAATACAGAGCCCAGCGAGAGGCTGAACTTTGTCTGGACACTTGGTCAGAGTGAAAGCCATGTAGGCTAAAGGGACAGATCTGGGACTAGGGTCTCAGTGGAATGGGTCAGTTTTCCCCATTTGTAATGAAGTGCTGAAGCAAACCTTTCTCTTTTAGGTGAAAGGCTGTCTTAGAGGAAGGGCACTAAATGACGTTAAAGGTGTAAAGCCCTCAGGCCTCAGAGAACCTGAACTTTTAAAGGCAAGTAATGATTCCTGAGAAAAGAGGCTTCTTTGTCATTAATGTAGGACACATTGGTGACTGTGTCTGGTGGCAAAGGCTTGCCTGTCAATCCCACTTGAGGCTCAGTTGTCCCCACTGGGAGGGTCAAATTCCTCTCTGACCTTTGTTCCTTCTCACTGGAGTCTTTTTTTTTTTTTTTTTTTTTTTGTGAAGCTTCACCCTCCTGGAGCAGGATTCAAGTTGTGGGACTCTTAGCAAGAGTGTTGAGTTTGGGTCCTAGTGAGAATAATCAAAATATGTCAATATTCTCCTGTGTTTGTTGATGGCAATTAGTCTCCATTGGAAAGTGAACAAAAGGGGAATATAAAGGAGCTGAGTTTAGAACCCTGGGAAATAGGAAGAAAAATAGAACCTGATAAAGAGGAGCAGCAAGGGGGTAGGTGGAAGCCAAGAAAAGCCAAGTAATAGGAGAGATGGATTATAGGATTTCCAAATATCATCAGTGTCACTCATACAGTATACATTGAGGATGTTCTAGATGCCAGGCCATGGGCTAGCTTCTGTGGATACAGTAGTGAACCAGACATCATCCTCATCCTGAAAGAATTCATTGGAAGTTGGAGATCACAACCCAGGTGGCACTATTCAGTGGTTTTTGCTGGTATTGCCATGTAACTCAGGGAAACAGTGAAAGCAGCCTGTGGGGTGAGCCCCATTTGGAGGGGGGTGGGGCATGAGAAGGTGGAGTGCTATAAGGCAAGACTGTAGAAGGCTGGTGAGGGTGTTGCTGAAATGTCTGACTGTGGTCCATGGTTGCCAAAACAGGGGAAGTCAGATGGCCTGGGAAGGGATCTGAGATTAAGGGACCAGTAGTCCACATGAGGGCAAAGAGCCTCCTCAGCAGCTGTGAGGAAGTGAAAAACATTTTGAGAAGGGAGTCTGGCATTAGCAAGTAGAGGTCTGAGTTTGAGATAGAGGAGAAAGAGAAGGTCCAGGAGAGTCATGGAATTAAATTTAGGATGTTAGTGGAGGGCTGCAGGATTGGTTCTAATGGTAGCTCCTGTAACATTCATCTGTAATATATTATTATCCCTTATGCTTAACATCACCCAAAAAAGATCCCCTACCTGTGTTTCAAACACTACTACCCTAGAAAAGTTCTGCTATGTCACACCTAGTCTACTACAACTTATTAGATGGTGTTCCTGACTCGAGTTTCTCTACCAATGGTCAGTTCCTTATTCCACTGCAAGGCTCATCTTCCTAAAATACCATTTTTAATGACTTACTGTGAAGATCTAAAACCTTCCCTGGCTACCCATTGCCTACAATTTAAAGGATGTGCTCCTGCCTAAAATGAGAAATCTCCATTTTCACAAGACTTCATAATTTACCAAGAGCTTCTAAATACATAGTCTCACTGAATTCTTACAAAATCCATATGGCAGACTGGACAGATGTTGCTGTCTTCCTAAGTGTATAAGTCACACAACAGAGGATCAGACAGACTAAATAACGGGTCCAGGGCCCCACAGTTTATGAATAGCAAAGCCAGGAATAGAAGTCAGGTCTTCTGAGTTCAAATTTAAGGTACTTTGTACCACACCATGGTCTCCCCTTGCCTGTGGAACCCCATTTCCTTTCTCACCCTCTAGTTTCTGTAATTAGGATGATGAGGCAATGTGCCTCTGGTTCTAGCATTGCAGAGAGGACTCTTGGTGTCCCTCTAGGCACTGGCCTGTCACTGCTCAAAAGGTGTGATCTGGAGCTGTCAACTGGGACACATTTGCTGACTGATTTTCCCTTCGATAAGGAAAAGTCTGTCTCTTGCCAGGACATCTGGGGAGACACAGACAACACTCTGTCCTTCTCTGATGTCATTCTCAGTGCCCGCTTATCTCATAAGGAACTTGGAGAGGGTTGCCACTGATTTTGCATTGGATTATGGGATGGCTTTTGACCACTGCCAGGACCATCTCTTCCTCCTTCAACTGTTCTCTCCAAGAAGGTGTACCTCTGAAGCATGCTTTGTATTTTTACCCAGAGCACTTAATGGTCTGAAAACTTGTTTAAAAATGCATTATCTTGTTGTATCAATTAATATATAGATTTGTTACTATTTAGAAATGAATAGTTCTGGAAAATATTATGTATAGAAGGATGTGGAGATGTGTTTTGAACTACATATTAAAATCTGGAACATTTGCTAGCAATGCAATGATTAATGAGTCTGTGGTAACGTGATTTTAGGGTACACTCTGTTTTCGTTCTCTCATTGTACTGAAGCCCGGTATGATTGGGGTTTGACAGAGTTTTGGGAGACAATTTACTGCATCAGAAGTTTAAATGACATAAAAAAAAATATGCCTGACAGTTGTCTAGAATATCAAGAATTGCCTCCACTCCTATAAAGATCGACGAAGGAAATAAGTGTATGCAGCTTAGTTAAATAATATATTCCAAGAGTGCTGACATTGCCCTTTGCACACAACAGAAAATCCCAGCATCAGTTTGTGACCCTGCATGCTTTAAGTTGGGCTTCCATGATTCAGGGCTGCAGCTTTCTCACGAGAAAAGCTAAGAAAGAATAGTTACCAAAAAAAAAAAAAAAAAAAAAAAAGTGTTTTACAATCCTCATTGTTTTCTACCCCCTTGTAATGGTGTATTCCTCCTAGAGACAATCACATAATTCCTCAGGAGGCTGAGATACATCTTCATTTTTCTAGTGCCTTTCATGTTGGAATTAAAAGATCAGTAAAAGTGTGGGGGAGTATGAAGGACCTAAGTGCCAAACTCTGGGTTTTTTTTCCTCTTTACTTCCTTTAATTGGACCAAAGGTATAATGATATACAATATATTGGAATGAGATACAATTTGGACTTTGGTAGTACAGCATTTTAGGGAGGCAACAAGATGTATAAATTCTAAATAACATTAAATAGAAATGTTTCCTTTTTTTTAAAAGATTTTATTTATTTATTTGAGACAGAGAGAATGAGATAGAGAGAGCATGAGAGGGAGGAGGGTCAGAGGGAGAAGCAGACTCCCTGCCCAGCAGGGAGCCCGATGCAGGACTCGATCCCCGGACTCCAGGATCATGACCTGAGCCGAAGGCAGTCGCTTAACCGACTGAGCCACGAAGGCGCCCAAATAGAAATGTTTCTGAAATGGGATTTTAATTATGAACTATTAATGTTGTATAATATTTACCTTCTAGGTAATTATTTTTTTTTATTTATTAGGGTACTCATTGGAAATAGTGATTTATATTGTGAACTTATATTTTTCACTGGGCCTAGTTACAGTTAGCTGGCTAGCTAATAAAAATTAAATAATTAAAGGGACGTTCCTGATTAAAAATAATTAGGCATATATGGATGTTATGAGCTTGTTAGTATACGTGTTGGATTGTACAATAAGGTGAATGATGGTTAGGAAGGCTAGCTTATATTCTATTCAAAGTATTAGCAATAATAAAAGTAGCCCACTCGAGAATATATGATAAAGAGAAGAACAAAAATATAGGAAGTTGATATTTTTGTAGATATCTTTACTCCATCTTTTAAAATGCAGGTCAGTGTGATGTATCCTGTGATGACATTTTTCAAAAGTACTTACCCATTTTGTATTTCGCCCCATTGTTCTCGCTCACCTTGTTAAATGACTTTTGCTGTCAGTGGTACACAGTTGAAAGGCATTATAACTTGCTCTGGTGCTAGGTGCTCTTTAGAGCTGCCCCTGGAGCCCACGCATCCCCATTCGTGGCCCCACAAATGTAGGCTCTCATCACTCTGGGGCTGTAGACCTCGGAGTCTGTTCACCAACACTCCTCAAATTCACATAATCTACTACCGTCTCAAGTTCCTCAGCTCCCGTACATCTTGCCAAAGCTGATGGTCATTCTGTGTCTTCATATTTTCAACTCTTCATAGCATTTGGAATAGTTGACCATCATGCCTTGCTTAATAAAATACTTGGTTCTCCCAGCTTCCATGCACCATCCTTGTGAGGTTTTTCTCCCACCGCCTCTTCTCAGTCTCCTTTGCTGGCCTTCCCCTAAGTGTTGAAGTCCCCTGGGGCTCTGTTCTCAATCCCTTTATCTTCTTTATTTAAATGCTCTTTCTAGCAGAGAGCACTAATCACATAGTTTCAAATGCCATGAATATGCTGATAATTTCAAAGTTTTATAGCCAGGAATGGATCTTCTCCTGAGTTCCCAACTTAAATACTTCCCCTTTGGCTGTCCCACGGGTATATCAAAGTTATGATATTCAGGGTCCTTCTGGCCACACATTGGCCTGCAAAAGCTCTTCACTACCCTCCCTGACACTCCACAGAGTAGCCGATTAAGTATAAATTATATAATGCATTCCCTTGCTCAGAATTTTCTAATAAATTTTTATTACCCTTAGAATAAAACCTAAGCTATTCAGGCCTGCAGCATGTCCTTCTCCACACAATCCATTCCCTATTAGGCTCCAACCATGTTGGCCTTCACGCTGTTCTTGAAATTTGCTAAGTAGTTCCTGTCTTGGTCTTTGCTCTTACTGTTTTTCCTGTTTAGAATGCTCTTTACCCACATCTTCTCAGGTATGGCTCCTTGTTCAAGTCTCAGCTCAAATGTCACTTCTTTGAACAGGCCATCTGTGAATCAGGTTTGAGCAGTTTCTTCCCTCTATCTCCAGTTCACCTTTTATCACGTTTTCTTCCTAGGACTTAATCTGAAATGATCAATTTAATTGTTTATGTGTTTTTTTTTTTTTGTCTGTCTCCACCCCACCCCCCACCCCGTCTGCCCCCATGGACTTGCTGAGGTCAATGACATTTTGTCACTCACCCTTGCAACTCAGTGCTTAGTAGAGTAAATAGCACTTCAAAGTATTTGTTGATATATTCACCACCTTGAGCCTGGTTTCCTTATCTGTAAAACAAAGGTGTTAGGACAGGTGACCTCTGAACCTGTCCCACCTAGACAGTTTTAATTTTTATCACATCTCTAGCCCTCTGATCAGTCCGGTAGACCTCCTTAATGTCATGTAAATGGGCTGTGTTTTTTCAGGTTTTCAGGCCTTTGTTTATTCTATTCTCTCCCCTAGTGTCCTTCCTTCTCTTCCATGCTAGCCAAATTCCTTAAGGATTTTCCTTCTTCTCCTTTTGTCTATACCCCTCAGAGGGGAATGTAATCATTTTATGTATACATGTCTTGCCTGTACTAAATGGTTAGCTAAATCTTGCATACCGATGGCAGCTATTATGGTGCAAGCATACAGGGCATACTCAGTATATCCCTTATAACTCAATAATAAGGGCATGATGTCTTTCAAAAACATTGCTTTCAGAACACTGAGAATGTTCAGACTGTTTTACTAATTCACGTGGGACAAAATAGATTTTTATTTTTTTTAAAGATTTATTTACTTATTTGAGAGAGCGAGAATGAGAGAGAGAGTACATGAGAGGGGGGAGGGTTAGAGGGAGAAGCAGGCTCCTCGCCGAGCAGGGAGCCCGATGTGGGACTCGATCCAGGGACTCCAGGATCATGACCTGAGCTGAAGGCAGTCGATCAACCAACTGAACCACCCAGGCGCCCCAAAATAGACTTTTAAAAACCAAATAGGTATATCTTTATTAAGCCCAAACTGGAGAAAAAAATTGGAAAAAATAAAAGAAATTTAGACTTACGATGACATGTTTTTTTGCAAATATTTGTAAGCGGTCTTACCATAACAACTTTTTATAAAAATATATTCATAGATAGAACTGAGCAGAGAAATACATGGACATTGTTTTTCTAATTAATTTGGGTTAGAGCTTGAGTTGGGGTTTTAACTTGGTTTGGTTTGTTCAGGTATTTGGAATTTAGAGAAGCTCTATGAAAATATCCCACCTACACATTTTGGATATCCTCTTCCTGCTTGTCTTTAGAACAGCTTGGTTCTTTTAATAGCAATGGCTGAGTGGAGGGGAACCATTTGTAGTGGGTAAATTTAAGTACAGTATGTCCTCCTGTTCCAAGCAAAAGTCATGCTAACTGCTTAGCAATATATATATATATTGCTGTTGGTCAGATCCCTGAAAACACAGTGTTTTAGAAGGACATTACTCATTCCTCACACAATTAGAAGAATTACTGGTCAACTTCAAAAAATTTCAGGAGCCGGGGAACACCTCATCTATTCTTGATTTATTATCATCCTTTCAGAAGCCGTTCTTAAAATGTCCATGGGCTAGCTCGGAAGAGCTAGTGTTGAGGACAATCACAGCTTTGTTTCTTCACTTAGTGTGTGATCCTAATGCTATATGATTATGCTTAATTCAGTATACACAAATGGTTAATTCCTCTTAATCCAGAGTACCTGGGACATGTGTGCTCAAAATGAAGAATAACCCTAGATTCCATTCATGGATTAATTGTTTTCAAAGAATTCAGTCAAATACACTTACAATATTTTTTTTATGTTTAGTAACATTAAAGGCACGTAGTGGTTCCTGGTAATCATTGTGCACATCAATTATTTGTGACTAGTATTGTCATTCTAAATAATGCCAGTGATTGGATTCTCAGTCTATCCCAGAATTTGCTGTTTTGCATAAACAGCTTTATTCAAGAAGGCATCCATTTCTTTTGCAAAAGTAAAGATGAGAAAAAAGTCTGCTTCTATAAATATCTTGTTTGGGGTAACACCCCCCCTCCCCGCTTCCCTCTAGTGAGTAGATGTGAAGGATTTCCCAAAAGGTTGGTGTAGTTTTGCATGGGAGAGCTGGGAGAGCATGTGTTGGGTATACTGCTGAGGACTGGAGGCAGGTGAATCTTGATTCTGTGTTTCTATTCAGCAGCCTCATGCCATTGTCTGAGCTGCATGGTGTCTGGAAAGAAGCTGTGTAATGCTTTTTAAGATTGGCATTGCAAATCCTTTCTGTTATGGGAACATTGCCCATATGGGTGATGGAAAAGCTGTGTCTTATGGCTGCTGGTGTGACCTTGTTAGATCCTGTGGAGAATTAATATCTACAGAGGTTGGGATAATACATTGAAAAAATACCAAATGGGAAATTTATGAACTGTAAGAAACCCAGTATTGCATGAAATCTTACTTTAACTCTCAAAATTGGCCATAAAAGGGCTAACTTAGTTGCAGGAAAGGGGTAAATATTTAGTTCAAACCTCCCTGTTTCGATAAATCACAGTACCTCCTTAGTTTTGGTTAGGCAGGGTGACTTGGACTTTTTCCTTTCATTTTCAAGTAAAGATGTGAATGCTGTTTAAAGATGTTTCACTGAGTAGTACCTTGATTTTCACCAATCATGTATTGAAAAGAAAAAAGATGTCATCAATTTATATTTTAAAATAAAGTGAGTTTGAAAGGTTTTATGAAATCACTGTCCATTTTGGGCAGGTTTTGCCAGTAGCTGCCTGCCCCTAGGCTTTGTTCTTGGTTAGTCATCACTGTTGAGGAAAGATTGCTGCTTTTTGGAAATGGTCCCAAAGACTCATTGTTCCAGACATCGGACATCCTTATGTTATTCAGGTCCTACAGTCCTTGGTCTAAAACAGATTAATTACTAATCTCTCAGTGAATCATTAACCATTTGACTTGTTCCCAAGTTATATACTCACTGGGTTAGAAATGATTTCCCAAACTACTGAAGAGAGGGGAAGGTTATTCCTGGTTTCACAATGTCCCCATTGTTACCAACCTGTGTGTATGTGTGCGAGACATCAGCTGATACCTACGCACTGGTCCAGCTACTCAGTCAAACCACTTCCTGGGGTTTTCTCGGGTAATGGCAGTGATTTAGAAGATACCACAGTAGTTTTAAAGGACTGCTCCTCCCTGCGCGTTACCCCGGGGCCTGAATGACAGCTGTCAAATTCAAAAGGAGCATTTTTGTTGCAGTGCCCTGAACATCTGCAGCTTACTTTTGCTGAAAGTTGCATTTCAGCCGGGTTTAGGGTTGCTTGTCTGTGTGCTTTCAACAGCACATATTTTAAGACCACTGATTGCATAGTAATGGGCTACCAGCTTAATTTCCATTAATTTGCCAATCAGTGCCTTGGTTGAGTTCCCACCATGTGCAAAGTCCTGTGTTAGGCTTGGGGCAGACAGGCAAAGGTAAGTCATTTGTGGCTGCTTTTAAGAGGTAGGAGTGACTGCAGAGATGAGAGCTCAACATGAAGGGGGGTCTAATGAGGTGTTAATGCAAATGTATGCAATTGTACTTTTAGGAATACGTGTTTCTGTGATTTTAGCTTCTGAATCTATGCACATAGTGTGTTCCATAAGGTTAAATTTGTATTTTTAGGATTTGATTTATCCTATAAAAAAGCACATAGAACTATTTTTATAAAACTTTTGCTTTGTTTTGCTTTATTATCTTTCTTAGAAGAAATAAGAATTTCAGAATTATTTTGGGATCACAGCAGATGTGTTCTGTTCTGGCCCTTCAGAAGCTCTACAATTGCATTTTTGGCCATGGAGTAACCAGTTTAAATTTGGGAATTTAAGACTAGTTCTCTCCTTGGATTTTCTGACACAGTCTTGACTTGCCTTTTTCCTTCTGATACTTGCACATCTTCTCCTTTCCTCGTGCCTGGATGACCCAAATCTAATGAGATAATGTATGTGGGAATACTCTGTGAGCTGTGAAGTGTTGTGAAGAAGCAAGTGTTGGTATGATTATGATTAAGAGTGTTTTTACGTGGTCACTGCTTTCTATTATCTCACTAGACTTGCTAGTAATTCACTTCTGCAACGTCAGAGATGATCTCATTGGAGAAGCTACTTTCTTCTTGAGCTTAAGAAAATTTGGTTCACGGATGGACTTTGTCTTAGGCAAAAAGTTGATTTCGCCAGTTCTGCCGTCTGTGTCCTGACTGAGGCTCTCAGGAACAGGAGGTGTTGGGGAGGGTTAGGAAAGGAAAAGCTTCAGGGTGTTTGTACCGTGTGGTGACTGTGCACTGTTGGGCTACCTGCACATTGTAAGGCTCACTTTACAAAAACTGATATTTGGTCGTATAAATAAATTTATTTTTAAAGTGAGAGATTGTTCTTGGTAGTGGTTAAGAGTGTAGGCTCTGGAATTAAATTGTCATGCCTCTTGTCCTGGTTCCCTTACTTCTAACTGGGTGAAAGTTGGGCAAGTTTTTCTTTATGTGCCTCAGTTTTTTCGATATTATAAAATAAGGGTAATTTTATTACATGGCAGGGTTTTTGTGAAGTTTATTTTTTAATTTAATTTAATTTTACTTTTTAAAAAAGATTTATTTATTTATTTGAGAGAGCGAGTGTCCATGAATGGGAGGGGCAGAGGAAGAGGGAGAGAGAATCTCAAGCAGATTCTGCTGTGAGCTTGGAGCCCGATGAGGGGCTCGATCTCACGACCCTGAGATCATGACCTGAGAGGAAACCAAGAGTCGGACAGTCAACCAGATGCGGCACCCAGGCGCCCTTTTGTGAAGTTTAAGAGGAAAAATGGATCTGAAGCCGTTTCATTCATCTAGGTTCAAAGAGGAAATAAAATTCTATATTGAAGGGATGAAATGGACCATCTCTTAAACTGTTTTAGGTTCTATTTAATAGAATTTGGTTGACTTTGATAATATGTCTCTCGAGAGGAGGAGAAAGGGAGTAGGGAGGGGTGGTGAGAGAGAGAGAGGATGCATTAAGAACAAGGAAGGTGATATGCTGTAGTGATCCTTCATAGGAACAAATTTACGTGCTTTATGCGGCTTGGTGGTGTCAAAAGGTCTTCTATATACATTTCACCTCATCTTCACAACAGCCCCGTTTTACAGGTAGGGGAATTGTGCCTCAGAGACACTCAGTGACTGGCTCATAGATAAGCAGCCAGTGAGGGGTACCGTGAGGTCGGAGAAGCAGATCTCCTGAACTCAGGTGGTAACTTCCTTTCTTCCAGTACATGGGTCCTTCTCTGCTACACAATAATGTTCATTTTTATAATAACCTTGGTGCTGAATGCCAAAGGAGCAGAGGCTGCTGTGCTGCCATAGATACCCTGAGAGAGGGGTGCTGGTGGGGATCAAGGGACCTCCTTCTGCGGTACTGAGTGCACTAACCTGCAGCTGTTCAGGGCTGGCCTTGCCTCCCTGTGGCTGGGAGGTTTAAGCGTCCCCTACTCTTGCTGGCCTTGGAGTGAAAATTGTGTTTCATCTCTCCGAAGGGCTGTTTCGGATCAGTGTTCTGGGGGAGAAACCGTCAGTCTTTCCTTTCTGCTAGGAAGGAAGGTAATGAATACCTGTTCACTAATTGAACACATAGGCTACAAGATTACTAGTATGAATGTACTTTTAACCCAGGCCTTTTTGGGATTACTGTGTTGATGAACTTGAAGTTACTAAGTAAAGCCCCTAACATATATAATCCAAACCTTAGTTTCATTTAAGTAAGCCTTCTGATTGTGAGTCACGTGTACATTTCACAGTGCTCGTTGTTATATAATGTAGTTTTATCTCTTTTTTTTGGTGCTAAGATTAAACACGGCTTTAAAAGTTTGATTTTTCTCCTTGTTCTGGCTATCCTGTTTGTTGTATTAAAAATCATGTGATCAGAGACAATCCAGTGTCGTGCTTCAGCATTTTACAAATATTGAAAACAAATTTTTAAAATCGGAAGAATTGTTTCGCGCATGTTAACGATTAAAGATTAAATTGATTTTAGTCTTATATTTGAATACATGGTTTTTATTAAATCATTTTCTACTCTGAATGAATTTGTATATAGTCTGTATATTTTGGGCAAATAAATACATTTGTTTTATGCCTTAAAATTTTGATTAGCGTGATACAACTTTTTTTTTTTTTTTTTGTCTATGAGCGCTTTGTTTTTCAGAGAGGAGGTAAGCAACAGTGATTTTGTTGAAGCGATATCTAGGCTAGGGTGGCTTAGCCTTGGTACTTTGACATTTGGGTCTGGGCAGTTCTTTGTTGTGGAGGATCTATTTTGTGCCTTGTAGGATGTTTAGTAACGTTCCTGGCCGCTACCCAGTAGATACCAATAGTACCCCCTGTACTCAGTCCTAACAACCAAAAATGTCTCCAGACATTGCCACATGACCCTGAGGGAGCAAAATCATCCTGGATTGCGAACCACTGATCTAGGATTTTTGGTATATATTCAAATCTTCGGCATTGAGTAAATCTGGATTATTCTATAATTTTGAATAGATGTTCAGAATCACACCAAGGAGGAGAAAATACTATAGAGGCAATACATTGTACTTACACATTATGAAAAAATAAGATTTTTCAACAAAATGGGTTTTCTGATTAACAGTTATCATAACAAATCCAATTAACCAGAATTCCAAACATTTGGATGAACACTTTGTCTCCTTATTTTCTTTCAAAATAGATGTATCACCTTTATTCTGAATTAATTTATAACCATGACTTGATAGTGTTTTTTAAAAACTTCAAATAAATGGAAATGATAGCATGATTTGCTACATATTAAATGCTCTCTCTGATTAGAACATTCTGTGTGTTCCTCTTGCACCTACTGAGAGGCTTAATTGCCTTTACAGATGGGCATCTGCCTCAATGAAGTAATAGTGCAAAAAGTGCTGAGGTTGGGTTTTCTAAGTCTCTTTATGGTCTTTTTAGTAGATGCTTTAGCATAAGGAGGCAGAGAGATACACCTGGTTATGGACTGCCATGGAGAAACAGACATTTCACTTGGCCCAGGAATTAAGGGGCTGCTTTGTAAAATGTGTTTTACTAACGATAGAACATATCTTTATTCTGTGAACCATGGGCTGAAGCTTTAGCCAATCAGAGGAAGGAATTTACTGGACGGTAAAAGGAAGTATTTGTTCCGTTATTGTAGTACATGGCCTCTTGCCATCTCTGATAAAGGATTGAAGTGTTGTGCACCCAAAGTCTGCTACCCTCTTGACCCTTCATCAATCATCAGCTGCACCGTGAGGTTAAGTGAACTGTAGTTCAGTAGGATAACTATTGTTTAAGCACTGTGTCACTCTTAAAAACGGAAATTTCTGACACAGCAGTCTTGCAATGTGATGTCTTTCTAGTTTTAAGATGATAGACATATGTTTCCTTTCTGTTGCTAATCTGTGCCAGATTAGCAGTATAAAACGATAATATAGAAAGCTTGAAACTGGCTTGTTTAGATGGGTGACCCTGAGACCGTTGGGAGTTTCTTTTTCTTTTTAAAAATAAGAACGTCTACAAAAATAAGCGGCCTGTTCTAACGCAACATTTCAAGAACTTCACATGGGATCCTATTGGAATTTTCATTGTCTTAAAAACACTGGGCTACTTTCCAACTCTTGCATGCTACTCCTTCGCTGTTAATGTTTTAATTATTGAAAGCAGGTATTTGCCCACATGTTTTCTAAGTAACTGATGGCACATACAGACTCTCATTTTTTTTTTTTTTCTGTCTAGTTCAGGAAAGCTTTAGAAGAACTATGTCCAGTATTCACGGCTTTATGTCATCTAATCTCTATACTTCTGCCATGTACTCAGACAAGCAGAGTAATATATCAGCTGCAGCTGTTGCTGACCAAAGCTGTCACAGAAGTGGGTGGAGGAAGAATCAGGGATGGTGTGTTCAGGTTCTGGGTATCAAAAGCATATCTGTTGCAATCAATCTGTGATGACAACAACTGGCTCGTAGAGGGCAATTCAAGCCAGATTATTTGTTTTATCTTTGACCAAATGTATAGTAGATGGATGCCATAGTGATAAATACCACTGATAGCTAATAACAATTGGTTGAATATATACAGTCGCCTGACTTGTGTAATAAGAAACACTCATGAATGGGTAGTGTTCATTAGTTTTGGCTGCAGCCTTTCTGTGAAGTTGTAAACATAAGGCTTGATTTTTAATAGCATGCAAAGTTTTAAAAAAGACAAATGAAAATACATAATAACAAAAGAGTAAAATGTTTGTTTTCTGATATAAGCAGGCAGTGGTGCTTTCTAATTAAGTGTATTTTGATTAAAATAAATATTTACACCAAGGCACATACCCAGCTGCTTATTAGAGGGAACACTAACACCACACTTACCAGAGCTGGTTAGAAATACGGGAGTCAGTATAGCCCTACCTAAGATTCCTCATAACCCTACATAAGATTCTTCATAACCTGGGGCGCCTGGGTGGCTCACATGGTTAAGCGTCTGCCTTCGGCTCAGGTCACGATCCCAGGGTCCTGGGATCGAGTCCTGCATCGGGCTCCCTGCTAGGCGGGGAGCCTGCTTCTCCCTCTGCCTCTGCCCCTCTCTATCTCTCTCTCTGACTCTCATGAATAAATAAAACATTTAAAAAAAAAATTCTTCATAACCCACTGAGCTCCTTATTCCCCATCTTCCATATTCCCCCATTCTCCAATTTACTGTGGGGGCAGGGAAGAGAACTAAAAATCCCCATGAAAAAATTGTAGTGCCGGGGCGCCTGGGTGGCTCGGTCCCACTCTTGATTTCGGCTCAGGCCATGATCTCAGGGTGGTGATATCAAACCCTGCATTGGCTACGGGCTCAGTGTGGAGTCCGCTTGAGATTTCTCCCTCTCCCTCTGCCCCTCCCTCCCTTCTAAAATAATAAATAAATAAATAAATAAAACCTTTAAAAGATTGTAGCTCAATTTTCATCTTTCTTTTTTTATAATGACAGTTCAAAGGAATGAGAAACAATTTTTTTTTTTAAGCAGTTAGAAAGGGATAATTGACCTTTTTGGGGCTGAGTCTCTTTGCATTTTAATCCAGTTGGGGTAAAATGAAATCCTGATATGGTTAAATCAATTAAGGGAGAGACTTACCTTAAAGATAAAAAGAAAGCCCTTTCTACAACTTTACATATTAGTCCGCGCAATAATTCTCCTCCTTATCATTAACGTCAAAGTACACACTGCTTTTGGGATTGTCCGTATGTTTTCCGAGTAACCGTTGACATGTCCAGATTCATAAGACTGCAGGTGCCTCACGGAAACAACTTTCCAGACAAAATACTTGTGCTCTAGAGACTTAAGTTTAAAGACAGGCACTTTGATGTGGATGCATATACATAGGGCAAAAAGATAAAGGAGTAAGCTCTTACCTAATTCCAAAAGAAAGCTTTACAGCAGAGATGAAATTTCAGGAACTGTTCATTGCTAGAAATATCTGTGTGGCTGGGCGTTGGGGAAACGGAAGTGTGCTCTAATGATCATGCTCAGTGATTTCTTAATAGCTAACATTTACTGAGGACTTACGATGTGCCAGGCGGGCATGCTTTAGGTGCGTTAACTTCACTTGTTCTCCCACAAGCGTGTGAGGCAGTTACTGTTACTCCCTCCCCTTTCCTAGATGAGGAAACTGAGGCCTAAGGAGACTAAATAATGTGCTCGGTTAGAGGGAGTGAGAGGCTGAAGTATGCCTCTTAACTAATGCACTGCCCGGTCTATCTAATTTGATTTCCAACCCAGCCCTGCAAAGGAGGGATTTTCTTCACTTTACACAGGAAGACATTGAAACCCAGGAAGGTCAACTTAAAGTCACAGGTGGCCAGTGGCAGAGGAAGGATTTGAACCAAGGTCTGACCATCTCAGAAGTCTGTGCTTTTTCACGGCGAGAGGAAGTCTTCTTGGAGGAGGCTCAGAAAGGCATCGCTGACCAACAAAGTAGGGCAGGTCCAGCTCCTTCCCTGTAAAGACAGTCAAGGTTACAAAGAAGCCTGTAAAGGTTGTTCGTAATCCGTCAAGAGACACTAGAGCAGTTGTTTCCTGAAGCATGCAAAACCCCTTCTGGTTCAACTCTGTCTTCGAGAAATCATTTGTCTCTGTCATCGTCCTGTGCTGTGCTTCATTTCATTGGGTGTGCCTCTTTTTCAGTGTACTGGGCTGTTCTATTCCTGTTTATAAATCTTTTAAGTGTGCACATTAGAGAAGTAATTAAATTGTCATTATAATTTATAGTATGCCTGAAGTCAGCCACCTAATTAAACTGCAAAAGAAGAGAGGTGGTAGGTTCATATGCATGTAGTAAGTATTACTGTACTCATTATGCAAGGATTTTGAACCGAGTAAAAGAGAAAACGAATGGTAACAGTAGTCTTTAAAAGTTTTTCCATTTTCTGCTCTTCTCAGTTTAATAGGTTGAGATTCTCACTAGTTCATAACAGAACCTTAGTGTCGTTTTTGGTTGATTTTTAATGAAAATTATGATTTTTATGTCTTTCACTCAGCATTTCCTTATAATGTTCCTGACAGCATTAAGGCACACCACCCCATATCTTAATTGAATAATCAATTAGAAATACAATAGAAAACAAAATTTGAATTCTTGGGTTATATATAGCAGTCCAAACTCTTTCTTGAATTATAAAAATGGCAGCGTGTTAGATACTTAAGATCATTTAGAGGAGATTTGGTTTTTCTAGAGCAGTAGTGACTGTCAGTATACTTAATTTCCTATCAGAGAATAAAAAACTATAACAACAGAAACAAAAACCAAATAAACTGTAATAAAACTCTTGCTAGAGGAAACGATTTTTGAAGAGTCTATTTTTTAATTTTAAGCTCTAGCACATATATATGCATATATATTATGGGAGGTGAGAATTGATCACTTGCCTAGGTGTTTCAGCCCCATGGGAGATAATTGCAGTTTGTAAGGGAATGCACTCAATTTATTCTTTTGGGGTTTGGGCCTTTGAGGAAAGGAGAATGTGGAGGGACGTAATCAAAGTATCATCCAGGCAAATGACAGATTGTGTGCAGTGAATTTGCCCCTCCTTGTATTTAATTTTGTGGGGAGGTGGGGTGGATTGAACTGAAATTCCAAAAGAGGCAATATTTTAAAGAAAAGAACAGGCAATAAAGAGCAGAATAAGGGCATTTAACTGAGGTACGTAATAGCAAATGTATGATACGTAGAAGTTACGAGGTGCTCAAAAAATTATTGAATGAATAAGCATCATGTGTAAAGATTCCGGTTTCTTTCTCCTATGTGCACATAAGACACCCCCGACTTACAAACAGTTTTCTTGGATAATATTTATTTTTCTTTGCTAAGTCACAAAAACTGAGTTGACCTGTAAAGCACTTGCAGTATTAGTAATGGGTAAGGAGTTATATAGCTGGGTGTCAGTTTCTCTGGAAAAATGCACTCTGAGTGACAAATTGTGACATTGGGGAACATGGCTCTTTCTGCTATTGTGGGAGCAGTGTCTTTGCCACTCCTGATTTCTTAGCTACTTCTAGAGTTCTTGGTTGAAGGGATCTGGGGAGGCTCTTGCTGACATTCCTGTAGGCTGGAGAGTCGGGGAGAGAGCCAGTGAAGATGGTTCTACTTCCAGGCTACAGGACTAGGGGGAGAGGGGAATCCTCAACATGGGTAGCAGAGAGAAAGGAGAGGGATCCCCTGACAGCCCTCTTGCTGGTCTGACTGCTTACTGGGTGGTCCTTCCAATGGAAGAGGCAAAGGTAAATCATGCATGTTTAATTTGAGAATTGTTAACACATATGTATCCTTTTAATACGATCTTGGTTTATAGCAGTAAACATTTTTCCATACTGGAACAAAAGCTCCGTAAAATAGTAAGGATGAAATTTAAATAAAGATTTTGCTTATAAATGTGTTTTAGGGACATGTGGACTATAAATATTCCTTGAATCAATTCTCAATGGAATGTGGGCTTTTCCATAGAAAGAAATCCATCTTATTCTTTATGGGATCCTAGCACCTGTCCCTGAGTTATCAAGAGTGGGCCCTCAAAATGTGTAGCATGTAAAGCGTGGTTAGATGTAGGTAGCTGTGAAGTATTGTGAAAATTTTGATTTGATACTTCTGATTTACTCTAAATCTGGCATGACATTTACTACTGAATTTGACGTCTTGGGGAAAGACTTTCTAAACTTCTTTTATTTCCTCTTCTGAGAATTCAAGTAAATCTGTAGAAGGATTCATAACTTGATATTTGCAATGCACTGTCTTTAGAAATATTTTGTAATATTATATCTTGTAAGCCTTTTGATTCTTTAGAAAGCAATTATGGTAGGAATTATTTTATGCATAGTAACTATTAATAGCCAGTAATAGTCTAAAGAAGTTAATCCATAATTTCCAAAAAGATTTAGGGTTTTAAAACAAAAACAGTATATGCGTTAATGTCAGGAGCAATGACAAGGCTGAGAAAAGATTTGGCTTGTATTTAGGATTTATATTAAAGAAATCCAAACTATATACATATAGTTCTGATATCTGAGGTTTCATATTAAATTTTGTGGTATATTACGTATGGAGCTGGGGACAGAGAATTTATAAGAAAAATATAACAAAATATAACAAAACCTGTTTTTTCTGTTTTTGTATATTTTAAATATTTTCTGTATTTCTATATTAAATCCATTATGGATTTGCTGTTGTAGCAAATTGTATATATATATAATATATATATTAACTGTTGAAAGTAGTAAAGTTGTTTGAGGAAGAACTGATGCTTGTCTTTCACATCTGGAATCTAGTACAATAAATTTGTTTCATTCTTTCTTGTAATTATATTAGCTAAACCCATGTTTCATTTATTAGTGTTTCTTGTCTGTTATGGAGATTTATATAGTGGGAAAAGAGAACATAAGGCAGCAAAAAGATTCAGGTATAAAATATTGATAACAGAGGCTTACAGAGATTGCCAGGCTGATGTGCCTCCTTAACTTTATAAACCTAGAATTTCCTGAGAAAGTTTTCAAGTAACATTATGAAAATCTAAATGCTGTTTCATTGTTGTTGGTGGTGGTTTTGATCATTACAGAAATCAATAGCTCTCAAGCTATTTTCCCCATCTTCCTGCAGCTGTCCAGAGTAACCATCTGCTTTTGCAGGTGGACCAAATTTTAATCTCCAGTAAGGCTGCCATGCTATCTGGTCTGCTTACCATTTCTTTCTTAGGAGTCTACTTTGAAATGGAATCCTTTTCTAAAAAGAAGGTCCATACACTGAATTTTATCTATTTATAATTTGAAAGTATGGGGCTGGCAACTTAGAACTTAAACCAACATTAAATTGTTCAGAAGGAGAGGGATAATTTCAAGGGCATTTATTAATGAGTTGGAAAGAAAGCCAAAAGATCTATTTCTCGGAATGTTAAATTGTTTTTTGCATCAGCCTGATTGCAAAATGTGTATGTCTTTTATAAATTTGTGTTATTTGTATGGTGCTGTTCTGTTTTATCCAAGGACAGGTAAAAGAAACAGAATTATTTTGTTGGATTGGTCATGTTGTATCAAATCAAAACATCAAATGTTCTTGCATTTGACCTTGGATTTATTTGAGACATGGCATTCCATTTTTTTTCATATATAGAAACTATGGTTTAATCATCTCAAGCCTATAGTACATATTTTAGAGCTTGTCATTATTAGCACATTGCTTCTTAGAGATCAATCATGTGAGTATTAATATTGGGGAAGGTCATTTTAACTGATCTGTCAATGAGTAGGGAAAGATTTTGCTCCTTAGGAACAAAATATAACAATGATCATGTTTATTTCCAAACATACAAAAGCAAAGAGGCTTTGTTATTCTAACCAACATTTTCCTTTATGAATGCACTTAAGCTCAATGTATGCTGTCTTATTGCCTTCATGTGTCACTGTTGGTATGTGGCTCCATTGTGTTTTTCAGTCAACTGATGTATACATGCGCTAAGTAGCTTTTTAACTTCCTTGAAAATTGATCCAAATCTTCTGTGAAATGGTGGTTGACTTAAGTTCTGTTTCTCTTTTATTTTTTTCATAATTAAATGAAGCACGTAGGAATCAAAGAGGATTTACCTCATCTTAAAAAGTCCATTTATTACTTAGACAAGTTGCAAAATTTGTTAGGAATAAGGCCTACCTCCGGGGCTAGTCATGGCAATAACGGACAGCTTGTAGAACTTTATGAGTGTACATATAAGTAATTTTTAAAAATCTTGAAACAGATGATAAACACTATAAATTTATTTCTGCTCATTTAAATTTTTATCCTCTTGGTTCTTCTTAACATTATGAGAATCATGTAAAGTCAGCATGTAATTGTGGCTCAGAGTTTTTCTTATCCCTTTTACAGTTCAGAAAAAATTTAGAAGGTCTGAGGGGATAGAGAGGCCTTTGATGAATTTCTGCCTTTCTTTTAAAAGGAGAATCTATAGGAGGAAAAAATGTTTACATTTTCCCTATTGTGAAGTTTAGCCAAAATGAAGATTTTGGTTAGCATCCTTTCCCTTCAGTGACTTTCAGAGGATATTACCTCAACTTCTTGCCTAGCAGGACAGCAATAAACATTTTGTTTTCAACTTCCTTTGAAACTTTTTTCCTCTGGTTCTTGTTTTGACAAGTTTATGCAGCTTAATTCTTATTGCCTTGCCTTTGAGCTGATGCTGTTGACTGAGGAAATATCCGAGACTTTTCTAGTAGTGACCAGAAGCTAAAGTGTGGGTAAAGGAAAAAATTATAGATAGAAATCTGTGTTTTACTCCTTTTTATATTGCTACAGTGTCTGTACTGGCCCTGCCCCCAAACTAGGCAATCACAGGTGATGCATTTAACACCATTCAGCAGATGTTTATTGAACACCTGTTGTATGCTAGGTCCTGAGCAGGGTGCAGTTTCCATCTCCAGGAGCTCTGGGTTCATAAGAAAGGTGGAAGCAAACAAACTACAGTACAGTGGATGAGGGTTTCCACAGAGTTGGGCACACGGGGGTAGGAGGTGAGCTAAAGGTGGTCATGAATTAACAGTGTGTGGGGCGGGGGCATTCATTTTCAGCAAATATTAATCAGTCATCTGCTATTTTCCAGGCACTATTCATGTGTCAGAGATACAAGGGGTAAACAAAGCAGTATTGCCCTTCGGAGAAGCTTCTGTCCTGCCATGGGGGACAGATATATGTCAGCCTTACTAGCGTGCACGCTCTGTGTGTATATGTGTTAATTAGGTGGAGAGAGGGTATGGGAGAGGGTGACCCCTTATGGGGTCAGGCAGAAGAAGCAGCCGCCCTTGTGATAATATGCACTGCATATGAGTACTTAGGTCTCTCCTGGAAAGAAAGGAATTAATATTTCAAAGTGAGGAAGGGGAATAGCTTAGAATAATTGAGATGATATGTCAGGCAGGGCACTTGATGCTTTGTGCCAGTATTAAGACCACCAGACTCCAGCCAGGTTCAGCCAACCTGAACCAACCATTGTCCTGCTCCTGGTTCTGGTCCCAGCCATAGAATGGTGGGGTGTAGCCCAAGCCTGGGCTGAGATCCCATTTTCAGGGGGATGCTCCCTTCCTCCTGAAGCCCCCAACCCAGTTCCCCCAGCTCTCTGTCCTACCCACACCTTGGCACAGGGCAGACTCTGGCTTGGAAAGGATAAATCTGACCTAAAATTAAACCCTGAGCTATAATATAAAAAAAATGCCCATGATTAGGTGTTTACAGCACCAAATCTTCAACAATTAAAGAGAAAAGGTGTGGGTGGGGTAAAAAATAGCAATACCCACACTCTGAAGTTTTTGAGAAAAACAGGAAACTAGTCTTTTTTAACCAGTGATGCCCAGAACTGGTTATTGCAAAGATGGTTGTTTTTCTAATGCATTGTGGTCAGCCCAGCTGTGCCAGAAGTAGATTTCTGCTCATTATGACAACCGTCTGTGGATTTCTTTAGCTGACAAACCTATAGACAGGCAAGCATAATTATCAGTAGTAACCTGGTCATTATGGCCGGATGGTGCTTGGAAAACAATTTGCACAAGTCCTGAAAGCCCGTGAGAACATACAAAATAAGAGCATTTGGCGAACATGCAGCTATTTCCGGGAGTTGTGAATGACCCAGACCTATGAACCATACAATAGCTTATTGTAGAAGGACTGTTTGAAACCTTTCTTTCTTTGGATTTTTATTTTCAGTTGACAGATAACATTTGATGGCAAGTGACATAATATTTTTTCTAATTTGCTCATTAACTCAAGCTCCACTTTCTAACCGTGTTTTAGACCTCTTTATTTTTGGCTTATGTTTCCTGGTTGGTGGCAATGAAAGAACAATTTCAAATGTAAAATTGAGATCACAGAGATGTCTCTTGTTCTCAGAATCTCAGAAATGCACCATCACCACTGCATTTCTGAACAATATGGGGAAAAATGATCACAGAAGGGATTGTTTGGGCAATTATTGGTTAGATTTGCGTTCTTCTGAAGAATGTAAAATGCTTTAGAGCCAAGTTGAAATGGAGTAGTTCCCTTATCTGCCCCGTGTTCGTACACGGAAGACTAGGTTAGTACAGACTAGTCACAGAGGTTTCCCCTCAACTTCCTGTGTGGGTTCAGTGTAATCGGGGAGCCCCCCAAGAGCTCTCCCTTGCAGGCCATTTCTTTGCGCATGTGGAGCAGTCATCTTTTTAAGGCTAAAAAAGGGGCATTAGACTTTTAGAAGTTGAGTAACATAACCTAGATTTCATTGCTCATTGCATTCTATGGTCGCCAAGCCAAGCATTTGGTCTGTGCGTTGAAGGATTTACACTTGTCCGTTTGTATCAGACTTTACAGTTATCTCTTTAATAAACAAATTACTCATGCTCCTCTATTGTGAAGCTTGTTTGTGGGGCTTGATCCAGGCAGTGTGCCTGGGCTTAGCAATGCCCCCTGTCCAGCTGACTGCCCGGCGCTCCAAAAAAGGCAATCATTACTGCTATTGATTTTTTTTGTAGCACTTTGGCCATGTTAGAGTTCTTTGCAGTGAAAGGGAACTCAACTCTTGGCATCTGCCCTTTCATTTTACCAGAAAAGTACTGGAGTTCTGCAGTCTTTCAATGGCAGTGACAGGAGTTGAAGGGGATTCTTTTCCCTCCTTTCACTTGGGGTGGCTTGGGGAGAGAGTGCGAGATAGTAATGAGGAGCAGGAGGTGGAACTGGGAGGAGGGGATGGAAAGGGCTCCTATGTTTAACCCCTCACTGTCTGTGTCTTAGTGAAATTGGGGTGAGAGTACCTGCCATTTCCCCCTCAACAGCATGTGGCAAAAAGTCGTGAGATGGTGGTTGTCCAGGACTCGCAAATGCATATAGCAGATGTTTTTCAAAAGTACCAGCTCTTCCTGAAACAAAATAAAACAAAACAAAAAACAAATCCAGAAAACAAACCTGCTTTATCCAAAGGCCTCCTATTTCAAACACATATTCAAATCCCAGTGTTTCTGCTGGAAAAACATAGCCCTGGGAAGTTGTGATAAAGTTGAAAGGGTGGAAAAACAGATTTTTATTAGTCCCACTTCTTCTTGCATATGCCCCACCGTGGTGTATTTTTAATGCGTTTTCATGTTCAGATTTTTAAAATCTTGAGGACTAGAAATATAGTCTTTTATTTTCCTACTTGTTAGGGCCTGAGTATATCTTTGACAATGTTACTTTTAAATAGCCACACTAAGCATATGAATTTCTAGAAGCATGGCATAAAAATCTTGGTGGGGGGGGAGGCAGGGGGGACACTTACGAAAACAGCCTCCTTTCTTATGGTAGTAGAACAGTGAATGGAAACTCTCCCAGCAGATGATTCAGTCCTGCTGAGCAGTTCCCTAGACCTAGAACTAATTTGGGTCTCTACCAAATGGATGTAAATACCTAAAGCATTTGCCCATTACATCTAAAGGCTCCTCAAAGTGGTGGTGTTGTTGCCTTCCCATTTTGCTTTTGTCTGCGACTTTTATTATAAAGACACGGCTAAAAACGCGCTGTGCTCTTGCTCTCTCCTTCCTAATGAGCAGAGGGTGCTCGGGAGGTGATGGCTATCTGTGCAGGAGGCTGTGGCTGACGAGGCCAGAGTGTAATGATTAGTCCTTTCCCCGCTGCGCACACATGGAGATTGTTCCTTGATTTCTTGCCATCATCCTTTCTAATACAGCCTGGAGCTCAACGGAGACTTGCTCTGTCAAGCTTGGGGCCATTTTTCGCTTTTGTTGGAAAAGGCTTCTCTTGTGGGACTGCTTACTGCCTGGGTGGTTCGTCTGCTGTGTTCACAGACACCCCACCATGGGAGCCCTCGAGGCAGAGGGCTTCATGAGGTCGCTTTTTCCAGCTTTCTTTGGAGCAGGCCCCTTCTCATTACCATCTGGGAAGAACACAGATCACGGCAGTGGGGATTGAAAGGGAGACTGGAGATGACTAAGCCCAACTCTTTCTCTGTTCCATTGAAGAGGACCGGAGAAAGCTTCTGGCCCCCGTCCTGGTCACAGAACCACTTGTGCCCTGATTAGGGACGCTGCTTTTGTCCTCTTTCACACATCCTGCGCAGTAAACAGTTTCCTGGGGAGAGAGGATTGTTTTGGGAGCTAGCTGACCCTCCCGGGTTGGCACTGGCTGCTGAGTGAGGAATACAACAGTTGTTGATGGGGATGCTTAAGAAGCAGGATGTGGCATCCGTGGCAGGGTTTGCCTTCACGTGGGAGCTTGCACAGCACCATGCTCTAGAAAGCTGCAGCTTGACCCTGGTGCTACCATAGTCCCAATGCTCTCTTGATTGTATCTCTCTGGTTAAAAATCAGGTGTCAGATTCTGTTAATTCTGAAGAATGATGTTGATTGTTTGTAGGATTTCTCTTAGTTGAGCATGATTTTCACAGTGGAGTTTGAATAATCTGCAGGATCTGTGTGCTCTAAGCCCTTGCTCAGACACATCCTGAGCACAGTAACAAGTAACAAAAAGTTACCGTAGCACAGTTATGAAGTTAGAGCCTTCCTCAACGTGGTGCTGTTGAGATCTGGGGATGGATGATTCTTTGGTGTGGGGGGCTGTCCCGTGCATCGTAGGATATTAAGCAGCATCCCTGGTCTCTACCTTCTAGATGACAGTAGCTCCCCCTCTCCGGCCGTGATAACCAGAAATAACCCCAGACATTGCCCAGTGTCCCCTGGAGGGCAAAATCACTCTGATTCAGAACCAATGTAGACGAAAAGCCAGTCTGAGGAGCATTGCACATATGCCAGCCTGAAGCAGATTTTCATTGACAACAGGAAGCTTGACCTGAAGAAGCCTTAAGAGAAGGAAAGTAAGATTTGGGAGGGTTAAATGACTAAATGATGAATATTCCTAGTCCCGTGACCGAGTGAATAGCAACCCAAACCAGGGGATTTCCCCTGTTGGTTTGTGGCAGGAATTCCCTTTCTCTTCCTCTTGCCCTCAGCTTGAGGACACTTCCTTTTCACCACTGTTCAAGTTTCTGGTTGACCTATTCTCAGGGCCAGCTTTTCTCTTCCACTCGTCTGCCACTTCAGTCACTACTGGTAACCAGACCACCCCTGCTGCCTTTGTGAAAGCCTAGTGCCACCAAGATTCTCCCCGCTGATGCCCCCAAGCCATCATTCTGCCCCTGGAGAATGTGTCTTGCTGTTCTTACATTATTATTTACCTCTTAGGGTCCGACCTAGACTTTTATGGACCATGTAGGAAAAAGTGAGGGGTAGTTTCATATCCTATTGACTCAAGTCCTCAGTATGACTATTTTTTCCACATAAAAACTTTGACATGTAGGTGAAATAGGTTCTATAGTACTCCTATTACATCACCTTAGGCTAGCCTGGGATGCCAATCACTATTTGTGACTCTGGTTCTAGAGGGAGACATTCCAAATTTCAAGTAGTAAGCATAAAAGCTTACTTTGGGAATATGACTTATTTTAAGAAGGAACCATTTTGGCAGGCTGGAAGATGAGGTGTAGTAGTCCAGCTTGTGTCTATTCCGAATGAGTTCTTCACCAAATCCACAAGGAGACCTTCAAGTAGGCAGCTTGGACTCTCCCATCCGTTGGTATTTCCCACCCTAAATCCCAGACTTGGAGGGCAGAAAAGCTGGACCATCTATGATTTGCTTCTCTGATGTGGAAAAAATAGATATCTGGCAGTCTCCTTGGATTCCATTTGGCCATGCTCTTGTAGATAATCTTTGCCAGATGGACTAGTCTGCCTAAGTCTGCCAAAGGAGGAAAAGACAAACACCTTAATCTATGAACTGAGATACCAACTGAAGGAAATCAATAACAAAACAACTGGAATCTTAGCAGGTTCTAGAAGGAGTAAAAGAAAAATGTTGTATGCATATGCAGTTAAACTAAGGGGGAGTTTAGATTAATTAAAAGATAAGAACAAAAATACATTATTACTTTTTGTTTCTACATCAAATAATAAATTTTTACATCAAGTTTGTCAAAGATACAGATGTTTATCATTTCAGACTAGACAGGTACAGTGGAAAAGCCTGCTACTCTAAGACTTGAAAGGGTCTTCTGCAATTGTGATCATGCTGACTGCCCTCCCCCCACCCCCCGCCTGTCTCTCTAAATTTGTCAAATTGCACAAATTGGTATGTTAGACTCAGTGATAAATCTAGAATAAGAAAATGGTGGCCAGTGACTTCTTTTGGGAAGTTTCTAGATCATCTGTACTGATAATTTCCAAATTGGATTCCGGGTGCTCTGGGACATTTACCAGTTTTGAAAGTATAGTTGTAGTGGATTTAACATGTGTCTGTTTTAACCACCTCTAAAACTGAGGCTTCAGATCATGACAGGAGGGATGCTTAGCTTCCACATTTTAAATTGTGTACACTTAGAAAAGAGTTGCCTTTCTCAAATACCGTGACACAGCTGTCTGATTACATGGCTTACCTTTTGTTCCAGGATCTACATAGTAACAATCTGTTTTCAATGTCTGTCCTTCACTAGCCCCTAAGTTCCATGAGGACAAGAGCCACGGCTTTGGGAGTACACAACTGTTGTTTGTTGAATGAATAACTGAATAAATGAGGGGGAAAAAAGAGTTCATCAGGAACATTTTATAAGAAAAGCATATTTTTGGGCGCCTGGGTGGCTCAGATGGTTAAGCGTCTGCCTTCAGCTCAGGTCATGATCCCAGGGTCCTGGGATCGAGTTCCACATCGGGCTCTCTGCTCCTTGGGAGCCTGCTTCTCCCTCTGCCTCTCTCTCTCTCTCTGTCTCTCATGAATAAATTAAAAAAAAAAAAAAGAAAAGCATATTTTTTTTGATAGAAAAATTAAAGACATTTCCCAATAATGGAGTTAAAACACAACTTAGAAGAATATCATGTAGTGAAGTTTTGTTTCTTTTTTGGAAATTTGTGGCTTTTATTTAAGAACAAAGAAATACTGTATTTTCTGGAGAAGGAGAGCATGGAATGCTCTCCAGAATTAATCGGAACATAGGCATGTGAAGTCCTCCAGACCCATCAATTTTAGTCTTACTTTATAGTAATAAACACTTTTCAGTGCCAAAGTAAATTAGGACAGTGACCTGGGTAAAAGAGTACTCTTGAGCTGTATAAGAAAGATTTTGATTTGGTTGCCCAATTTAGAGCAGTGACCTTCATTCTAAGTGTGAAAGTGTTCCGTCATTGTTGTAGACAGACGTGGTTGACCCAGCTGAAACATGCCATGTGGTTCAGTCCTACCAGTGTAGAGAGTGAGTAAGAGGAATGGCTCAATATATTAAACTTTCTTTGGTTTGGCACTGGTGGTTCATTTGCCAGATCAAAATCATGAGTGAAACTGAAAACTGAGTGGGAACAATTGCTGGGTACTTGGATTTCTTCAGATCAAGCATCTTTTTTATATTGCTACTATGTATATATTTTCAAAAGCACTGGTTTTGAGTCAGACTCACTGGATTAAAAGACCATTTTCAGCCCTTAACTGTGAGGCAATGGCTAAGTTCCTTAAACTTGGGGCCTCAAGTCGTCTGTAAGGGAGGTAATATTAGTGCCTGCCTCATAAAGGATTTAATGAGAAAATACACATAAATCACTTAGCACGTTGCTGAAACACAAGGATCCAGTAAATGTTGATTATTTTTTAATCATTCTATGTGCTGATTGTTTCAAACTCGATTACTATTTCTAGATCGTTCATTTTCTTCATGTTTTCAGTAGTAAGCCCAAACTTTTAAGCTTCCTTTTTATGGAAATCAGAGCAGTCTAAACAGAGTCTAGGGTGCCAAACTATCTGCTACATCTCATAAAGAAATGAGATAATGCTTGGTGTATATGTGTGTGTCTAAATGAAAGAGCCACAATCCTAAGCCTTGCCAGACCGAGGGCAGGTGGACCCCACTCTTGGCTGGGAGTCAGATCCTATTACCAGACTTTATTTATTTCAGGCCTGATAAAGTTGCTTCCTCTTGGTGATTTTTTTTTCTCATTTCTTACTTAAAACATCAAAACAAAGGGAGTTGGAAAACTTTTGAAAAAGAAGTATGAAAAGAACCGCTCTTATTTTTACATTTTCCAGAAACCAGTTTGATAAGTCATTTTTTAAGTTCTAAAGAAGCACTTTTTCCTAAATTTTTCATCACATGAATAAAACTGGGTTTTCAGTTACAACACAAACCATTACACTGTAAAACTACATTTTTCACTTGGTATCATTCCTTGTTTGCTCTTTTTCAATGCAGGTATTTCCTTGTCCTGAGACAAGGGGTGAAAGCCACCTTGGGGCGCGACCCCAGCGTAAGCAGGAAGAGTTAGTTATTAGGTGCTAAGTGTGTGAGAGGTCAGTGGATTCTTCAGGGTGTTGCTTCAGAAATTTTCTTGGTACGCTCATTAATTATAACTTGTAATCACCAGGCTTAGTTATCGCCTCCTATCAAGATGGCTGAATCAAATGTTTGAAAGTTTCTGAAACAGGCTAGTTTGTGCCTCCTCTTTGTTATGAGCAATTTCTTTCATCTTGCACAATTTAAATTTGGTTTTGATATTTCCCAATGGAAGTTATTATTGCATTGCTTTAAAATTTGTTTTCAAATAAGAGCTTGAAATGGTTGATCTATAAAGTTTTGTTCAGCTTGTAAGTTCTATTATCAAAGTTTACCTTTGCCTTTTAGAAGTTTTAAGATTTCTCCAGTTTCGTATGGTTTTTTACTGATTCTTTTTGGCTCCCCAAATCAATAAATCCCATTAGTAGTTACAGTTAGTTGTTGAGAATCTGAAATTTTACTTTAAAACAGTGAAGTCTCAATTATATCTCTCCACTGTGGCCAACATTTAATCCAGTCAAATGTTGTTAGGACTTTTTCTTTTCCCTCCCCAGGGCCATAGCTATTAAAAAGATCTCTCAACTTGGAAAATTAAACATGCTCAAATATCTTCCATTTTGATAGTAAACAAACAAACTAGAACCAATAATCCTAATGGCTTTTCTAGCCTCTCCATTACCTATCTCAACTGCATCATGGTTTTGGCCACCTGCTTTAGAAAGGAATATCAGTAACCTCTTAATTTTGAAATTCAGTGAAATCTTTTAGGTCCTTGACTTATTTGACCTACTGTTGATTTGTATTTGACTCTGTTTATCATTTAAGGATTTCTCTGCATGACCCTGTGACACTGGGACCTGCTGCCCTACCTCTGTTGCCAGCCCTCCCACATGCCCTGTCTTTGTGGCTTTCCCCAAAGTACAGCCCCTGGGCCTCTTCTTTCTGTAGCTCCCCAAACTGTGTACCCAGGCTCGTTGTTTTAAGGATCAACTCTAAATGCTGGTGACCCTCATGGTGTTCCAAACTGGATTTTCAGCTCACGTATCCTGTGGGTTCTGTATCTATATGTCTGCCTGGACATTTCTATTTGAATGTGTCTAAGGGTACCTCAAACCTAGTTTGTTCTAAAAGTGAATATGCTCTATTTCCTCTCAAACTTGTTTTTCTCCTTGTCTACCTTGGCAAGCTTCTGCTGATTACTCCAGATCCATTTCAAGTGTGTCCACCCTCAGCCCTTTCTTGACATCCACCCCTTGCTAGGGGCCCTATTGTAACTTCTACTATAGCACTTTTCATCCTGCCTGTAAGTCAGGTATTCACTGAGGTCAGAAACCACATTTGTGCACCTTTTGATGCACCACAGTGCCTGCTGTGGGTGATTAAGTGCTTAGTAAATGATGTTGAGGGGTGCCTGGCTGGCTCAGTTGGTAGAGCAGGTGACTCTTGATCTCAGGGTTGTAAATTCAAGCCCAGCTTTGGGTGTAGAGATTAGTTAAAAATAAAATCTTAAAAAAAATGATTGTTGAATATGGAAACAGATGGCAGAAATAGTAAATTATAGATATTGAGAAAGGAAACAAAATTTTTATTTCACCAGGCAGAAAAGTTTGTAAGTGGTTAGATATTAAAAAGTTATTTTTTGTAGTTTTATAAAAACTGAAACCATCAGCCTTATTGATTCATTGTAGGCTCTAGGACCTCAGAGAGTAAAAGAAGTTTCTATTTATTTCCTTCCGAGACTCATGGTTGACTTGGTGCTTGGACTTGGTTTGAATGGAGACTCATTCATGGGATTATGGCCGCAGGTGAAGTGTTTTGAGTGACTTTCCCAGCTACTTCAAAAAAACATCTGAATGCACAGAGCAGAACTCAGCTATCTGCTTGGGAGAATATTTAGGTGCAAATATTTCCTAGATGCACTTCCTCTCATTTATTCTACCTTCCCAAATGGGACTCTGTGGGTCAGGATAAGGGCATGATATGTATGCTTCTGTTGACTTAGGCAAGAAGTAATGAAAAACCATGATATCAGTTATAGAGATGATAACCATCTCTCCTGTTCCATCCTTCTCTCCCTCCCCGCTTTACACACAATTAATATTGTATATCTGGGTGTGCTGGTACGTACCCATTTAAAATTATCCATAAGGCATTAATATTAAGTTCATCCTTGCGTACTGATAGCTTCATCATGTTGCATTGAAGGAACATTAGAAAGAGTTTGTTATTGGAATCCTTATATTGTTGGGATTAGCTTCTAACGAAATGAAACAGGTATCCAGATACCATGAATTAATCCATGTTAATTTTAAAAATAAGAAGTCTTAGCAGTGAAGACTCATCTGTGACTATCCTGTACTGAAGATTAAGTTCTCTGCACTGGGATGCTGGACCATTGCAGAATTATGTTATGTAATTGTTTCCCTTTTGGCATTCATAAGAACAAGAAGCATGTTTCCAGAGGTCATCCTACATTGAGCAAAAATTTTAAATACATGAATAAAAATTCCATCTGGCTTTTTTGATACTAGAAACTTCACATAGATTTGTAATTTTGATGTCTTTTGTAGTCTTGTGCTGGTTTGGTAGTCGTTTATGAGGAACAACAAACAAAACATCCTGTTTTTATAATATCCAGCATAAATCCCAGTGGAGTTATTACAGAAATAGCTTAGGTTCTTCCTATATCAGTTAGCAGCTTTTTTATTTCCATTATTTAATGTCTCTCCTCTCTTAGAAGTGTGACTAAAACAAAATCGATTTGTGTCCTCAGGCACTGAAGTCCTGCTAAGTGTTAATTGTCCGGGGTTTTTATAAAGGGCTTGAAGATCACAGAAGAAGGTGTAGGGCCTGACCCACCACCACTGCAATGGGGACCGTTTGAAATTGCAAATATTTGTAAAACTCTTTTTGTTTTGTTTTGTTTTTCTTTTTTTTTTCTTCTTCCATGTCATGGTTTCATCTCTTTGAAACTTACCAGGATTACTTTAAGTGTTTGCTTATGTGAAAATACGTGAAAATGGCATAGGGAAGATATTTTTAAAGGGTTGTAATATGGTTTAGGGCTGGTGAAACAGCCAGAATGATGATTCAGAAGCTGAAAATAGGTCTACATTTTATGCAATCAAGTAAAACTCTGTACCTTGGCCTTCCCCACACGGGATTAGCAAGGAGTTGGGAGCTCTTCCACCCCCAGCATGCACTAGGGATGACACGCGGGGCCATGACAGCCTGCTGCCTAAACCGGGCATGTGCTGCCCAGAGGCTCGCCCTGAGGTACAGGGTGGATTAGAGTTGAGTGATCTCAACTCATATTCATTTCCTCTGAAAGGAAAACTCACAAGGTCCTCTCTGTTCTAATGAGTGCTTATGCAGTGAGGATTCTCACGATGGCACCCTGTCACCCCAGAGGCGGAGGTACGCCACGTTTGCCTCTGCTGCTTGCTTCCCTGACAGGGCGTGGGGACGTTTATGGCATTTATCCCAGTCCTTAGGAACCCCATTTTAAGACCCCGGGAGGGAGAGTGAGTGATTTTTCTTCTACTCTCTTGCGGGTTTTTTTTTTTTTTTTTAGTTTGTTTTCTGTATGTTTTTGTGCAAAAAGCTGTCCCACAAAGTGAGGAGACTAGGAGATGATTCTTGAATTAACCCCATGTCTGTTGAGCAAGTGGTAGACTTTTCCAGGTACAACGTCTCAGGTCCAAGAGCTGAGTCATCTTTGTGACCGAGAGTTTGATGCTTCACCTTCAGTTCTTGTTACCCAAAATGAGACTCTATGCTTTGTCCTGTCAAATAAATAAAACTGTCAGGTTATCATTAACAACGAGTGATGCTCCTCTAATTAAACAGAACTGATGGGAACGATCTGGGAGGATATTAGCAATGGAACAGTGATGTTTGCATTTAAATGATCTTAATTACCCCTTAGACTTAATGCCCTAATAAGATGAACAGGAGAATGTCACATCTCACTTAGCTGTATTGTTTTAGACAGTGGCTGCAGGCTGAAAAGGACCAGAGTGCATTAACTTGCACTGTGGTGTCTGCTTTTGAAGACAGAAGGTTTGGGAATGTATATTCTTTTCTTTTTCTCTTTCTTTCTTTTCTTCCTTCCTTCCTTCCTTCCTTCCTTCCTTCCTTCCTTCCTTCCTTTTCTCTCTCTTTCTTTCTTTCTTTTTTTTCTTCAAAGGAAATTAAATCACAGCCCTGACAGGAGAGGGTGAAATCTCTGAGCAGACCTCCCCAGTGCTTGGAATTTACAGACTCGACCAAGTCCCAGTTTGCTATTGTCCTAAGGCAACACACTCCCCTGCTGCTCTTTGCGTCTTTGGCCGCTGGCCAGCCTCCCAGGGCCTCCGGCTTTGATGTGAGGAGCAGACTGTCCTGGGGCCAGGCTCTTGTTGCCCTGTCCCGGGCTTTACTCACCCAGAATGCCAGGAGGGATGTCCTGTCTCGCAGCATACGCTTCCACAGCTCAAGCCACCGGCAGAGGTTTCTAACACTCCCACGGCAGAGGGAGCCTGCCTTTGTGTCACCCGCAAGTGGCCGCCCCCAGCTGCTCAGCTTTGCTTTGCTGCCTTGGTTGCTCAGTGTTGTCCCGGTGGTGGGGGGGAACTGTCCTCTTGGGGAAGACACCAGCTCTGCCAGGTCGGCTGTCAGATTGAAGGGCCTCCTTGGCAGGGCTCAGGGGAACCGACCAGGCGAGTTGAACAGCTTCCTCTGGGGACGTTGCATTGACCTTCATTTGATCTAGGCCTGGCAGCCTGGTTAGGGAGGGCAAAAATTCTGGCTCGGGAAATCTTTCTCAGCTGAAGCGATTTCCACCATGGTTCCAGGCTTGTAGTGAGAAGTCTGTGCTGTTGCAAACTTAACTGCTGTCACTTCGGGAGGTATCTGTTGGTAATTCTGGAAATTACGCAGGTGGACACGTAAACGCAGAGGATTGTAATGGTAGATCCCGAGGGAGTAAAAATGGGACTATGCCTTATAACTAACGAAAAGGCCAGACCTAGGAGGGGGAGAGAGAGAGAGAGAGAGAGGAGTTTCTCATTGATGAACTGTCTTCTGAAGGGCCAATTTGATTCAAATAGAAATTGCCTCAGAAAACTGAAAGCAGATCATATCTTGTTCCAGTTCAGGTGACACGGTCCCTTGCACTGTATCTTAATAGGATTAATACTAGCATTTCCCACAGAGGGGGTTTCTTGCTTCTCTTTTCGTAAAACCCATCCCCCCCAAATATGTCTCTTCATCAACCATTATTTATTTCTTTATATGATATTTTATAATGTCCCAAGGTTGGTTGGTTTGTGTGTTGTTTTCCCTAATGAGGACGCATTACATTTTTGGCAGTCAAGTCTGAAAATGATTATGAGCTCTTTTTTGCAGTAGTTGGGGAATGCAGCCTGCATGATCCCATGACCTAGTTAGGGGAGGACACCTGAAAGAGTTCAGAGTAGAAAGGGGAAGAAATTTGTAGAAGACAAACTTCACAGTCTTTTTAGGGCATGACTGCGTTCTCTTTTGCAAGCCATTCATGAGCAACAATTTAGTGCCTTGTAGTAATATCATTGTGTCAGTAATGAACGTGTGTGTGTGTGTGTGTGTGTGTGTGTGTTAGATTGGGGGGATAGGTAAATCCTTTGGTGCATCCTGAATTCTAGGGCCTTATTTAGTGCAGCTATCCTGATACAGGTATTTTTAAACATTCAAGTCTAGATACTTTGAAATTGCAGAGTTTTGCCATAATCCATTCCTAAATTCCATCTGCCAGCAAGCACAGGGAAGTTTTGTAGGACAGAAACATGGAAGGGAGAGAAGCTGTAGTTAAACCATAGTTATGGTATTTAATGTTAATAGGAAATGTAATATTTGCCAGTATTCCATATATCATTTCTTATTGCTTTCAATAAGGTGAAGTTGGTAGTTCCAAAAATGGAACTGGAACTCAGTAAGATTGTTGACCTGACCCAGGAATGCTAAAATGTACTGTTTCTCTTTCAGATGCTTCCCTTCCCTCCTGTAGCTTACAGGTACCCCATCTCCCTGTAATTTTTTTCAGTAAAAAAAAGTTTAGAGATTGAATTTTCATGTTTATACTGACTTTTGCAATCTTCTGTTGTTGTTTTTTTTTTTTTTTCTGTTAAATCCACTGGGCAATATATTCAACATCTTGTAGGTTGACAGGAAAAACTTTCGAAGGAGATTTAAAAAAACAACTAAGGTAGAACTCATTAATAATTTCATTCTGTTTCTGGATGTGTTTCCTTCCCATTGTCAGCCAGTGTGGGAGGAAACGGAAGAGTAAAGTGGAGCTGAGGGTGTGTGTGGGTATGTGCCATCTAAAAGTATTTTATAGAAGAAAAAGTGTTTATTTTTATAATAAAAGTAAAATTCGACATTCCGAGTAACAGAGACTATTAATTTATTGTAGTGAAAAGCTACATTCCAGTGCTTTTAAAATTGTTAATCATTAGAGACATATGTTAATCAAAGGCATACATATGCATATATATATGTATGTATATACACACAAAAATGGTAATTTTTGTTACCAGGCTTAAATCTAAAATGTCATTAATCATACTGTTGCTGTTGCCTTTGGAGAAAATTTGCATAAGACTCAGGTAAATCTACCCATTTCTTTACTGTCCTGGAAAAGCATTATCATTCCCAAACTTACAAATTTTAAACAAAGTCAGAAGTTCCCCTCACCTGCTTAAAAGTGAATTCAAGTTAAAATTTCAAATGATGATATCTACATCCACAAAGCAGGTGCACTGCAGTTTTCTCTTTTCAGAACTCTTGGCGTCCCTTCCAGCATTGCCTTTTCTGGGCTCCTGCTCTCTCTCTGTCCACACAACCCCAAACCTGGGGCCTGATCGAGTGCAGCCTGCTCTCGGAAGCCATTTGCCACTATTCTAGCCCCTACATAACTCTTCCTGTTCTCGTCATCTATCATGCTTAGAATCACTACCATACCTTTTAGCTTTTAGCACTTAACTTTTTAAAATAATTTTTATATGTTGGCTCAGGACTTTGTTACTGTCTACTTTATTATTTCTTGTAATAGCTAGCGCAGTGTTAGACACCTTGCAAATGTTCTTAATTGGTTGATTATTATTTCTGCTGTCTGGTTGTTAGCAAACCGGTGTTATAGACTGGAACCGCTCATCTCAAAATGGGGACCTCAGACCAGCCAATCAGCATCACCAGAGAACTCTCAGAAGTTGGGCCCCATCCAGACTGATAGAATCAGAATCTGCATTTTAACACACTTCTCTGGTGACTCATTAGCACGTTAAAGTTTTAAAAGCATTGTCAGGAAGGTTTCTCTGCCTGGGAAGGGTAGAGACCCCAGGAACCTTCAACTCTCCCTTTTGCCAGTGTTGTATTATAGTCATTTAGGTACCCGCCTGTATCAGAGTGAAACTGCATGCTCTTACTGTAACAATGAGGTTGGAAATTAGTCTTTACATAGAAACTGCAACCTATAAAAGTGACCCGAAGGCCCTGGTTAAGTATCAGGACTGTATTTATGTTCTGATTCAAGACAACTCTAGATGCAAATCATTAAAATCCCTTTAACTGGCTTCTTTTAGAATTTTCATACTGAGAAGCAAAAAGTATGATTTCCTTTTCCTTAGTTACCTTTTTTTTTTTTTTTTCTTTTTGCACTTGAAGTGCTTACACCCACTCAGCTTGCTATTTTGAACTCTGGGAAAGAAAAGTTGTGGGCATCTTGCAGTCTTTCAGGAAACAAGGCTCAGATTAAATATTTGCCACATTTTCTATGTGTTTCTTTCTTCAGGAAATTGGAGAGGCACATCACTCATTCTTTCACTCAACTTGACACATAGGGTGACGTTCAAAGTGTGGATGGAAAATAGCTTCTGTCCTTATTTGCCCATCTTCTTGCAGATATTCCTGGTGCTTCCCCTCCCATTTCTTCTGTTTGCGCTTACTTCCCTTTCACTACGTTGTCTAGAATTCTTCAGGTACTCATACATTTTATAAAATATAAGATTCCTTGAGAGTCCCTAGGTTTGTTACATCAAGGAAGATAACACACGGACTCAATTAAATGTGCAACAACAATATGTACAATACTCTCAGTCAAATTTACGTTTTTTTAAAAAGATTTATTTGAGAGAGAAAAAGAGGGAGCGTGAGTGCAGGAGTGGGGGCGGGGGCGGAGGGGGGAAGCGGCAGAGGGAGAGGGAGAAGCAGGCTCCCCACTGAGCAGGGAACCTGATGCAGGGCTCCATCCTAGGGCCCTGAGATCATGACCCAAGCCAAAAGGAAGATGTTTAACCGACTGAGCCACCCAGAAGCCCCTAGTCAAGTTTATGTTTAAAAGAGTATTATAATTTTAAGTTACTTGCATTTCTCTGTTGGTTTTGCTCAATCTTTGAACCTCGTTCGCATATAGCAGAAATGAGAGACATTGGTTGGGATGGAGAGCGAGAAGGATAAGAGGTTATCTCAGCCATTCAGCTATCTTTTAAATGAATTTGGGCTGGGTCTTGTAAATATACTAAGAAAATAAAGTAGTTGCATGGGATATTATTTTGTGGTGGTTGTGTCATTTATATAGTTTAATTTCATCTTTGTTGAGGCAATTAAGATGTTTTATTTAAGATACAACTTAGACTTTTCTACTTAATCACTGTTTGCCTACATGTAAAGGATATTATTCAGGGTATCTTGTGAGGAAGTAACACAATTCAGTTGCTGGACTTGAGAAATTAAGTATTTCCAAGCAAGTGAAATGGAAATATGGAAAGACACAGTACCAAGAGTTTTTTAGAATGCAAATATTTATTGAACGTAAAAATGTAATAAATGTAGAGATGCACGATAATACACTATTTTTTACATGGCAAAACAAAATATTGAAAGGATGCTTATATGTGATTCCACACAATTCTATTAAAACTTTTAATGGGATTGTTTTGGGTATGGCTGAGTATGGAAGGCAAATATTACACTTAATCTGATAGTATAATCTGGGAAAAATGGGTGAGAATTTTGCAAGTATCTATGCACACATAAGGAAATATCAAGGAGTGTTTGAAAAAAAAGAGAACAAGGTATCAAAATCTACAGCCCTACTGTAGATTCAAACATATTATAAACAACAATAGTAATTAAAACTGCCCAACATATGAACAGCAAGTTCCTACAATAATGCCAGTCACATTATGTTTACTAGTCTGAACAAAGTTTCCATTTTAAATATGTAGATCAGTGTAACACAGTGGGAAGCCTGTAAATGGATCCATTATGGTACAATACGCACATAAAATATAATATAGCAAGCTTAGTAAATGGTACTGTGGATAAGTTGGAACTTGTCAAACACATGCCAGATATATTAAATGGTTAAAGATCTAAAGATAAATAAACATACAGAACAATTTGTAGAGAAGTTAATATATACATCGTATTAAAGTGCCATTTAAATTTGTAAGAAAAAACAGGACTAAAATGTAGTCAAATTATATGGATAGAGGTAATTTTTATATTAAAAATAAAAGACAATGAAATTATTTTTAAATGGGAGAGTAATTATGGTCACCATTGGTATAAAAAGTCAACCCAGAAGTGCCATTTTACATTAAATAAACCACCAAAAAATTTAATCACATAAGAAGGTGAGGAAGTTTTGTGAAAGTGGAATGCTCAAATATTGTTGGTAGCTTCATAGGTGATTTCAATCTCTTGATATCAATATGGCTATAAATGTAAAATCCCTAAAAATACTCATACTCTTTGATTTAACAATCCCGTTTCTGTTGATATTTTAAGGAAGAATAGTATTTCTACTATTAGTAGTATCTCTAGTGTTAAAAATAAATGAGAGCAAGTTAAATGTTCCCACACAGAGGAATAGTTGAGGAAATGACTAAGTATGCTAACTATGGAATATTATATGGCCAGTAAAAATGAGAACTATATAAATCACATGGAAATGTAGAATGTGTTTATGAAATATTAAATGAAAAATTCAGAATGCATTGTTATATGTGTGTTATGAGACCATCTATGTGAAAAAATGCTTACATGGGCAAATAAATTTGTAAAAAGTGTAAATAATTATGTTTGGGTGATGGGATTGAGAGGGTTTTTTTGGTTAAAAATGTCTTCAGTGTTGTTATGTATTTCTAATGAAAAACAATACACATGGCTAAGTAACTCTGGCTGTTAGAGCACTGCTTTCCAAATGTTATTTTTGAGCCCTGCCAAAATATGCCAAGATGTTTTGGGTCTCTAACAGTCTTAAATTATTCTGTTTCCTTATTCTCCTTGGCCAGTTTTTTACTCAGTTTACAAAGAAGCCAGTTACTTGTAACCATGATAAAGAGGGTGATATGGAGCCTGTGGTATTTGCCCGTCTGTTCCCTGCTCACTTTGCACTCACTGCCTTCCCTATTTCCCTCTCATCCTATATGAAGAAGCATCTTTAGCATCGTTGGTGCTCAAAGAAGCTCAGTGATGTAAAAGAAAAATAGTGGAATAGTAGTTAGGAAATCTGCCTTGTAGTTGCATGACCTTGGGCAAATGACTGTGACCTTCCGAGTCTCAGTCTCATCATCAATAGAAGGATGGTGTTTGATGACCAGGACCTGGACTAAGGATTAGTCCAGGGATATAAAGACATCAGAGTTCATAAGCTCACTGCAGGGTGCCAAGTGCTACTCTAAAGCGCTCCTAAAAGGACAAGTTTATGGTGTCACTGTTGCAACAGTATGGACAGATAAAGTGTCATGGTTCCTGTATACTACATGGGGTAAGCCATTCAGCTAGAGAAAGTCACTCAGGTTCAGCATTGTGCCTACAAATATAGACCAGTTGGTGACAAGCATGATCAAATATTAGCTAATGATAAACTACTCCATTGTTTAGACTACGTAACTGGAATACAAAGTTTCCGATGTATTTAGATTTTCTGATGAAGCCAAAATACCACTGACTGAGGTGTTTTTTTCCCCCCCCTTTTTCCTAATGTGTAGAAGCAGGCAATAAAAACAAATTAAAGGTAAGAAGGTTTAGATTCAACTGCTTTCATCAGGTTATAAAATTATTTTAGGCATTGCACTACTGTGTGATATAGAAATTGTAGGGAACCTATTATCATATTTTGGGTGTCATTGTTCATTTCTAAGGAAATGAACATTTCTAAAGAATGTTGTATGGTGATTTGTACACATGAGGCTCACCTGTTATGCAGGCGACAGATCTGTAGCTTCTGTGCTAATTAGGAGCAGTCATTTAACTGTATCATCCATACAGATGACTAATATATTTTGTACTTACTGCTTTTGAGGTTTGATGTGAGGTACCCATACCACCACTGAAAAATTCCTAAGTAATTTGAAATCACTGGCCACTCAGATAAGCATAGTTATATTGAATCAAAAACATACTTGCTCTATTCTAGATGAAAGACCTTTTGAGATTCTGGCTTAATGACTGGCCCCACGGAAGTACTTAAGTCCTTTTATGAGGCAAGAACTACATATTTTAAGAAAGCATTACTCTAAGAAATAAACAAGCACAGCAAGAAGGATGGTAGATCTAAACTTTTGTACCGGTCAATTTCACATTATTCATTGACAAATCAGTGAGAGAAGGATTCCTAAGAATCTTCAAACCATTCTGCATCATGAGGGGAAGTGCCCTCGCTTTGCCTTGGAAAGTGACTAACAGAAGAATAAGTTGTTAAACCGAGTACTAGTGCAAAACCATCACGGCAGTAATTCAGAGGTGGTATTAAAAAGCTAGCTTCCAAACGTTATTTGAAAGAGCCTTTGCAACTTTCATCCAAGGCCTAGAAAAGTACAAAAATATTTTCACAGCTCTAGATATTCAAGTGTGAAAAATGGGTGCGTTGTACCATTTTGCAACTTCTTTAGGTGCTTATATTTGTTGATCCAGAATAACTTAAAATAACCAAACCATTTGACTTTTGTCTTGCCATATTTATGGCAAGAACCCTAGAATAATAATTAAGACTACTTGTGTCTGCGAATGAAGTCTTTTGAGACCATATCCACATGAGTTTTTTAGATAACTCTTTCTTGAATAGCAGTTAAGCCTAGAATCTAGACATTAGATTGTCTTGAAAGTGAAAACGTGTTTCCCATGACTACTGTGGATTTCTACTTAGTGTGTATAATTATTGCTATTTGCCTTCTCCATTGTTAGGACCATTTTTGTTTAGGTTTAGTTTTTTTTTGAGCGTCTACCTTCTAATAGTGGATAGCAAATCTATTTCAACCCTTTTTAAATACTGAGATTAGCTAAATTAATTTTACTAATATGTGTGGTGGGATTAGAGAGGAGTGGCAATATGTGGCTAATTCCAAATTGCATGATAAAAAATCATTTGTTTATGGCTTTGGGATAGGTTTTTGATCTTTCACTTGAATATGGTTGGGTTTGATGTTCTGGGACTTTCAAACATACTAAATCTGCCCTAGGGAGACTTGATTTGGGAGTAGCTGGCCGCCGTCCAACTTTGCATCTTACTCTAATGCTCAGCCCTCTAGCAGCCCATTTATTTTAGGCTCTCATCAACTGAGCTGGAGTTTGCTTTCTTTCAAACTTTTTCTTGGAGCTGAGATAGTAATTTAATTTTTGGGCCTTAGAAAAGGCGTGTTCTGGTAAAGTGAATGGGATTAACTGATATTATTTATAAACCTAATTAAGCTGTTTAGGGTCTTTAGTAGAACAAATGCTTTCTGTGGGAGACCAGGTATAACATTCTGAGAATGCTTTCGAAATTCATGCCAGTGAATTCTCTCCAAATGATTGATCTTAGGTATTAGTTTATATTCCTCAACAGAACTTATATGTAACTAGAGTTTAACTACTTTAAGGAACCACAACCTACACGTTTGCATTGCATTGGTAAATTAATAAGAATCAATGAACTGAATTCCAAAGCAATCGGTTGCCTCTTTTTCTCACATCTAATTTTACATATCCTGACATTATATAGTCTTGCTTCTGTGTGCCAATCAGTACTGATAATAAACTCTTATGCTCTCACATTTATTGGGTTATTTTATTACTTTCTGTATGCTTGAACATTCATTTTGCCCAAAATTGGAAAATTGACTTTAGTTGATAGATGCTTTTGTTGTTTTATACTTTTAAGAAGCACAGTAACTTAGGAGAAGATTTGATAAGAATCTTGTTTTGATTTATATGTTATTAATGTATTGATCCTATAATGCTGCTCTGGTTTAAACACTACTTGTTTTTGTTTTTGTTTTCCTTTCCTCATTAGGTGGAGTCTTTGAATTTTTAAAAAGACAATGGTAATAAGATCCACTTGAAAAATTAAGTGAATTGATTTGGTTGGAACACTCTTTTACCAATTCATTAACATTCAGCTGCTGGGTAAGTTGAGTAAAGTGCTTTTCATATGGTTTGATTTCAAAATTATTGGAAAGATCTTTTAAGCAAAATATTAAGCTTTATGTGAAATTTTGGCAGTAATGATTTGAGGCCCTTACTACCTGTGAAAGATGTTTGGGATGCTATCTAAATGAACATGATTGTAAGTTTTTACAATATTTCTGGAAATGTACCAGTGAAAAAGATGAGAAAATTAGAAAATGTTATCACTTGTAGTTTGGAACCAGATACTTCTATTTACTATTTTAATAATTATTTGCTTGAAGCCTTGAAGTAATATAAGAATATCAGATTTTACTGTTAGTGGGACATTTATGTATAATTGTACTGTATCGTATCAGATTCAAATCTAAAATCTAATGAACTTTTTGAGTAAATTAGTATCTCTCTTTACTTAAGCCATTCTCATTTTACAGAAAGCTTGGTTTCTGTGATAAGAATAGAAACCTTAAAGTCTTGCTCAATTCAACTTCCTTGTTGTACTATGTTTCTGTGGAAAGCTCTCAAGGTAGAGAACTCCTAACCAAGAGGAGTTCAGGCTTTTAGCAAATTACCAGTGCTGCCAAGATAGAATTTAGTGGGAACAGGACTTTGGCTACTGCTAAAATGTCAGTATAGAAAAGCCTGCTCTGTCAAACAGATTTTTGGCATCAGAAGTCTAAACGATACTGATTTTAAGGTTTGGTAATTTTTTTTTTTTTAATCCAGGCAAACTCATGCTTTAATTAACCCTTTACACAGTAACAGAAAATTTGGAAAAATATTTGTGTTTCTAGTCCAGGTCACAAGATTTGAGTTTCTGAAATTCTGGATTTTATGCACAATTCTAAATTGTACAGCTTGTTGTTTAATTTTCCTCTGAATGAACTGAAGCTATTTAAAAACCTGATGGATGATAATGAGTAAGAGAAGAAAGTGTCTAATCATTTGGGGAGCAGACTTTGAAACCAAACTAATAGTGTCTGCTTCACCTATGAGCATCTTTTTTTTTTTTTAATTAATTAATTTTTTTTTCACCTATGAGCATCTTAAGACATGATGAGGTCAGGTGGTTTTTCAGGGATACGGTTGCATAATTCATATGATGCCAATTGCTTTAGGTTTGTCTGAAATGATCTCCCTTGAGACAACTGCCCTGGAACTTGATTTGTTAGTGTGGCTTTTGAATATTCAGTGAGTCTAGAAATAAATATCAAGCCTGGAAACCCCAGGACATCTTTTTATTTTGTCTGTAAGGCTCATGAGCCAAGATTCATTTGTGACCAGTAATTTACATTGTTATGGGCATATGGTGCCAATTCAGAAAAAAAAAAGTTGGATAATTAAAGGGATATAAGGCAGTTAGATGAAAGACCCTTCAGGAAGAGAAATGTTAAAAGAAAGTTTCAAAAGCAAAACCTTAATTCTTCAATAGCTATAAGAGATGTTAGAAAATGAAAATGAATACTGCACACCACTAACCTAAATGTCTTTGTCTGCCGTACTTAATTCTCCATGTACTCACAAGTTTGGCTTTTACAGTTATTCACAAAGTACCCCATGGTGTTACAGTTAAATTTTGGCGGGTGGGACCTAATTTAAGGGATGTTTAGGAGACTGCACAGATTATGCTCTGGGAGTGCTGCCTGAGAATACACATGGCCTGGACATTGAGTACAGCTGGCCTTCTTGTTTATCACACCGTGCGTTTTGGGAAACTTTGCTTTAAAATCAGCTCCCTGGGGTCACTGTGTTTTAAAGTAATAATAATTTTTTTTTGTCAAATTCATAAGATTATGTGAGGATTAAACTCCTAGCAGGTAGTAATAACTATTAGTGTTTATGATGATGGTTAGGAGTGGTAATGGTGGTTGTGTCATTATTTAAACATAAAATAGTTAACATTTTATTAATCGTGTGACTGGTTCTTTAGCCTGTCATTGAGGACAGAACCCATAGAGATGGGTACGTTTTCTCAATTAAACCAAATACTTTGGTTAAGAAACACTTCATATGAAATTGGTATGGTTTTTTATGATGTCTGCGTTGTGTATAATCAGCAGTCTCTCCCTGACTTTGTCTGTGAACCTGACTTTGTCCATTAGTCCAAGTGAGGAATTTTTTTTCAAATAATACATTTTAAAAATTTGCCCAATTTCCCCACCCTGAATTGATAGTAAATAGAAAACAATTTCCAAGAAAGGAAAACCCTCACCGGTAGGATGATCTTTCTCTTATGACACTTTTTGTAAAATATAGTGAAAACAAATGATTTTATCTTTTTATCAATAATACTGCCCCTCATTTGTTGCCATTTTCTTTCGTGTGGTCAATGCTTTTGATTCGTCTTGAAATTATTCATTTTAAGGTAATAATAGCTGGACTATGGACCTTTAACAATGTGCTCAGATTTATATTTCTTTCATTGCGTCAGATGTAATTATTTAAGACTTATGTAAGTGGTGGGGCGCTTGGGTGGCGCAGTCCCTTAAGCATCTGCCTTTGGCTCAGGTCATGATCTCAGGGTTCTGGGATCAAGCCCGAATCGGGGTTCCCTGCTCATTGGGGAGCCTGCTTCTTGTACGTGCTCTCTCTCTCTCTCTCAAATAAATAAATGAAAGAACTATGTAGGTGCCCTTTCTTCTTTAAGCTGAGGAAAGGTAAGAAGGATGCTGAAAATTCTTTTTTTTTTTTTTTTAAAGATTTTGTTTATTTATTTGACAGAGAGAGACACAGCGAGAGAGGGAACACAAGCAGGGGGAGTGGGAGAGGGAGAAGCAGGCTTCCCGCAGAGCAGGGAGCCTGACATGGGGCTTGATCCCAGGACCCTGGGATCATGACCTGAGCAGAAGGCAGACGCTTAACGACTGAGCCACCCAGGCGCCCATTGCTGAAAATTCTTAACATGTACTGTGAGCTGGGCTCTGTGCTACAGGTGCTTAATCTTTTTAGAGTAAAAATTAAGAATCCCATATTCACTTGAGGAAATTGGGTTTCAGAGCAGTTAATTACTTAGCTGAGAATTACATAATCATTATATTTAGTAATTTTTGGAGCCCGAAGTTATTGAAATCCAAATTTAATTTATAAATAATAAAATAGAATAATTAAATAAATTAAATAAATAATTTAAATATACATGTCATTACACAAATGGGGAAAATGAAAGGGAGGAAACTTTTATATATATATATATATATATTTTTTAAAGATTTTATTTATTTATTTGAGACAGAGAGAATGAGAGAGAGAGCATGAGAGGGGGGAGGGTCAGAGGGAGAAGCAGGCTCCCCGACGAGCAGGGAGCCCGATGCGGGACTCGATCTCGGGACTCCAGGATCATGACCTGAGCCGAAGGCAGTCGCTTAACGAACTGAGCCACCCAGGTGCCCGGGAGGAAACTTTTAATCCATTCTATTTGGACACGTTTTAGCAGATTTTATACAGATTTGATAAAGTTGCAAATTAGATTTACTCTCTGCTCTCTGTGGGCTTGATATAATTTTCCCAACTGTCACGTAGAATTCAGAGTAGACCTTATGAGCATCAATGTGTTGTGACCTTCAAAATGTTTCCTTTTATGTGGGGTCATTTTTATAGTTTTTCAGATGCATACAGCTCTGCTGTATGGGTCCTTTATGTCTTTAGGTAACTGAAGAAGGTGTCAGTATTTATGAATGAGTATTACCGGAATGATAGGAAGCCTAGACCCAATCTCTACCAGGGCCACTATTTCTTTTGCCATTACAGTCTGTGTGAATGGAGCCCGTTACTTAGCTTCTTGGGCCACATGGGTTCATTTTTCCCAAATTATTTCTTTCACTCTTGACACACACCTGATACCTCCTGCTTTGGTCTTCACGCGTTTCTCTTGGCTATCCTTCATTCATTCCCACATTCGATACCTTACCGCTTAGAATGTATTCATCATTCAGTCAACAAGCATTAAGTAAACCAGCAGTATGAACAAAGCACATTTTGTTCCATGAGCGTTTTTTAGTTGTCAGAAAACCGACTGAGGGTTGCTGTTATATCATTTCATAGTATTCCCTTCTGTCTATCCTTGCGTCCTGACTTTAGCTTGCACTGAAGGGTGGTTGTTGGGGGGTAAACCTCTAATCTTTTACTCTCCACACAAACCCATGCAATAGGACTCAGTAATTATATTCCTTGTTTCTCTGATGACGTGAATTACCATTTGTGTAATGCTCTACAGTTTACAAATGGCTTCCATGTTACATTATCTCACTTTAGGCAATAACTGTTATGTACATACCTCTCACATTTTATTTTGTGTATGAGGAAACGGAGGCTCGGGGGGATACAACTGAGTGATTTGCTCAAAGTCGCAGCACTGGTGAGTCATGGAAGCAGACTTTAACTCTGGTTCCCGCAACTTTAGATAGCGTATCACTCGCTGCCGGGTCACCGGTCTGGTTGACTGCCAGTATTCAAATATTGGGGCTTTGTTGATGTTAACTATAATCTGTTCTGTATGAATCAAATAAGGAAATAGGAGCTCTCTGGAAGTTTTGGAGAAGAATCAGGTCTCCTAGGGAATATTGGAGGCAGTGTACTTTACCTTCCTTGATGATACTGTTTAGTTCAGCCAGTCACTCTCCCTGCTTTGAGAATCTCACGAACTCCAGGCAACATCCCTATTAGATGAAGAATAGCCTTTGAGATTCTGGTTCTCTTGGATAGTTTTCATAATAAATTGCTAAAGTGGATATTGGCCAAAATGACTCACTTAGAGATCTTTATTTTTGAACCTGATATCACATTGACTTCTCATCCATGAATTGTCGAAAGACAAATTAACTTTGCATTTTCTACCTCATCTATTATTTGCATTATTGTTTTTTGGTTAATTGCTCTTTACTGATATGAGAATCTGGTTAACTATTTTATTTTAGTATTACTCATCTTCGTGTTTTACCCCTTTTCCCTCTGAATCCCCTTAACAATTTTTTACTTCTCTCATGTTACTTTTTGTATGGATTTTTGTGCTTTATATTAAAGTGACTTATGTGAAGTTTTTCTCTCATATGCCACCCTGTAAGCTGCTTGAGGGCAAAGGCTGTGTCTTTATTTTGTGGATGTCCTCTTCATTCCTTGAAAATGGTGAATGAAAAAAAGAGTAGATATTCAATAAATATTTGTTGAATTCAATAAAAATATTTGGCTGTGAGTTTTCTTTTAAAATTCATTTTGGGGACTGAAAATTTATACCTGGGCGCAGATTTAATTTTAATCACAGTGAGATGAGTCAGCAAGTCTTATACTTATTAAATATCCAGAGCAGAGCCATAAGAATAAATTTTTTGTTTTTTTAGAGATCTCTTTGAATGCAAAAAAATCTTCTCTATGGAGAAAAACAACAATACTCTCCGCGACAAATAAAACAAAACAAAAACCCCTTTATTCCCCTGACAAGGACATTTTATTATCCTTTTCTTGACCATGGGAACAAAAAACAATTGACCTCTGAAAAGATTTAATGAGGTAAAATAAAACATGGCCTCTAAAATAAAGGCTTCCTGGGAGATACAGGTGTAAATGTAATGTGAATGTGGGGTACAGCTGTCTTCGACTCTGGGAGGGAGGGTATGCATTTAATTTGGTCTGTGGTGGTGGGAAGGTCCTGAACATTGTTGAGCAGAAAAGAGACACAATCAGAGCTGCACATTAGGAAGATGAATCCAGCCCTGTTGTGCTGGATGGTGTCAGGGGTAGTAATGAGTGGGGGCGGGGGGAATGATGAGGGTGGAGTGTGGGGGTAGTGGTGAAGGTGGAGTGCGGGGGCTAGTGGTGAGGGTGGGATGCAAGGGGTAGTGATGAGGGTGGGGTGCGGCGGACAGTGGTGAAGTTGGGGTGTCGGAGTGTAGTAATAAGTGTGGGGTGTGGGGGGTAGCAGTGAGAGTGGGGTGCTGGGGGTAGTGGTGAGGGTGGGGTGTCAGGGTAGTAATGAGGGTGGGGTGCTGGGGGTAGTGGTGAGGGTGGGGTGCTGGGGGTTGTAATGAAGGTGGGTGTTGGAGGGTTGTAATGAGATTCGGGTGTTGGGGGTAGTGGTGAGGGTGGGGTGCGGGGGATAGTGGTGAGGGTGGGGTGCATAGACGCAAGAGTCCCTGAAAGCACAGAAGCCACTTAAGAGGCACTTACATGAGTCTGCCCAAGAGCTGTCACCTCGTGGTGTGCCTTTTACCTCTCCTCCCACACTTCCATCACAGACAAAGCTACTTTTAGAAAACTTCAGTGAACACTTGAACCCAGGTTCAGGGGATTCTTTCTGACTTAACTTCTTCAGTCTCTTCCTCAGTTTCCCACTTCTCAGGTGTGCATCGTGGTACCCTTGCGGCTACTTTCTGCTCAAACTGTTTTCCTTAAGTCTCTCCTGATGCCTGCACAGGTCACTGCCTCTGCTCACTCTCCCTAGATTCCATATACCTGGGGATACTGTGCCTAGACCTGTCCTTCGGGAATTTGCCAGTTGGACCCAGAGTACCTTCTGATCTGATTTTGTGCAGTGGGATCTCAGACAGGTGTGGAGAGCCTAAGCTGGAGGGGTAGCAATAAGGATCGACAGGTCGTAGATAATATAAGGGAGGGTGCGCAGGAAGCCAATGTAGGGCTGCCTGATTGGGTGTAGGTGGTTTGTGTGTGTGTGTTTGTGTGTGTGTGTGTACATGTGCACTTGTGTGTGTGCAGCCTGGGGGTAGGGGAGCGGGAGGAAGCTGTCAATGATGACACAAGGCTTTGAGCCTGGGAGTTTGAATGTTACTTTTATTTTATTTTATTTTATTTATTTATTTGAGAAAGAGAGAATGAGAGACAGAGAGCACGAGAGGGAAGAGGGTCAGAGGGAGAAGCAGACTCCCTGCCGAGCAGGGAGCCCGATGCGGGACTCGATCCCGGGACTCCAGGATCATGACCTGAGCCGAAGGCAGTCGCTTAACCAACTGAGCCACCCAGGCGCCCTGAATGTTACTTTTAATAGGAAAAGAGAAGTAAAGAGAGAAACTGGTTTCAGTTTCCTATCATCAATAGGGTGATGAACTTGATTGTAAACTAGTTGAATTTGAGATAAAAGTAGATAAAAAGCATATATTTTATACTACTTGACTTTTCTTCTTCCGTTAGGGTTGATAGTTGGAAACAGGAATTCACTGGAAGACCTGAGTCTTCTTCCTCTTTTTGCTGTCCTTAAGTATTTCCCAAGAGCTTAGGATAGTTTTAGGTTTTCTCAACCTTACCCCTGCCAAAATCCCCCACAAATTCACCTCCTCAGGAACATGTGTACTTGTCAGAGTACTCACAACAGCCAGAAGTGTGCCTTTCAGCATCCAAAAATAAAAACAGGGGGAAAACAGCTATCTTTTTCTTTTGAGGAGCATAATCATTGTCATCTCACGACTTGCTGAAATAGCACAGCAAAGGAACATTTTTTGGCAGGCTGGAAAATCTAGGGAATGCACAAACACATGCACTGCTCTTTTGCTAGGATGTGTTCAGTTGGAGCAGTCCACTTCAGGGAAGCAGTGGGATTTTTACTTCAGCATTAAAATTTAAAAAAATGTATTAGCTGTTTGAATCCAAAGTTATTCTCTCAATTGGTGGTGTTTCTAACAACAAAATCCTTAGGTTCTTAAATTTGATGGTGGCAGTGAGTTGGTGGGTTCCAGTGGAATCCACCCCCATTCCCATCCACTGAGGAGTTTTTGAATTTCAGAAAAGATACTCTTGATTAAATCAGTAAGAGCATATAATGATCCTGCAATTATCATTTGTCATTACCTTGTATACTAATGATTAAAGCAAACATTTAATAACTATAGGGCAGTAAATATATTTTAGATCTTGAGCCATAAAAAGATTTCCATTAACAGAATGTTTTGTGCACAAATAAATTATTCATTGACTGTAGCAGAGCTTAATTCTGTCATCAGCCTTAAGTGGAAATTTTGAGAACACCAATCATCACAGATGCCAGTACTAACTTGGCTTGAGCCCCCATCCTTCTTACATGGAACCTGAGCTTTTTTGGCTATTTGTAAACGCTTCAGTTAGGTTAAATTCAATGAATATTTATGACATTTCTGCCATATGCAATTTAGTGTTCTGGTGGTTGGAGGAATAAAATGATGAGGAAGTCTGCATCTTAGCCTTTAAGCTGCTTATCAAATCTAAAAGAGAGATGAGACTACTACATACCTGACTTGGATAGAAGAAAGCTTAGGTAGCATCCCCAGAGTTGTGTAAGTAAAATGTGTTGCCCGTTCAGAGGAAGAAATCATATGCACTTTTTTGTGGGTATGTGAGTGGGAAGGGCTTAGGGATCAGGAAGTCTTTCCTGAGGAGGGCTTTAAGGATGGGCAACATTTTGACAGGTGGAGAGAATTATATCCACATAGGCAAAGAAACAGGTGGATGATGTGGGTGTCCTCATGGAGTGAAAAGTAACATGTTGTGTTTGTTAGTGAGGAGGAGACATGGAAGAAACAGAAAGAATGGTGTCAAGAGATCTGGTGTGTAGAGGGCCTTTAATGTGTAGTTAGCACATTCGTTTGGTAGACACCAGAGAACCTTTATCCATTTTTGAGTAAAGGAGTAACATGATTAGATTATATTTTTGAAATAAAACTCACTTCACTTTATAGGTAAGAGGTAGAAAACTGGAGGTAGAGAAGTTGGAAGCTATTGGGATAGTCTCCATGAGAATTTATTGGGTTCTAAACTGGGTTGGTTGAAACAGGAATACACAGGAAGGGACAGACGAGATTAAATTATCTGCAGGTTTTGGCCTGTGATTGGCAATGGAGGGATGGGAAACAGGAAGAAGTTAAAGATTCTGTTCAGTTCAACAACTTCAGTAGACTTTCAGATTCCACTAATATTTATGGAAAGCCAGGCACGTGCAAAACATTGTGCTTGGTGCTAGAGGTGTATACTGATGAAAGCAAGTGTAGTCCCCTTTCCAAGTATCCGAAAACTTAGGTGTGGTTATAAACTATGTCCTCGGTTAACTGAAATCCAAAGCAGATCATGATCAGTGTCATAGCAGGAGTAGAACAAAGAGTTATGAGAACACAAAGGAGAGAGGTATTAATTTTGACATTGGAAAAGTGGGAAGCATACAGGGGAGAAGATGCTCCATCTGGGGCTGGAAGAGCAGATAGAGGATAGATTCCAAGGTATTTTGGCTATCAGAATTGTAGCTGGAAACCAAGAGAGGCAAGTAGCAAAGAAGCTAAGAGGGGAGGAACTTCATAGGAAGAAGAGCTTTTACTTACTGTCTATTGTGTGTCTGATTTTGAGCTGTGAGCTCAATATTTAAGGAAGGTATGTCTAACAATGTCGAGTGATGCAAAGTAGTCACCAATGTTCTGATCTAAGAAAGGGCCACTGTCTTTGGCAGCTTAAGGATCCTGGGTGGTTTTTGAAGAGATTTCAGTAGGATAGGGGTGGAAATATTCTAAAGGTTACAACTTATCATGAAAATATAATAAAACTACATCAGTGAAAGAAAAAGCTGAACTTCCTTCAGTGATTCCTCCTTAATGGGTCAAATTTATATAAATCTTGGTAGATCTTAGTGCTCTGGCTGGTCTTAGAGGTATCACCTGAGACTATGTTAGTCCTGAGAAGTCTTTGCAAATATTTAAATATTGCAAAAATGTTAGATTCTTAGATTATTGTCTCAGAAGTAAAAGATTTCAACACTTATTATCAGCTTCCTCCTTCCTCCTTCCCACTCCTTCCCTTTAAGCACCCAGCTGGTTATGGTGAGCACATTTACCACACCCTTGGCTCAGGGTCAGGGAAGTCCTCGGGCTCTCCTTGGCCCTTTTCCCATGTGGGAGATTTCCATGGAGAACAATCCAGGGAAGTCCGTGCCTGGGCATGTGTGCGCGTGCGCGCAGACACACACACACACACACACACACACACACACACACACCCCACTTCTTTTCCTGTCCTCAAGGATATTGATGTGCCAGTAAACAGACGAAATATATAGTCATACACAGGCATATTGTGCTGCATTCACCGTGAGGAAACAGGGAAAGGATGCAGGAATCTGGTAGGAGGCAGGAGGGATACCGCTGACAGTTTAACATTTAGGAATAATAATAGAACTTAAAGAAAAATTTTAAATCGCCTTGCTAAGATGAATAGCATATTACTATGGAATGTAAAGGAAAAAAGTTGAAATTTATATCATAGTTATATTTGGTTGATTTTTGGTGTGTGTGTGTGTGTGTTTTTCAAATCAATTACTACAGCGAACTGGGCACAATAAAAGAACTTTCACAGAGGCACCCGCCCATGTTAATACAAAGGAGAATTTTAAATTACATCAGACTACCTTGCAATTTTAAAGGAATAAAAGGGGGGCACCTGGGTGGCTCAGTCGTTAAGCGTCTGCCTTCGGCTCCGCTCATGATCGCAGGAACCTGGGATCCAGCCCCTCGCTGGGCTCCCTGCTCAGCGGGGAGCCTGCTTCTCCCTCTGCTTGCCGCTCCCCCTGCTTGTGCGTGTGCTCTCTCTCTTCCTCTGACAAATAAATAAATAAAATCTTTAAAAAAATAAAAGGAGTAGGAGAGAAATTAAAAGGAATAGAATAGAGGAAGAAGCAATTGCTCCTTAACCCTACAAATGCATAATAGTACTTGTGAAGTATGTTAAATGTGAGTGTGTTTATAATCGTTCATTCATTCATCTGTTCATTCCTTTGATCACTCAATCAATAAACATTTACTGAGTTCCTATTGTATTCCTGGCTGGGGGCTGGGAAATATAGCTGAGTAGAGAAGAGAATTGTAACATTTTAGATAAAATACATCCTTCTTATGTGTTCAATCGGCTAGAATGCAGTAATCCACTTATTAGATTGATGGGAGTGAGACTCAGAGCTTCTGAAGGAATTGCCGTGCGTTCTTGTCAGACTTTACCTATTACAGCTGTGGGATTCTTTTCCCCTAAGAATTGAATGGGCAAGATATTTTATCTGGCTGCTTTTCCCCCTATCTCAGCAGAAGCCCTGGGATAGATATTTGTTTATTTGTGCATACATGTAAATATCCTAAATATCCTCAGGGAACTCCCTAAATGTAGGGACCTATTCTACCTTTGAAAGCACTGTCAAGATTTTTTCAACTATCAAACTCGGGAGTGAGAAGGGACAGTGAGACTGACTCAGGCTAGTCTCCCAGGGCACAGTAAATCTGAGAATGTAGGGATATGTCCCTTGCCAGCTAATACTTTCTCTTTTTTACTCTTTTGTTTATTATGTCTCCTTGCCTCATTTTTATGATTTTCTACTTTTTTTGTGGTGATGTGGCTCATAGGTTTCTGTCTCACAAGATTTATTTTATTGTAATTTCAGCTTGGTGATATGGTATGTGAGGACAAGGCCTTCAGTTTTTATCCCTAATTGCTTTGCAGCATACATTCATGAATATTTGGGTCACTGTAACATGCCACCATATTTACCTCTATTTTAAATAGTTAAAATTCAATATGAACTAAGAAACCTATGGAATCTCCATCACAGAACTCTTAATCTCAAGTTCTTTTGTTTCCAAAGCATATAAAACATAGTATGTGCATAAATGGCAATAATTTTCATTCTATCAAAATGTAAATTTTGAGTTTTGGGAGCTGATGAGCATATTAACATATTTTATAGACTTTCTAAAATATTTTAATTAAACTAAATTAATTAAACTAATTTAATTAAATTAAAAATTAAAATATGTTAATATGGAAGCTTATTATGCATATTTTAAGACTGCCCTAACCCAAGTTGGGAAGTATTTATTTGACAAAGATAAAATGTTTAGGTGGACTTTTTTAATTCTAGAGAGAAAAAAGAAGTTAATTTCATTTTGGTGTTTTCTAAATGGTTTGCATCTGTGCCTGTGTTATTCTAAACCATATGTATTTCCTTACCCCTTGGATCTGTGGCCACAGAGAAGACAAGAACTACTCTGATGTGTGTATATAGATCATTTTTTCATTCACTCATTCATTCATTCATTCAGAATAGGAATGGAAGGAAGTTGACCAATGACCATATTTTTGATTCTGATAAATGCAAGATAAACTAACGGGTTTTTGCTGGGAAATACAGTATTAGTGATGGGGACTGAACAACATGGAAACTTAAGGTTGTTGTACATGGATGGAAAACTGCTGTCTCATCAGGAAATATATAATAGCATCATTTTGATAAACAATTAATTGTGAAATTCCCTTTGATCATTTACAGGTCAAAGAGATACAGTCTTTTCAAAAAGTATCGAGCACTCTGTATGTGCTTTTCAATTTACATGTTGTGAACCTTTACCAGCTGGCAGGAACAAGACTTGAAATACTTTGGCTAGTTATCTACAACTTTTCCACTAGTTACAGTAAAAGTAGAGCTCTTCAGAGTCCTCATATAAGCTTTATAATATCTGTCCACTTAGGATTTTACTTAAAATATAGAAGTGAGCCAGTGAATGAAGATAATGTTGTCATTTTTTTTTTTAAAGATTTTATTTATTTATTTGAGAAAGAGAGAATGAGAGACAGAGAGCACATGAGAGGGGGGAGGGTCAGAGGCAGAAGCAGGCTCCCTGCTGAGCAGGGAGCCCGTTGCGGGACTCGATCCCGGGACTCCAGGATCATGACCTGAGCCGAAGGCAGTCGCTTAACCAACTGAGCCACCCAGGTGCCCGATAATGTTGTCGTTTATTTGAAGGTATTTATTGCTTTATTTTAAATATTGCTAGATTAATCATCCTTTACTATTTTTAATGTACCCTATCTTACATGTACATGTTTGATGCATTTTGGAAATCTGATAAAAATTGAAATTAAAATAATTTCCATGTTAACATTGGCACTGTGAATGATTCTTCAGAACAGATGTAATTAGTTAACATTTTCTGAAGAACACGTTTTTAAATCTTTTTACTCACAATAACATTATCATTTAAACCCTCTTTTGGATATCTTAGAGAATCAAATTTGGAAATGTTCTGTGTAGTTTCTGTAATGTCTATTATAATTAGATCTTGCATTTCTACATTTAATAATAATATGTAGAATAACTTATAAGAAGGATGACTCTTAATAACTAAATGATTTCTAAGTTTTATTTTCTAACATTATCAAAGCCTTAATAAGTGATTTCTGAATTGAATAATACCAATATTACATGGCCACATAAAAACATTACGTGGTGGTTCACTGTTGGGGGGAGGAAGTGGTGATTAACTGGAAAGGTCATTGGTTGAAATGTCAGGAAGCCACCTAGGTTCTTGCCCTGGATCTCAGAGAATAGCTGACAGACCTTGAGCAAGTAGCTCAGCCCTCCCCTATCCCAATACCCACCTTCTTGAATTTATATACATATTATTATTATATATGTATTATATATACACACACACACATATGTAATGAGATTTCTCTATATATCTGCAAAACCTCTAAAATTCTTTTTCTGTTTAAAACATGAAAATCAAGACTTTATACAGATCTTTAAACAAAAGTTGATATGGGTTATTGTAGGAGCCAGTCCCTTAATCCAGATGTTTAGGAAATATCCTTCCTCTAAACTTCCAAGTGTAAAGGGACAACTCTATTCAAGACATTCATTGTGCTCATGTAAATTGTTGGAGAACAAATCCTTCTCCAAGTTTCAGAACTGGATAATGAGCAAAAATGTGAAAGGCCCGCTTCATTCTCTTTGGCCTTTGCTGCCATTCCTCCTCCTACGAGACCTTAGTTTTAGTAGTCTGGTAGGGAAATGCCCAGGGGGTGTGGAGATGGTGGAGTACATCTCAGCCAAGAGCCTTGGAGGCAAGGAGAAGAGAGAGGAAAGAGGAAAGAAGGTACGCTAAGTAAATGGTTTTCTTTATAAATGTATGGAATTCATCACACTTAAACTGCAGAATCCCCTACTCTCTCACTTCTGGTACATGTTTTTCACTCAGTGATATTTAACTGTGGTTTTATATCTGGCTGAGATAGGGCAGAGGATATCCGAGATGGGCAGTGAAGGGCGCTATTACCTCCCTAGCTCCTGGGACTGGATCTGAGCCATCACGGTACATGGCATCAAGATATGCACAGTAATCTTGGTGAGATTCTAAAGAAGAGTGGAGACAAAAACCTGATGGAGCTGCTTCCATGACAATTTTGAGGGAGAACTGGTTAGAAGCCAAGCTGGGTTTGGACCTAAGAACACACAACTTGGGATTTGGCTTTGGTGCAATATATGTGGGGGTTTCAGGGCAAGAGTTCAAATGGAGGCCCATAGACATTCGTCTTAACCTGATCAGTGATGAAATCTTTGTAAAGAATATGAAGTTGCAGGGGTTTCATTGGCCTGGTCAAGTTGTGGAGTTGATAAGAATAATTTTTGGGCTCATTTTTGTTGTTTTGAACAGTAATTAAATGATCATTAAATAAAAGATTTGTCATGTCCTGTTAGTGAATTTTATGTGGGTCATGCTTGATAAAAGTCTGCTTACTTGCATTGTTTCCAGCTTAAAAAATTTAAGCAGAATGATGTTTGTAGATTTTCTATTGCTTTTTTTCATTCTCGATGACCTAAAGGATTTAAATATAAAATGTTAATTGTATTCAAAGTATATAAAATGTTAATATATTTTCATTAACAATGTAGAGTAGAGGAAGTACAAATTTAAAAGCTAAACATTTTCAAAAAGCTATTTTTTATTAAATATCCAAATAACTTTAAAATCAAAAGGCAAGTCCATATTATAGTGAATGTATAAAACATTTTAAATCCAAAATTATTTAAATAAAGCTAAAGTTCTTTAACATATATTTTGGAAATGTAATTGTCTTCTTAACTATTTTAATTGAAGTAATCCACATACAGGCTTAGTGTTCAATGTTCATTTATTTGCTGATGTAAAGAATTAATATGTTTCATGTACTTTACATTGTCACAAATTTAAGAGTAAGAATTGTTTACTTGTAAAATGTTCTTTGGGCACCATGTGTAATTTTTCCAAACGCTGCACTAATGCAGTGATATTTCTAGAACTACTGATCGGAGCACTAAGAGAAGCAAGAAGAGGCATGCCTGGTAGTACTTTTTTATACAGGAATCTGTTGCCTTCATGTCATTTAAGAGCATTGACTAGGTACTTTGTGTTTTTTACTTAAGCATTAATGCTGCTCACATTTTTTCTGCTTTTGAAATGGTGTCTTACTCCACACTCTGCAGTGTCACCACCCATAAACCTTCAGGGCATTCAAACTCAGTCACTTTTTGATCGGGGCAAAGAGATTGCTCACAAGATATGGAGAAACATTTCCCTGGCATCTAAACAGCTATAGTCAGGAGCTAGGACATTTAGGGCTGCAGGACATTTGGATGCTGGTGACAGAGGTGCACATGTACTTTTTTTTTCCATTCAGAACGTGCCCTCTTTAATACCCATCACCAGGCTAACCCATCCTCCCACCCCCCTCCCCTCTAGAACCCTCAGTTTGTTTCTCAGTCCATAGTCTCTCATGGTTCGTCTCCCCCTCCAATTCCCCCCCTTCATTCTTCCTCTCCTGCTATCTTCTTTTTCTTCTTCTTTTTTTTTTTTTTAACATATAATGTATTATTTGTTTTAGAGGTACAGGTCTGCGATTCAACAGTCTTGCACACTTCACAGTGCTCACCATAGCACATACTCTCCCCAGTGTCTATCACCCAGCCACCCCATCCCTCCCACCCCCCACAACCCCAGCAACCCTCAGTTTGTTTCCTGAGATTAAGAATTCCTCATATCAGTGAGGTCATATGATACATGTCTTTCTCTGACTTATTTCGCTCATCATACTACCCTCCAGTTCCATCCACGTCATTGCAAATGGCAAGATTTCATTCTTTTTGATGGCTGCATAATATTCCATTGTCTATATATACCACATCTTTATCCATTCATTTGTCGATGGACACTTTTCAATACATTTCTTTTCTTTTCTTTTTTCCTTTCAACCAGGCTCCACGCCCAGTGTGGAGCTCAATGTGGGACTTGAACCCTTGACCCTGAGATCAAGACCTGACCTAAAATTAACAGTCAGATGCTTAACCGACTGAGCCACCCAGGTGCCCCTCAAGACATTTCTTTTGTGTGTGTTTGTGGCATGTGGGACCTTCTGAAGTGTGGAACCCAAGGCAAGAACTGGCTGTGAGGTGTCTGAGCATTAGCATTCTCAGGAGGGGCACCATCTGCCGAGGTGGCAGAGGGGTTCCTTGATGAGGACACTGGTGCTGGAAGGACGAAATGGCAGATGGCCTTGTGACTGACTGGCTGTCAGGCTGCCTGTGGGTTCTTGTAAGTCTCCCTTGATGGCATTCTAGAAATACTTGGTTGGGACTTCTCAAGGGGCCTGGAGGTCCTGTGTGAGCAGGTGGGGCTGGAACAGGAGCTGTGGCTAATTGGTATTGATGCCCTTTCATCTGTATATGCCTGTAGAGCGAGAGGGCCTAGGAGTGTTTGGGTAACTCATTTCCAAGTCCTTCTTGGATAGGGATGAGGAAAGATACTTTCATCCTATAAGTCTGTTTCTCTGCACGTTTATGGAAAGGTTAAGAGAGTTCTTTTCCTTTGTGAAGACTCTCTGTGGAGAAAGCTGGGGACACAATTCAATCATTGATCCTAGATCATTGGAATCATAAATGGATTTATTACTTACCTACATTGGGGATCTTAGCTACAAATAGAATTCAGAGGATCTGAGAATTTGATTTAGAAAAAAATTCTAATTTTATTTTCACTAACCTCTAACTGAACTTCAGCGCTCCCTCCATATTAATGTAGGCAACAGACAAAACACTAGTTTTAGCAATATCTGTGCCTTTGTCTCAAGTAAAAATACCAGATATTATCACATCATCACTGCTGTGGCTAACATCTCAAAGTATCTTTGTGATTAGGACTACTCAAAATTATGGTGGATATTATCTTGCTCTATATCTTGTTTCTAATTTTTAATAAAGAATCACATATATTACTGTCAACAAATTTGTCTTAAAATTTTTTTAGATCATTGTATATCATTATCATCAGTTTCCTTTATAATCCTCTATATTTAATTTTATGTAGTTAAAACATTATGCTAGGAAGGGAACCACAGGCTTCCTTAGGCTACCAAAGGGGCTCATGGCAGCAAGAAGGTTGAGAAGCTTCAATGTATATGAATGAGATCCCATATTTCTCTATGGAACATCAAGACTTAGAGAGTGTAGTGAGTTAATTAAGGTCACACGGTACAACAGGAATTAAAAGAGGTATCCTTCCTGGACCATGTGACCTCCTGGCATCTCAGTCCTGATCTCTGTGCCAGGGAATTTGCTCTTTTGTTTTATTCAGCAAACCCTTTGATTATGATGAAGGCCGACTCAGTGTCCTTTGTTTGCACTTCCCTAGCCTGTGGTGTCCTTCCTCCCACCTCTCCTTTCCAGGCCTGCTGCTGGTGGTGGTGAGGGGCGATTACCTCCAGCAGTGCTTGTCCCTAGGTCCCACAACATCACAAAGCATGTTGCCCTAAGATACCTGAGGGGGTCAACAGAAAGAATAGAAAATTTAACCCTGGTTGCTTGGCCCAGTTTTAATGGTGGTATTTTAGGCAGAATTGATAGCCCCGTAATAGCAGGGGAAATCTTTCAGCCACTCCCCCTGGGCTCTCTTAAATTAATTTAGGAACTCTTGGCAGATTCTTTCCTCTTTATTTTAGACTAACACATGCCTGAAATATCAGGAGGAAAATGTAGAATTCATAACTAATATTTAGATTTTACTTGTTAGTGCCATTTCTAAGCACTGTATAATTCTCTTAACAATTTTAACATTATTATTACCTACATATTACATATGGGAAAACTAAGGCACAGAAGGGCTAGGTAACTTGCCAGAAGTCATTTATGTGTCTAAGTATTAGAGGTGGGATTTGAAAGAGGTATTGTGGTTCCAAGTCCATGATCTGGACCACTGTGCTACACGTCCAGTTATTACATCAATGCCTGACACCACTGTTGTCCGATCTCTGTTTTCCTTTGTTTGGCGTTAGACTAGGAACCCATATGTCTGGGGTGAAGGCAGCCTTTGGATTATTTTGATGCAGTCCTAGAAGGAACTCTTTTCAGTCTCTTGGACCTGGCTCTGAAAGGTACCGTGTCATTTGGTTCAAAGTCTGTTGGGCTTTAATCCCTTGCTTGTATGTGATCAGGCAATATGGAGAAGGAAAAACATGCTCATACTCAAAAAGTTTAGTAGTGCTGCAGAATGCTAGATCTGGGTTGACTTTGCCTCCCCGTCAAGGACAATGACAGTGCTTTGATCTTTGCTTTTGAAGCTTTTTTGTCGGCGACATTGACAAATACACCTTGGAGAATTTATATCTGACTTCTTGTGTTTTGAAAAACAAAGTTTGTTAGTGTTTCTCTTCTTGAACACTAGTTGATGTTTTGCCAACTAGTCAAACGTCTGCGAATCTGAGTGCTGGCTGAGAACCTAAGCTTGCTGTAACTGGTTATCCCCAGATGGCCAGATTCCGTTGGTACCACTTTTATAGATGCTCACTGGTTGCATACTTGGGGTTAGGAGGTGTACTGTTCCACTTGTTTGTGCCAGACATGCACAGTACATTACTTGATGGGTTGAGACAGATGGTATAGCTCAAACTAAAATGATGAGGGAGAAAGAAAGTGGAAAAAAAATAGAAAAAGGGCACTTGATTTTCTAATTCGCATTTCGGAAGTGAATTTTAGCTTCTATGATTGACTAATAAATGCAGTGTTGCTATAGACTTGAATTCATTAACGTCTGTTTAAACAGATATAACTGAGTAATCAGCAGGAAGCAATCTCTTCCTTCATGGATGCTGTCCCGAACTTCTTGGGGTCTACTCCAGATTTGAAAATATTGGGCCATTGGAAGTTGTCAAAAATCGACGTGGGTATTTTCAGAATAAGATATACCACCACCAATACCAATCAAAACAGAAAAATCCCAAATTTTATTTTTAAACTGGAAAAACACACATATATATAGCCTGGTGAAGTAGCGGCGATAAGCACAATTAATCAGTTTTTGTGCAGCTGCTTCCTGACGTTTCTGCAAATTGTTGTGGAAAAATTAATGAAGGTTAGATCAGTAATGGTTTCAAGCTTGGCCAGTGGAAAGTATGACAGTGTTTCCATCAGCAATTAAGCTGGGCTGCTTTCTTTTTTCTATAGGGGAAGTGGTATGATGTGTGTTCTCCACAGGAAATGGAAAACGGCAGCTGAGCTGTGAGCACAGTATGGAGGAGCACTCCGGGAGTGCTCCAGCAGGCTCGTCCGGATTCGCACTACAGATCGGCATTTTCGTCAGGAAGGAGTTTGCTATACAACACTGAGAAATCATTCCTTAAAAAGAGTGAGAATTTGGGGATTTTATTGAGGCTGCCAATTCAAGAAACGCAGATATGCTCTGAATCTAAACTTTGGGAACCAGAAAGTGGAACTTATGACAAACAGAAAGTGAAACTCACCTATCTAATTTTATTTTTTGAGCCAAAGGTAGCTCAGTATGGGCCCAGTTCACATCCTGTGTAACCCTATGGGATTTTCCCCAGTATTAGTTAAAAATTTTCCCATAGGGTCACACAGGATGTGAATTAAAGTAAACACTTAACAAGCATGATGAAAAGGAAATTAGCTTTCTAAATGACCCTTTCACTGTTAACATCCTGAGTAGTTATTGGAACATGGGAAAGGGTCCCTTCAGCGTCTCATTATCAAGTGGTTACATTATTAATAGACTATATTACTATTCTTCCCTATTACATATAAAATGTATTTCCTTATATGTGAAACTAAATTTTACATGTGTATTTTCCTTTTTGGAGAACATTAAAAAGTCCAGCAAAACTCTGTAGATCAGTGGTTCTTAGCCTTTGGAAAGAGGTGTTCTTGGACCTCTTTAGGACTAATAAAAGCTCCTGACCCTTTCAGCGCAGAAAAATACATATGTACACAACATTTTGCATACGATTTTAAAAGTTTCACAAATCCCTTCAGTGACCTTGAGCCCCAGGCATTTTTCAAAGGACTGGGTTTTTACAGCCTTTTATAGACAGATAGAAAATTATACCTACAGCCATAAAATGTTAATTCTTTGAGTAAAGTATTACAAGAGGCACTTCTTAAGAGATTTTAACTGTAGCAATAGTAATTCTTTCCTTTTTCCACGTGAAAAATGCTTCCTTGTCCTTGGAAGGGAGCTTGGACATTGCACAGAACACACAAAGCTGGGTTTGAAGCTGGCTGTGTGACATTTTAGCAAGCGACTTCAGTTGTCTGGCCTTAGTTTCAGCTTCTCCAAAATGGTGGCAACAAGGTGACAATATGTCACTTGTGTCTGGTAAATAGTCCACGCTCAATATATATCCCTTCCCTTCTCTTCTTTCCTTCCTCTTTTGAGATCTAATGTATTTATCTTTTTGAATACAATTTTTTTTTTTTAAAGTAAGTTCTACGCCCAATGTGGGGCTTGAACTCATGACCCTGAGATCAAGAGTCACATGCTTTACCAACTGAGCCAGCCAGGCACCTCAAGATCTAGTTTAAATATCATCTTCTTGCACATCTTTTTGCTGCTCCTCAAGACACATTTTTTTTCCACTTTTCCCTCAGTGACCCTCTCTTGCTTTGTAAATTTCTTTACTCTTAAAATTACGTTGTCCTTCACTAGTTACATCTCAAGGTGTGTTTTGAGGATCTTGCATCTTATTAGTAATGTTCTCTTTATCTCTATGCATGTTGTATCCAGCAGAGTGCTTAAGACACACAGGCACTTCCTATTCATTAAATTAGTAATAACAGTCTAGTGCTTATTAGAAACGAAATAATTTGGATGTGAGCTTGTGATTGTTACTAGATTGTATTGATATGACTACTAGTCATCTCAGGAGAGGTCAAATGACCAGTGTACAGCCAAAATGAAATTTGTGGGAGCACAAAGTCTGGAACTGAAAGCATGTCTTTCCTAAGCTTTGACTACAACCAGAATGTACCTAAACCAAAGTCACAGTATTTTGGCTAGAGTTTCAGTCAGGTTCATTACCAAGTGGTTGGGGAAAAACAAAAAAAAAGTGCTATTACATTTCTAAAATGTATAGACCTATACATTATGTGAGTCTCAGAAGAAAATTTGGGCTCCCAAAGCCTTAGTTTATGCTTTATTTTTTAGAATCTGGGCTCCAACGATAGCTTGAAGGACATACCCATTTGCCTTTCTTTGGATTAAGTCCTTATATGCCCTGTCGATGCTTGTCAACTCCAGTTGGACAAAAATGTGGCCTGTCTTCAAGGAGCTGTCATTTTTCAACTCCCCTTTCTCCCTGCACCCTGGAGGATGTGATTTGCAAACCAGATCCATGGAGGGGACTTCAGAAGTAGCACTGAGGATCCATTGAGGTGCTAACAGTGTGGAGTTGAGTGATGAGGGGATTGTCATAATTGAAACAGTATGAAGAGAGGCTTGTGCTCGTGGGATATAGATAAAGAGATGAATCTAGGATAGATAGAGAAGGAAAAAAAGTACATGTTGGAAATGGGCTGAACTCAGGGCGAAGAGCAATACAGTTGAAGATTTTGCTCAATAAATCTTTGGCTGTGAATTCTTGGCTCTCATGAGATGTACAACCATTCCTTCACCCAGGCATTTCCACCTCCTGGAAAGCCTTGTCTCTTCCTGTCAGAATTTTTAAGCCCTTATTTAACTTCTCCCAGCTGCATAAATATTTCGTTCACAACACTAGCTCATAGCAATCTCTCCTTTACTGAGCTCATATCATACTATTATAAATGTAGTGGCACTTAATTGATGTTTAAAGCTGTAATTTAAATTTTCACTTGCATGTCTTGTCTCTTCAATGAGCTTCCAAACTTGTGTAGAATTGGGTAGTGTAATAAAAATATTCTCTAATGTGTATATGAAGTCATGCATATGGCAAGCACTCAATATATTTTTAAGAGTTTTAAAGGATATTGAGTTTTTACTACATCCCTTAAACTTTACTGGATGGGACCAAAAAAAACCTGTAAGACACCGTCCTTATTCTTAAAGTACAGATAACCAAGCTGGATATTTTGCTTAGAAGATTAGCAATTTGATGGAAATTTGGCATTACAGAAAGAATGCTTTAGAGCATCTAAGTTTTCTAGAATTAAAGTTAATGCATGTAAAGTGCTCAGCATACTGCCTGACAGATAGTAGGTCTCCATAATTACTTTTTAAAATCACAATTATTAATATTCATGTAATCTGTTGACTAGGCCTTCCATCAATGATTTTCTTCAAGATTAATCTGTATTAGTGATGTCAGGTTCTTTACCTCATGTCTTCATAGGAATCTGGCTTCAACACCTCTACCCCACTGCAATTATTCATGTTAAAGACACCAATGATCTTTTCATTAGTGGACATTTTCCATTTCTTACTTATTATGACTTTTCTGTCACATGTGACTCTCTCCTCCTTGAAATATTCTCCTCCATTGGTTTTCATACCACTCTCACCCTGCCTCTCCAACTACTCCTTCTCTGTATCTCTGTCATTGATTCTGCCCTCCAACAGCCCAGTAGGCATGACAGTGCCGTGTTCCGTCATAGGGCTTTTTCACTTTACATATTCATAAGGACTGAATGTCTGTGTCCTCTTTCATTTCTTTGACTACTGTTCTGTAGTGAAAGCTCTAGTTTCTTACTTTTACACCTCCAACTATATACTAGATGTCTCTGCTTAAGTAGCCCAAGTAAATGTCATATTTGACACATCCAGAATTGTATTTTCCATTTAAGGCTTTCCCTCCTCCCTCTTTACATTAAAAGCCTCACCATCCCTGTAAGTCATTCAAGCTAGAACCCTGGAATTATTCTTTACTCCGTCTTCACCTTCATGTCACACAGACACACACAACTAATTCTCAAATTCCATTGGTTCTTCTTCATAAACACCCCTTTAAGCTGCAGCTCCTCCCTGTGCCCCATTCAGTTCTTCATTGTGTTTCCTTGAGCTGTTGCTGGAGACTCTTGACTGGTGCCCTTGCCTTAAGGACCAGCCACCTCCAAGATGTTCTCCATCTACCTCCTAAGCTATTTTGTTCCTGACAGAGAAACCTTCCTTCTGCTTTAGGATAAAATCCAAAGTCCTTACCATAATATACAAGGTACTTTATATCTTGACCCACCTTTTAGCTCCCAAATCATTTCTCTCATCTCACTATTATACCACACATAACTTTATACTTATAAACCCACGTTTATTTATCCCTAAACTCTATCTCCTTTCTTTATGCTTCTGTGCATTTATAGCTGCTAGTTCCACTGCCTCAAATGTCACTTCCAATTTCTCCATTAGGTAAATTTCCACAGATAATTCAAGGTGTAAAGGTTACCTCCCGTGTGGAGTTTCTCTTCCTCCTCTTTTCCCTCATCCCTCACCCCGGCAGTTAGTCACCTTCTCACTGCTATCCCCATAGAGCTTTGTCCATACTTGACCACACATATGTTGTACAATTATTTTCTCCCATCCAACCCTAGAGCATAAACTCTTTGAGAGTTGTGTCTTATTCATCATTCTATTTCCAATGACCAGCATGGGCCTGCAAAGCATTCAATAAAATAGTAAAGGAAAGATTGTGAAGAGATGCTGAACTTATGTTCTATGGTAAATCATCTGAATTGATGATGAGGCATCAGATTTAAATGTCTTATAGTTTATAAATTATTGAATTTAAATGATTTAACAATATGCTATTTCTTATTACACTAAAGGAGCAAATTTAAGGAGAATTTACTAAATATGTGTGTCATCAATGCATATCGAGTAATGAAATCTTGAGTGTGAATGATATTTTCAGAATTCAGAATATTCAACAATAGAAACTGGGAGATGTAGATGAACCAAAAGATGGTTCAATTAGAAACTCAATAAAAAAAGACAAAGAACATTAATTCTTCAAGTGAAATAAGGCCTCCTAACAGTTTTGATTGCATTCATATAATGGTCTACAATTATTGAAAAATAATAGTCTGCCCATGGGTTTTTATTATTGCAATATATATACATTATATGCATATATTATATGTATAATATATATAGCTGGTGAAGTCATACTAGTTATTTAAAACTGTAAAGTTATTTATAAGTTTTGTTAGTCCTCATTTAAGGTTCTTTAGCAGGTGTGTATAACTGTCAATAGAAAGATTATAAAGTGACTAGTCCATAAAGCCATATACTTTTATTAATAGAAAAATAAGCACTTTCTTTTCATAGTGTTAAGTGGATCTTCAACTATATATGAATTTTATCTCAGTCTTCAGACAATTGGCCTCATTTAATTTACAGTCCACAGTTTTGGAACTGTGGACTTTGAGTAGGGCCAAGTATTTCGACTCTCTGTTTCATTTTCAATAATTTCTATTGTTATGTCTTCAAGTTCAGTAGTCTTCTGTAGTGTTGAATTTGCCATCCAGTGTATTTTTCTTCCCAGATTTTGAAGTTGTCCTCTGTAGAAGTTCAATGTGGGCCTTTCTTATGTCTACCATGTTGCTACTACTTAACATATTTATTCTTTACTCTAGTTTCTTGAGTATATGCAATATAATTAAAATAACTTTTTTTAAGCTTTGAAACTTTTTTTTAAATTTTATTTTATTATGTTATGTTAATCACCATACACTACATCATTAGTTTTTGATGTAGTGTTCCATGATTCATTGTTTGCGTATAACACCCAGTGCTCCATTCAATATATGCCCTCTCTAATACCCATCACTAGGCTAACCCATCCCCCCACCCCCCTCCCCTCTAGAACCTTCAATGGTTTTTTCTACTAATTCTGTCATCTGTGTCATTTCTGGGTCTGTGTCGATCCATTAATTTTTCTCCTCTCTGTGAGTCAGATTTTTCTGCTTTCTTGCATGCTTGGTAATTCTTTATTGGGTGCTAGAATTTTACCTTGTTTTGGGTACTAGGGACTTTTGTATTCCTAAAAATATTCTTGAGCTTGGGCAAATAGTTTGGTCCTTTCAGATCTTGCTTTTAAGCTTTTGTTAGGTAGGATTAGGGCAGCATTTAGTCTAGGGTTAATCCCCACCTCCACCCCTGAACCCAAACCAAGACCCTTCTTAATACTCCAATTTATGGCTTCATAAATTATGAGGCTATCCACTCTGACTGTTGGGAATAGGCACTCTTCTTGGCCCTTTGTGAGTACTGGGCACTGTTCCCTCTCATACTTTTAGTGGTGTTTCTCCTGACTCTGTGTGGTTTCTTCATATATGTATGCTGGTCAGGATCCTATTGAATCCTTGATCTCTGGAGCTCTCTTTGTGCAGTGCAGTCCTCACCAAGCTCTGTGCGTGATCTCCAGACACTTTAGGTTTCCAGCACTCCCATGTCCATTTCTTCAACTTGAGGAGATCACTGGTCTCTTCTTAAGCTTCCCCTTCCTGACCATGGTGAAAACTTTCTCTGGGTAGAAATCTGGGGTAATTTAGGACTCACCTCATTGGTTTCCCTTCTCTTGGGAATCACTGTCGTTTGTGTTGGGTGTCCAGTATGTTGAGAGCTGTTGTTTCACATTTGTTGTCTACCTTTATAGTGCTTTGCAGGCAGGAGAATAACTCTGGTGCCTGCTATTCCATGTTGATCCTGAGGCTGAGTCAAGGCCTATTTTAGTACTTATTTACTCATTTACGTAATATTCATTAACCTGAAGAATTCAAGGCACTATTAGATAATCACTAAATAAAGAATTTAACCTAATATACACACCTATCATAGGGAGTTAGGTTTGTGAGATCTTTGTTGAGAGGATGTGTTAGGAAGTATGTTCATAGCATGCTGCAAAGTATTGCTGGCTCTTCCTTTTGGAAAACATTTATCCATTTTTAAATACTTAAACTAAAAGTTGTGTGATTTAAATTCAGTTGTGAATTCGTGAGATTTCAAAATAATGGCTTTTTCTTCTCTTATTCTCAATCTGACATTTTTAAAAGCAGCCACATTGTGTGGCGCGGGAGGAGGGGAAAGACTTGTGACATGCATGAAATTTTAGCCATTGCACAAAATGATAGGGTTTAGAAGATGTAAATAGCGTGGTTTGGACAAATCTACCTACTTTCTCCTATTTGTAAGAATCCAGGTTTCTTAAATTGATCTTAAGTAATCATTTTGCTTTCACTAACCTCTTTGCATCTACAATGGAAGAGAGTTTACATGTGTTGCATTTTTAATGATTTGTCTTATAGTGCTTCTGAGGTCATTCTGTGGTGGAATGCTATCAGATCTCAATCTCTGTCTGTCTCTCTGTCTCTCTCTGTCTCTCTCTCTCACACACACACACACACACACCCTCATGAAAACATAGACATCTTCCAGAGAATTTCCTGATGTACTGTTCTTTGAATATGATGACATTTGTTTACACAGGAAGCTAGACACTAGATTCTTTTCTTTGGAAACTGTGTCAGATACACATTTTCCACATTGGTTTTTCTCAATATGGCATACATATGTACCACTTACATATTTAATGTTTGGGAGTCATGGAGACTGATGAAGAATTCTTGATTTGAAGTGCTCTTATCGATCCACTTTAAATATTTAATGTTGAGAAAACATCCTCTTTCCTCCCCACTGATTTTTTTTTAATTCTCCTTGGCAAACCATGGAACAGAAATCAGATTGAAGACAGACCTTAAACCTTACCTCTTATGCCATATTTTGCATGTTTCTCCATCAGCTCAATACAGCCCCTAAAAATTTCATTATATTTTCTTTGCCGTTTGGATTGACATTCTTACTGGAAGCATGATAAATAATGTATAGCCCCAAGGATGTAGTCTATGTCTGTATGGGTTGCTAAATCAAATTTTTATGTTTGATTTTAAAAAAACACTCAACATTTAAAAAATTATATGTTTATTGAAAAAAATTATATATCAATATTTACTTTTACCTGTCCTCTTAATGTAATACTTGCAATTGCTGTCAGTATGAAGCACAAATCAATTGCCAGAAACTGTGTTATGTGTCTTATTTACATAACCTCTAGCTCTCACCATAGTCTGCAGAATGGGTACTTTTATCTTCATGGGAGACATTAGGAAATCAGCCTAGAGATGCAAGTGATTTGTTCAAGATCACATTCCTGGTAAGAAGCAGAGCTGATGTCAGGCTAAGTTCTACTACCCTAACAGATTTAGCAACATATCCTAGGTTTGTCAACAGTGATGAATGTACTTAGTAGTAGTATTTAGTACATAAACTAGGTACTTCTAAAGTAAAGTACTTACTAAGAAACTTTTATTGAGAAGCAAATATGGGACAGATCCTGCTCTCGGGATGATGGATTGTAGAGATGAGTAAAGCTGACTTCTTTGCACTGAGGAGAGACACAGGGAGTAGGAGTTAGACCGTAGTGTGCCAGCCTTGCTTTTGAAGGGTTCATGCACACAGTGCCTAGGGAGCATGAAGAGGGGTACCTAGAATCTTCGGGGGAAGTATGGTGGGGAGAAGGTTCTTAGAAGGCATCAAGGAAGAGATGGAGGTTTGAAGAAGTAGAAGGTAATGACCATGACTGTCTGACAAAAGTTAACTTCAGACTAGAGACCTAACCTTTGTCTACTTGTAGTTAAGGCTAACCCAGTCCCATTTACTGACTGAAGTACTCATTTGTACCTAGTATCTACCTTTCACATGTATTAAATTTGCCATTATGTACATTTGCCACCTGCTGCTAAGTACACCATATCGCTTTATTTCTTATATCTTAAAACACATATGTTATAAAAGACCTTGGACCGGGAGTTGTGTGGGATACAAAGATGAATATAATTCACACTTCAAGGGCCTTCCATGTATTGAGGGAGAGAAGAACTGTATTCAGATGTTTATGAAAGAAGGGAGCATGCAGAGAGCTTCATAAAAGGAACAGAAGTGTACTATGGTACACTGACAAGGGAATGATGACTACCAGCTAAGAGATTCATTTATTCATCCATCCAACCATTCATCCATCCATCCAACAGATATATACAGAGTATTTTTTACATATCAGGCTTTGTGGAAGAGCAGACACACGTGCTGGATCTTGTGTATAGTAGGTAGATAGATCATGATGGGAGATGATGAGAGTTTGCCAAGCAGAGCTCACGACTTGAACAAGGGCATAAAGATGGGAAACGGTCATGCTCAAGAATAATGACTAAGCCATCTTTTCTACAGCCTAAATTATTGGGACAGATATAGTAGAAGATTAGGTTGGATAGACAGATAAGAACCAGATTCTGGAAGGTCATAAATGACAGTCCTGGAGATTGGAACTTGGTAGGAAATGGGGAGTCACTGAAAGTTTTTGAGCAGGTGAACAATAAGATTAGAGATACTGTTTTGGAAAGCTTCATGTGCCAGCCATGGTGTGTGGGTTAAGTCGGTGGGGGAGGAACCTTGGAGATAGGGAGACACCCCTGTAGCTCCATTAGCCCCCATTACCCCAGGCAGTTTGCCCAAATGACTCCACAGGTTTGGGGCCACTGGTCACTCCCTCTGTCCATGGCTATTTTCCTCCAGCTGGTGGGCTTTGTGGCCTTGTGCATAGCTTTCATCCTGGGAATCACTTTGGCCTCTAGTCCCACAGTACCTCCCAGTCCTACAGAGGCTTTGTTTCTAGGGATGGTTTCAGTTCACTAAGATGATGACTGTAACATCCTCTGTTTAATTTATATGTACACATCGAAAGTATTATTCTTAAATAAATAGAAATTATGGGACCTTGTTACAGTATTTGGGGTGCTTCTTATTAGAATATTGATATGAAATGTTGCCCTCATTTTAACATTGTTTCTCTGGAAAAATAAAGTTTGATTCACATAATTTTAACTTACAGGGATTTCCCAGGACTGTGTCCAGCCCCAAGTTGGCACTCTGCCTGTCTTTGGATGATACACATGTCTGCTAGTCTTCCTTCTAGCTGCCCACTTTAGCCCAGCCTTATGAGGCACTCTGCTTTCAAGATATCTTGATCTAGATGCACTGGTAATCCTCAATGCAAATTAAATATGGAGTGTACTCCGGGCGTGCAAACTGAGTTTCATATTTGCTTAAATTAAACATGAAGGCAGGATGGCCTCAGCTGACCTTCCCAGCCTACAGTTCTCAATTCCTCTATGCAAAAGTACAAAGGACTAGCCAAGTTGACTTCTTCTTGCTCACCCACTATTTCCCACCTCTAGGCTATTGGTACATTGTTCCATCTCTGTGGGTTGCTTACCCCTCTAATAACTGTTTTTAAAAGACTTCTAACTCGTCAAGGTCCATGTCTAATACCACTGTCCTTCATTCAGCCATCCATCATTACTCCAACCACAGATACAATTTTTCCTCCTTTGGGTTATTCTTGTAGTACTTGTCATAGACTAAGAGCTGAGGCATTGCAGTGGGACATACCTGGTTACAATGTCCACTCTTTACAATCTGTGTGACCCTGGACAAGTTACATAACCACTATAAGCCTCATCTGTAAAATGGGAGTAATACCACTTACCTCCTAGGATTGTTTTGATGGTTAAATGAGATAATGTATGCAAAAAGCTTAGCATTGGGTTATCTGTCACATGATATGTATTCAGAACACGTGAGCAATTTTTATGTCTTCTCTGGGAATAAGTGTTGTATTTTATTTATCTTTGTGAGCTCTTCCCCAAAGCCTACCTCTAAAAGAGCTTAGCATAGTGTTTCAAATATAATAAATATTCCATTAATATTTCTTTGAGGAAGGAACTAAATTTGGTTTTTAGGTTGCAGAATTAATCCCCGAAAAGGGGATTTATTTAAAAAGTGACACGTTCTGATTTGCCAGGGAAAGTCCCAGTATTAAGTATTAATAGCGCCCCCTTTTGCTCTGAAAAATGCAATGGTTTGGGTAATAAATTTTATGGGCACCTTATTTATGGAATATTTGCAGTTTGGAATTGTTCATGGTACTCTTCCAATTGTATTGTTATTTATATTTCATATAGATATTTTGTCCCTTAAAGGAGATTGTAAGCTACTTGAGAATACAAACCATTTCATATCTTATTTCTCCAAACTCTACTGAGTGTGCTGGGAGTACTAACAGTACATTGGGATGAGGGTACGTCTACAAAACAGTGACCCAATAGGTGCTAAGGTCCTAATGGTATTGACCATGATCTAAAAACTGCCTTTTTAATGAAAGCATTAGTTAATGTGTAGATATATTAAGCTATATGCAAGTGGAGAATAGTAGTTTTAACCTATGATGGGAGGTTTGTCCACCAGACAGAATTTCTCTAGGGCAGAGCTCATGTCTGTTTATTTCCCAGTGTAGACCAGGGACCAAGCACAGCACCTAAAATATGGTATGTACTCAATACATACTTGCTGAACAAATGAGTGATTGATGAGGATTTGGGCATCTCACATGACTTGTGTGTCATCAATCTCTACCAAATTCCTCTTGGATGCTCTGTAGATGGCATAATAAAATATATCTAGAGTCTGAAGAGCTCTAGTATGCCTGAAAATGAACTCAGAAAGTTTATGAAAGAATAGAGCTAGGTCAGGAGACACCTCGCCTTCTCAGACCTATTCTGGAAACTGTTCCCATGTAGCCTTTTTTCTGAATAAGCTCCACTTCCAGAAGTAAAGTTGAAGATGTCTTTCTGTAAAACTCTGCCCTACTTGATCAGAGAGCAAGTGAAGAGCAAATGAAGGCAGGGCCCCCTTTCCTCTCTCTTCCTGTCTTCCCACTAAGGGAAGAGCAAGTTCTGTGTGAAAGCTTCCATTTTAGGTGGAGGGGTACCTGGCTTTTTACCATTATAGTCTCTGAGGCTTGTTGGAATCTCTGAGGATGGGGGGGAGTTGGAGGGCTCCTTTAAAAGGAACGTTGGTGTTACTTCTTTCCCCTACCCTGCATGGAGAGTACAGGCTATACCCTGTAGGCTGGGGCTGGCTAGGAGAAGTGGCACAAGGTCATGCACGGTGCTTATCTTGCTTCTCTGGCTTCTTATTTCCCTAAGGATGCCTGCTGGCCCTTGCCAACCCACGTAATTCCTCTTCTGTTTACAACACATCTTCCTATTCAGTTACCTGGTGTATATTTTGCATATAGTTTATCTTAAAGGATGGATACCTCACAATCTAGCATCATACAAAGTGACATTCTGTTAGTACAATGTTAAGAAATTTTGTTGAGTATGTGTTTCTTCTTTTTGTTCTTTATTTTTTGGACAAGGGCTGAAATTTTGTAGTCAAATTTAAAGGACTGATATTCCCCATTCCTCTTTCTCAAGTCTATTCAAAATAATTTCCTAGCATTTTTCCTGCGGTAATTCCTTCAGCCTTTCTAACCATGCTGAGATGAAATGGCCTTATATTCAGGCAAATGTTCTTATTAGGTTGCCCTATTTTCTTAAAAGAATGTCAGCTTTGTCCTTATCCCATTAACCATCTGTCTTAATCACTCGGGCTGCTATAACAGAAGTACCATAGACTGGCATAAACAACAAACATTTATTTCCCACAGTTCTGGAGTCTGGAAGTCCCAGGTCAGAGTGCCAGCATGGTTGAGTTCTTGGTGAAGGCCTTCTTTCTGGCTTACAGATGGCCAACTTATTGTATCCTCTCAGGGCAGAGAGAGAATGGGAGGATGCAAGCTCTCTTGTCTTATAAGGGCATTCATCCTAGCATGAGGGCTCTACCCTCATGACCTAATTACCTCCCCCAAAACTCCCATCTTCCAGTGGAACTTAGGATTTCAATTTGTGAATTTGGGGAGTGGGGGAGGTCACAAAAAGTCCATCACATAAATTCACACGAAGTCTCAATGTTCATTTTTCAGTTGGTTCTTGGATACTGCTCTTCCTCATGTCTTCACTGTGCCACTCCACACATTTTCATTATCTTGCTGGTCCCAAAGGGACTAGAATTGTGTACCTTGATATTCTAAAATTTATCCTGGAATCAAGCTAGATCAGGAGAGTGTGAACCTGTTGTTCTCTATAACTTCCAAAACTCAGCCTCTGTGGGACAGTCAATCTGGTTCTGTATTGATGCAATTTTTGAATGAGTGGCCGGACCACCACCATATGTAGTATTCATTTATAATTATTCCCAAGTCCTTTGAGCTCTTCACCACTAAGACATGATTGTTAAAGCTGTGAACAAATCTTCCCATTAGAATTTATACATGTTGGGTAAAAATAAACCGGTATCGTGCTTCCGTGTGCAATTAAAATTTGAACTGGAGTTCACTGCACTCATTGCAAACTGGCTCACAAATTTCATAAAATAATCAAAGGAGATTGTGAAAACAGGTAAAAAAATAGCTTTTGATATTCATGCTTAAGAGCTCTGTCCACTTAGAAGTTGAAACCCTTAGGAGTTCAACAAAGGTTGATAGGAGAATGAGAGACTTGGGGCGCCTGGGTGGCTCAGTCGTTAAGCGTCTGCCCTTGGGTCAGGTCATGATCCCAGGGTCCTGGGATTGATCCCTGCATCGGACTCCCTGCTCAGCGGGAAACCTGTTTCTCCCTCTCCCACTCCACCTGCTTGTGTTCCCTCTCTCGCTGTGTCTCTCTCTGTCAAATAAATAAAATCTTAAAAAAAAAAAAAGAAAAGAAAGAAAGAAAATGAGAGACTTTGGTTCCTTTTCCAGTCCTTCCAGGCTCCCATCCCTGAGGATGTGGGTTAATGAAGGGCAGCATTCCATACACAGGGTGCCAAAGAAGAGAGGTTCCTTCTCTGCGATTTGGGCAGCTCTTGATTGGAAGGGAAGAATCACTTCATTGTTCTCTCTCCTGTCTTTGCTCCGTCCTGATATTGACCACCTATGGGGTGAAGGTAACTACTGAGTTTATTTTCAGCGTAGGCGTCTGCACTCGCTTGAGTTCAGGAAGGATTTCTTCTGTGTTCCAAGTGACGTGTGTGTGCACACGTGTGTAGCTGGTGCTTTTGCCTCCGTGCTGGTTACAGCTGTGCAAGATCCAGACAGCAACTGTTTCACGCTTCATCCTAAGTCTTTGTGCCCACAGAGTGTAGGTGAAGTCTTTTTTCACCCTCTTTTTCAACTAATTATACGCCTGGCCTGTGCAACTGTTATTATTTCACCAGCATCTGCGAAACCAAGGTCATTTCTCTTTTAAAATATAGTCAGAAAAATAGCATAAATAAGCCTATTTTGAGAGCTTGTGTGGTAAAGCAATTCCACTAAAGGAAAGAGATTCTCTGGATTTGAGCAGAAAGCATCGCATTTTATCACCTGAAACTTCTAGGTGATGAGGAAACACTGGCATATGGGCTTACTTTCGAGTGGAGTTTAAACTTATACTTGATAGATTTCTTTGAGTAAGAATTAAATACACTAACAATCTTGACTTGGTCAAATGCAGACATCTAAAAAGTACTTCACCTACTACAAAGTTTCAGATGATGGCTTTAAAAGACCATGCATTCATTCTTGGTATACTTAGTGACTTTACTTACAACAAGTTTTAAGTATCTTTTTCATCCGTGCATTCGATTAGTTTTTAAACTTAACTGATAATTAAAACCACTTAGATATTAAAGCATCAACATCAGAGTTTTATGGTGTAGAGTCTAACTTAGCTACAGAAACATGACAGGACTTTACCTCTTAGTTTTATAAAAGTGTAAAATTCTCTAGTAAATTAAACAGCAAGTGGGCTCTGTCATGTTTTAGCTCTCCTTTATGTATTGCTAGTGAATTTTGTCTCTGTAATATTCCCTTATTAAGGGGTGATTCTTTTTTTTGGAAACTTAGGGTTTTGCTTATGGTGCTTTTATTTTTTCTTTTGACGATGTAGTTTTTCATCCTTCATACTGGGTTTGGGTATGTTAGGAAAAGGAACGGAAGCAGTGAATCAATGAAGTTTAAGTGAATTAGATCCAAACACTATATACTTTACATATAGTTCTTTTTTTCCCCCTTCACATCTATGTGGCCAAGACTTGGGTGTACTTGTGGTTCCTTTAGGAAGTATCTTTGAAGTTTCTATTATAAGCGTGGCAGAGCCTGACTGGCTGTTCACCAAACCTGCATCCTGTTCTTCTGGGGCTCATAGTTAGATTGCATTTCACAATCTCTCCTGCAGTTAGTGAGCCATGTGGCTGAGTTTTAGTGGATGGAATGTGAGTGGAATGCTGTGTGCCACATTAATGCCTGACTCCAAAAACCCTCCCAAGAATGACCCTCCATGTCTTCCCCCTCTTGCCAGCTTAAAGCAGAGTAATCATGATGGTCTTGGAATCCTTGTTGTAGATGGTGGGCCATAGGTTAAAAGGGCTTGGGTTCCTGGATTGAGGGGAGCCATCCATCAGGACTCTTTCTGACTGCTATTGTGAATAAGCAACTATGCATTTTAGATTTTGTTTGCTACAGCAGCTAATAGTAATACATTAACAAATACAGATAGAATTCCCGCCTCCAAAAGCCTCCCATTCTAGTCTGAGAGATAAGTACATCAAAACGACGGCACATTGTGATGAATCATTATTAGGGGACCACAGAAGACTTGGGATACCTCAGGGAGGAAGGATATACTTAGACTTAAAGATGAATAGCAATAAACCAGATACCTCCCTATATCTGTGAAGTATCAAAATCCTAAGTTAGAACTTTAAGTCATGACACAGAAAGCCTGTGGTGAAGATACCTATAAAGCAGTGACTGAGAAGGCCCGTGAATATAGCATTCAGATCTTCCCATGACCTAGTGATTTCCATTTTGATATTATTTCCATATATGTGGATTCATTTAATTCTTAAAATATCTAAGGAAGGTAGCAGGGCAGGAATTACGATGTCCATTTTACAGGTGGAGAAACCAAGGCCCACTAATTTTAAGTGATTTATCCAGAGATACATAAACAGGGGAGCTGAATTAGTATGCTGAAGGAGAGGGGCCATGGATCAGTGGGAATATTGGGGTTCCTGAGTAAAAGACAATTAGCTTAAAATCCTCTTCCTGACATTTACTATCTGTTAGGCCTTTGGCCTTATCTAACCTTCTCAGCTGGAAAAAAGTTATGTTTCAATGTTCTCATGAGAATTCAATGAAATAAAGTATTTTAAAGTGTACTGGTACTTCTGTAGCCCAGTGTTCTTTTCATGTTATCATATTACCTCTTACCTGTAGCTGTGTCTCTCTGTGCCCCTCGTTCCCACTTTCTTTGATATTGGCCACTGCTTTAGTGCCTAGTTGGTGGGGCTTTGGGAAAGATCCTCTCCCTACTGATCTGCAGACAGCATCGGAACAGTATGGAAGGGCAGGCTGAGCCACTGTATGAGCCATCTGGCTGGTGCTTTTGCACGCCTGGGGTTCTCCACGCCGCGCAGTGAAGGTGCTCCTGCCCGCCTCAGTCTGTTCAAAATGGGGAGGCTTCTCCATAATGATCACTATGTAACCAATCTTTGTCAAACAATGCTACTATTTACTCATTAACATGAAGCAGCAAAGGATAAAATTATGATGCCTCTAAAGCTATTGTTTGGTAGAGATGACAATTTCTGTTTGGATTGCCTGTGGTTTACTCAGGGACAGACACTCAGTACTCAAACAGAAGGATATTTCCAGTTTGGGGAAAGAGAACCAGTTCTTTAAATTCTTTCTGTAGACATTAATACTTTCCATGCACTTTTAGGAACTTTTCTTCCTAAATCTCCTAAATTCTCCCTTTTCTTCTGCTTATCATCTCTCAGGATATTGAAAGGAAGCCACTTGTAAGATTTTATCTTATGGTTTTAAATTTAATTGAAATTTGAAAAATGAAAAATTTGAAATTGAAAAGCAAGTTGAAATCTTTCTCATCAAATAGATGCTCTAAGTAGTAAGAAAATGTGTTCTTTTTATAAATTTTCATATATAAATTTACTCATAATGATCAGTCATGCCTTTCTTACCTCTAAGCATATTGGGTATATATAAAAATGAAGGCCAAATACTTAGACACTTGAGGTGAGTCTCTTGGAAAGGACTCAAATGTTTCATAGAGAAACGTAAATCAAGGGGAGCTGCCATCTGGCAATTGGAATGCCACCTTATTAAACTCGAATTCTGCACTTTGTATGGTGGAGGCAGAGGTGCCATTTAATAATGACTAATATCATATCACTGATGTTCATCGAAGGTTGATAAGTATCTAAAAATTGCAGTAATGGAGACACACTTCTGCAGCTGAATGTGGTGACATTTTCTTTCCTAGGTTCCGTGCCTCAATTATTTGTGAGTGCTTAAGACAGTTTTTTCACACCAGTCAAATGCAGACATTTTCCAAGTTTTGTTTTTTTTTTCTGCCATCCAGTTGTGTTGCAACCCAGACACTAAGTCTGAAGAAAAGGGAAAATATTTGCTGCTTAATCAGACTTCTGGGAAAGTTCTTGGGCAACAACAAGGTTTATAACATATTGGGCGGGGAGGGGTGGAAATTGACTTTAACTGTTTGATCTGCACTTGAAGAGAAGCCATTATTCATTGACATTAAGTGATAGGTGGATTTTCTTTTGTTTTTTGTTTTTTTTTTAATATTTTATTTATTTATTTGACAGAGAGAGACACAGTGAGAGAGGGAACACAAGCAGGGGGAGTGGGAGAGGGAGAAGCAGGCTCCCCGCTGAGCAGGGAGCCCGATGCAGGGATCAATCCCAGGACCTTGGGATCATGACCTGAACCAAAGGCAGACGTTTAACGACTGAGCCACTCAGGTGCCCCAGATGGGTGGATTTTCATGTACAAGGTGAAGGTGAATAAATTTCAGACTAATCAGTGGGTCTGGGTCAGGGGCTGAGTGTCGGGGGCTTGGCCTTGATGTATCATCCCTTACTAGCCTGCAAGGGGACTGTTCTCTCCCGCTAACCAGGTCTCAGCCCAGAGGTTTCCCCGCTTTCTGATGTCACTAGTTTGCCCCTCTACCACCCTGAACTTTAGCTACAGCTTCAGCTTGCACAATAGGAAGTCAACTGACAGAGCTCTGATGTTTAGAACTTTGATGATTTTTTTTGGCAGGCTGGGGTGGGGTGGGATTGCTTTTAGCAAATGTTAATTTTCCAACTAATTAGTTGATTTTGAAACCAACCACTAGTGACCAGAAATTCATTAATTTTCAGTCACTATTCTATAGGGTCAGAGGACACAATGCTCAAAAAGATAATGCCTGATGCATTCTCTCTCTCCTTTTTCTCGGTGTTTTAGTCCCTCATGGAAGCATGTCTCTCCCTGAAGTTGACAAGATTCATATTCCCATGTGCTTTTAGAGAGACTTAGGTGCTCCTCATGGGCTGCTCTGGGGACCTGGATGACTTTCTGGCTGACAAGCCAAGAAATGAGTTATATTTTATGGCTAATCATTCTATATATATATATATATATATATATATATATATATATATATACACACACACACACACACACACACACATGTGCATACATACAGAAATTCTTACATTGATACTCTGTTTAATAATTTTTACTTTATAAAATACAGTAAAAACAGGGTCCTGAGATTGAGCTCCAAATTGGGCTCTGTGCTCAGCCGGAAGTCTGTTTAAGGGTTCTCTCTCTCTCTCTCCCTCTGTCCCTCCCCCTGCTTGCTCATCTCTCCCTCTCTAAAATAAATAAATAAATCTTAAAAAAAATTGTAGGGAATCACTGACACCTTTAAAAACTCTTAAATATTCATTTTTGCTTAGTGATACTTAGTCTATAAAAATGATAGGGCTCTGCCTTTAAACACACATAGCACATTTACCCTAAGCCTTTTTTTTTTTTTTTTTTTTTTTTTAGTATTTTGACCATGGCCCTTTTGACTATTATGATCCCTTCTCTTCAAAGGTACTAACAATAAGATCCATTTTTTTCCCCCAGAAACTGGAGAGAAGTTAAGGTTGTTGGAAACCTCACTTCATTATCTGCTATCATGACTTGTTTCATAAAATAGATTTTCCTGTGTTTTTTTTTTGTTTTTTTTTTTTTTCATAAAGAGAAGGGGACAGAGGGTGGAACTCCTTACTCATAAGAAAAAAAGTAAGAGAAAAGAAACAATACGGGCATAGTACTCAGAACCCAAAAACATAAGCACATCATATGGAAAACATTTATAAATAGTACCTCCTCACCAACGGTTTACTATAAATGGAGGGTGTTCATATTCTTGTCAGCTTATTTTCTCTGACAAAACGTCTCAAAGAAAATTTCAAATGACTATATTGTTATTTGGTTTGATTTCTACGAGACACAAAATAGAGTAAAATAGTTAACACTTGAAAATTCTGGAGAGGGAATTTTTATTTTTTTTTATGTTTTTAGGCATTAACTAAACTTGATCTACACAAATGAATCCAAATTGAATTAAAATGTCTAGTTCTAAATTGTTTCACAATTTGACATGGAACAAAGGAAAGAGTTGTTAACTCATCAAAAGTAATACATTTGAAATACTTTCTTCAAAAAGACAGTAATTGGGACTTTAAGCTAAAATGGGCACAAATCATTTAGACAGTGAATTGAGATGATGTCACCCAACATTGTAAACAAAGGGCTTTTCCGGAATGACAGTTTTCCTGTTGTGTACGTATGTGCTTGCTGTGCCTGAAGAGTATGTACGCCTATGTCCGGAAAATCCTTCCCTTTGTTTCTAATGTTGTCAAGAGGAGTGTTATAAATAATTCTGAATTGAGCTTCTCAGTAATAGTAGGCAGTGTCTGTCAAACATGAAAGAAGATTTTCATCCTGAGAAGCCACGAGAAGTTTTCTCTTCCTTTGATTTGGTGGTGAAGAGAGGAAGTCAGGAATCTCTTTTGTCATTGACACTAGGGGGAGAGGGGCCAGCCTCATGACGAATCTGACACACAGAGGGGAGAGAGTCAAAAGAATCTCAGTAAAAGAAACCAAATCCTGAAGACTTCACAGGTCTCTGGATCAAGTTTGGCCCGAAAGCACACTACCCCTGGACTATTGAGAATCATGAGTCAACAATGTTAACATTTTTGCCGTAGAGAGTTTGGGTCAGGTTCTCTGTTCTTTGCTATCAAAGACATCACACAAATGCCACGATTAAAACATCTTGGTTGGGGTTTCCCACTTCTTAGATCTACCTGCATGCCCATGAAGAAGGCGTGACACTGAGGGAAGCGGAAGTTTGTACCGTTTTTCACCTGGATTGCAATTTTTTGCCTCCCTTATTCTCTCAAAATGGGCTGACCTTGATGAACCATCCAGCAGTCCCATTAGTCTATTGTGTAAACATTTTCCGACTATGTTGGTAGAACTTACTCAGGGCACTCAGGGAAGTAGGAAGTATTAGGGTTCAGGCCTTTGAATGTCTTCTGTTTTAGTTTCTTCAGCAAAAAGCTGCTTTGTTCATTAGTATCCAAAACAACAATATCTACTATTTGGTGATTTAAAATTGACAGCTGATTTTCGTATGTCATCTCAATTGTCGGCTTACTAATAGAGGGGTAGAAAAGTGGGGCCAGCATCTTTATTCCCATTTTACATATGAGGAAATTCGAGCTTAGATAAAGGAAGGGAAACCACTCAAGGTCAATCCACGGGAGAGGGGGATCTTAAACCTGTGTCTTCTGCCCGCAAATCCCACACATGCTCTCTTAAAACTGGTTTGTAGGCTCCATTTGGTCCACAAAAGGAGCCTTGTGTTGGGGGACAGGAGGCCAGGGAGCTGCCCGCTGATTGTGTGATCCATGAAATATTGTTGTGACAATGGCTTAGCCTCTCTGAGCCTCGATTTCCTCAGGCTCTTCTTACATTAAGAGGATACTATGAGGGTGAAATGATAAGCTTTGAAAAATAACGTAATGTCCATATGCAAGGTAATATTAAAACATTTTCTTCTCTATATTGGATTGCTACTTATCAATTCAAAGAAGTATTATAATCTGCCTATTCAAATAATTTACACCCATGTTAAAATCAGAGAGCAGATGCTACAATAAAATTAGTTCTGGCCCTTTGTCTAAAGCCCTTAATGAAATCAGCACAAGCCTGATAAATTAAACAATATGATAAAATACTTAATTTTGCAGTCTTCTCTGTGTTTTCATTTGCTTAATTGCTTTTGCTTATTTTTCTCTACTTTTGTTTGTTTTGACAAGAATTTGTGCTAAGGAAGAATTCTTAATGAGATTTTTAAAGCAAATTCTTTGCTCTTCAGTGACGTATCAGAGAGGATGAAAGTGAGATATAACAAATATACAAAATAACAACATCAGTAAAAGGGAGTCAGTGAGTTAAGACCATTTGTGGGATGGCAGATTTTGGCAAACTGCTCTTAAAGCTGAAACAAAAGCATATATATATATTTTTTATTTCTTATAATGTTTTTCAAGGTGGATTATTTCTGGCTGCATTGTTTAAATTGTGTTCTTCAAATTATTTATATGGGTGTGAAGAATGTAGAAATTAGGCCAATATGTCCATATTGGATATTGGTCAATGTTGACTGAAACCCAAAATTAGGAATCCCACACATTCTCTAGCATTTGGATTTATTTGAAAACAAAGATCAAATTAAATCACATATAATTGGTTAATCAAAATGTCACTAGAGATGGTTTTTAGACTCTTAATTCATTGTTTAAAATTTTAGTAACATTTAGAACAGTTGATGCTTAGAAGTAGAGGTTGATTTGAGACTTGAAATACTTTCTGATCAAATGGATTCTAAACTTGCTCATGTACATGTGTCCAAATCTGATTTTATACTTTATGGATGTTCAACAAATAAAAAACATTCATCCAACCCCCTCAGTACACCATACAGGATTTGTGTGTAGATCTGCCAGTGTAAGTTATCTGTGTCCAAGAATATGTCAGATGCATTTACCATGTCTGCCACTGAGCCTTGACAGTAGCTGGAAATTTGACCATGTCTCAAAGATAATATAATTTGAGCATATTATTTCCATATTATTCATATGCAATTCCTTAGAGAAGGAAAAATAATTAATGTTTCTCTTGAGTTGTGTTATATGTACCTTTGCTGTTGTATTTATGAAATCCTTTCTTTTCTTGGAATCAATACAGGTGAAAGCAGAGGGAAAAGACAAATATTTGGGAAGTTTCCACATTACTTTTTATATTCCTGGAACCAATTAGTTTTCACAATTGTGCTGCCCAAACACTATTGAAGTATACAAATAGATTCAATTTTAGAAACAGTTCCCAGCTACATATATTATGTCTTTGGTTATCAATCCCATTATTGAGGTGTGCATGTATGTGTGTACATATTAGTAAGTGTGAGTATGAGACAATAGGAAACAAAAGTAGGAATAGTACTTGAAGCTAGAAATGATGTTACTGTCAAAATACGTGCCAGGAAGGCCTGTGTACTTCCTAGGGGAAGGCCCTAAATTTAGATCTTAGCTTTCTAGCAGCCATCCTAAAGAAGAACACTAAATAGGCTTAAAATGTAGTGTCTATAAAACCAGTATTCTTTTTTTTTTTTTTAGATTTTATTTATTTATTTGACAGAGAGAGAGACACAGCGAGAGAGGGAACACAAGCAGGGGGAGTGGGAGAGGGAGAAGCAGGCTTCCCACGGAGCAGGGAGCCCGATGTGGGGCTCGATCCCAGGACCCTGGGATCATGACCTGAGCTGAAGGCAGCCACTTAACCGACTGAGCCACCCAGGTGCCCCTATAAAACCAGTTTTCAATAAAAATAAAATTCTTCTTGATACTGACAACAGAGAAGTTTCTTCCACATGTCGTCACTTTGGACAATTAAAAATTATAAATCACACAACTTTTTAATTGCTAAATAAATTAGAATAGACACCTTGCCTTGTCTATAGTAGCCCACAATGCATAGCAATGCGTATTTTAGTAGCCATTGAATTGGGGGGAAAATGCGGCATAGAATCATCATCGATTTTCTTTGATAAGTTATTGATTAAAACATTGGAAAAAAATCACCTCAATCACTAATGATACCACTGAAAGTGAATATCTAGGCCACCAATAATATTTTTTAAAATGTTGATAGAACGAAAAACGGCATGACTATTGCAATATTTTGCTTTAGGTGGTAATATAGAATTATGAGATACAATATCTTTAATTACTAAATCTCTTCCTCACTGAATACCCCCTTGATCTCATTATCTTTTTAAAAATCAATTTATCAAGTACTTACTATGACAGACATCCTGGTTACAGCAACCATGGTTGGGAAGAATTTTTGTTTTTATTTTCTGAATGAAGAAACAAGGATAAGAAAACACTAAATAAATTGTCCAAGATTTCACAGCTGCCAGGTATTAGAACTGGCACAGGAGTATGGATTTTCTGACTCAAATTCTAGTGTTCTTTTCATTACATCTTTTCTCCCTCATCTCAACAATTTCAGGTGCTTTTGTAAAACTGTGTTAAATTATCATGTTAGTCTGCTCAGTATAAAAGAGACCTCTTCAGCTGTGGTTTTGGAAAAGCAGTAAAAAAAAAACCCAGTATTCAATTTTTTTTTTAATTGTCTTAAATCTACTGTTCATAAAGAGTGACTTATAGTTCATCAGCCTCAGAGTTTTATTGAAAAATAAAAGATAAATATAATCTTTTACTGTATTATTAGATATGATGATATCATATTATTTGGATATATTTATCAACTTAGATAAATTTTGCATATATTCTGGTGTAAAACCCTCTTTTTAAATAGTCTAATAACAAATAGTGTTCTTCCTAAGACTGTTAAGTGCATTAAGAACTCAGGACAAATGGATGTTTAAACTCATGAAGCCCTCACCAACTCTAGCTCCCTCTCCTACTGCTCATCAGATGACCAGCCTTCTACTTTTCTGAGCAGGTTAAAAACATCTTCAGGGAATTTCTCCTTTTTTTCCCCTCTCTCTCTGTTTAAAGGGTTCTCTTGCTTCATTATTTCTTCTGTCCTTCCAGTCTAAAACAGAAAAGTTTCCAGTTTTCTTCTGAAACTGATCCCTTAATCTGTGCTTTTGAGTTTCCTTTTCTTTCCCACTTTTCCAAGAGTGTATTCCACTAATTACCTTATTACATGGATCTTTCCCCCTTAGCTTCTTTTCTCCCTTGTCTTAAAACAAATTTCTCAATCTTGATTTTTTTTTCAGGCTACGTATTTGCAGAAATTTGTTCAAAAGGGGATGGAAAGAGATGAGCTATTAAGTGTGAACTTTCTAAATTATCTCTGTGATTGTGGCAGTCTGCTCAGAACCTCTGCTGGCTCTCATTATCTACCAAATAAAGTTCCTTTATCGTCTGCCACCACCTTTCCTTCTCAGCCCATATTCCATTACCTCAGTATGTCAAATAGTCCAGTCACTGTTTCTTCAACATCCCTTGCTCTTCTCTTTTGAACAGTATGTTCATATTAAATGCCTTTTCTCTGCATCTCTACTTGCCAAATCCTAGCCTTTCGGGGCCTAAGATCGTGTTCTTGAAGACTGCTTTCCTGAACTATCTTTTGTTTCTGTGCATCCATAATACCATTTTATGCCTCTATTTCTTTTATAGCTTGTTTATATGGTTTTCTTGCCTAGTAGACAGTAAGCTGTTTGAAGGCAGGAATCTTATCTTACTTATCTTTGAATTCCACACCTGGACATTATTCTTAATTCAATTTTTCTTGGTAAGTTTCATTGAAGTTGATCTAAATTTCATATATTATATAATATATATTTTACATAGTATATATGATATTTAAATTACATATATATTGTAAATAAAACAGTAATTCTGGATTCAAATTCAAATAAATATGACATTTACATTCCAATAATATTTTATTTCATTTCATTCATTAGTTTATAAAAGCTTTGGAAAAAATGTCATTTGATTGAGCGAAAGGGCCTATGGATGGAATTCTGGAATTACCTGACAGAGTTTACCCAAGAGGATCTTACAAACACCTGCTTGAAACTTCGGTATTTTTCTAGCCTTAAACTTTGTGGGCAATGATATATTCCAAGATGGGGCTGAAAATATGAATGCCATTTAGAGTCTGTCAAGTGTCAGGGGAGTACCTGAATAACCACATAGCATAGGTAATTTTAAAGGTTTTCTGGTTACTTCCTTTGGGTAAAACATGGCTTCTATTTGAACTACGTCCCTCTGTTGAGGCTTACTTGGTTGTTCAAGCCCTTTTTGATCATAAGCTTTCTTGAACTCCAATAGTAACTGAGTGAGGTTCAGGATATTCTGAAGTCTGTGTGCCTTGCTGATCCAGGGACAGTGCTAAATCAAGATGTGCTCTTTGACTTACTGAGGTTGTACACCTCTACACTGACACATGGGTCAATTTCCTCACTCTGTAAGAATTTTCAAAAGAGGAGACAGAATTGATTATTTCAGCTGCTTATTATTAGAGGTAGACAGGGCCCATCTGGCTAGGTTATATATATATATGTCATAGACCTTGCCTTGATTTCTTTCTTCAGGGATCTTTATTGTGGGTAGACCTAATGTAGGAAGACTGAAGATGATTTTTTTCCCCTCACACCTGAAAATTGGTTGTAGCATGAGATACGAAATGCAATTCAAATTTTCAGCTATGCATTCATTACTTTTGGTATTATTTCTATTGACATGGGAGGGTCTACTGTGAGAGATGGATTTTCCTTCAGGCAAGGTCAGCCTGTTTTATGCATACTTATAAAATAATGCATATTTTACGATTTGTTTTCTCCATTCTCTTTGTTCACATAATCCGAAGTTAACATAAGCCTTTATGCTAATCTTGGCACATCCAAGAGTGAAAGGAGAATTGGAGAAGGAATCATTACCTTACTTATGTATACCTGTAGCAACCAAAGAATAAGCATAAGCACTGTAAAAGGTGAAACTTGAGAACACAATATATTGGAATTATGACTTTTTTGTTGTATTTCTTATTAGAGTATAGTAGCCAAATAGTCCTCCTCTGGTTTTATCCTCCAAATATTTAGTTAGAGTAAATATTTAAAATAGCTTGGCAGGAAGTGGTTATTTACCTACCATAATAACATTAAAGAATAGAATAGTGGGAATTGAAAGGAAGGGAAAAAAAAAGAATTGGAATATAAAAATAAAAATGTATCACAACCAAGAAAACAAAAAAGATCTTTTTTATTTTAATTCCAGTATAATTAACATACAGCATTATATTAGTTTCAGGTGTATAACATAGTGATTCAACAATTTTATACATTACTCAGTACTCATTGTGATAAGTGTACTCTTAATCCCCTTCATTTACTTAACTCATCCCCCCAGCGACCTCCCCTCTGGTAGCCATCAGCCAAACCACTGAGTCTGGTTTTTGGTTTATCTCTTTTTTTCTTTCTTCATTTATTTTGTTTCTTAAATTCCACATATGAGTGAAATTATATGGTATTTGTCTTTCTCTGATTTATTTTACTTAGCGTTATATTCTCTAGATCCATTTATGTTGTTGCAAATGGCAAGATTTAATTCTTTTTTATGGCTGAGTAATAGTCCATTGTATATATATATACCACATCTTTGTTATCCATTCATCTGTGGATGGACACTTGGGTGGCTTCCATATCATGGCTATTGTAAATAATGCTGCTATAAACATAGGGGTACATATATCTTTTCAAATTAGTGTTTTCATATTCTTTGGGTAAATACCCAGTAGGGGAATTACTGGATTCATATGATAGTTCTATTTTTAATTTTTTGAGGAACCTGCATACTGTTTTCCACAGTGGTTGCACCAGTTTGCATTCCCACCAAGAATGCATGATGGTTCCTTTTTCTCTGCATCCTCATCAACATTTGTTGTTTCTTGTGTTTTTGATTTTAGCCATTCTGACAGATGTGAGGTGATATCTCATTGTGGTTTTTATTTGTGTTTCCCTGATAATGAATCATATTGAGCATCTTTTTATGTGTCTATTAGGCATCTGTTGGTCTTCTTTGGAGAAATGTCTGTTCATGTCTGCTGCCCATTTTTTAACTGGATTATTTGGGGGTTTTTGTATGCTGAGTTGTGTAAGTTCTTTCTATATTTTAGTTACTCTTTATCAGATGTGTCATTTGCAAATATGTTCTTCCATTCAGGAGGTTGTCTCTTAGTTTTACTGATAGGTTCCTTTGCTGTGCAGAAGCTTTTTACTTTGATGTAGTACCCATAGTTTATTTTTGCTTTTGTTTCCCTTGCCTCAGGAGACTTATCTAGAAAAATGTTGCTATGGCTGATATTGGAGAAATTATTGCCTATGTTCTCTTCTAGGATGTTTATGGTTTCAGGGCTCACATTAGGTGTTTAATCCATTTAAGTTTATTTTTGGGTATGGTATGAGAAAGGAGTCCAGTTTCTTTCCTTTGCATGTTGCTCTCCAGTTTTCCCAACACCATTTGTTGAAGAGACTGTCTTCTATTGCATATTCTTGCCTCCTTTGTCAAAGATTAATTGACCATATAATCATGGGTTTATTTCTGAGCTCTCTGTTCTCTTGATCTGTGTATCTATTTTTTTTTTGCCAGTACCATACTTTGATTACTATAGCTTTGTAGTATATCTTGAAATCTGGGAATGTGATACCTCCAGTTTTGTTCTTCTTTTTCAAGATTGCTTTGGCTATTTGGGATCTTTTGTGATTCCATACAAAAATTTTTTAAAAGATTTTATTTATTTATCTGACAGAGAGAGAGAGAGAGACAGCGAGAGAGGGAACACAAGTAGCGGGAGTGGGAGAGAGAGAAGCAGGCTCCCCACGGAGTAGGGAGCCCAATGCGAGGCTAGATCCCAGGACCCTGGGATCATGAGCTGAGCCGAAGGCAGACACTTAACGACTGAGCCACCCAGGTGCCCCTAATTCCATACAAATTTTAGGATTATTTTTTCTTGTTCTGTGAAAAATGTTGTTGGTATTTTGATAATGATTGCATTAAATCTGTGATCACTTTGAGTAATATGGACATTTTAACAATATTTGTTCTTCCAGTCCATGAGCATGGAATATCTTTCCATTTATTTGTGTTGTCTTCACTTTCTTTCAGTAGTTTATAATTTTCAGAGTATAGGGCTTTCACCTCCTTGGTTAAGTTTATTCCTAAGTATTTTGTTATTTTTGGTGCAAGAAATCAGACAAGAAAAAGAAATAAAAGGTATACAAATTGCTAAGAAAGAAGTGTAACTTTTGCTATTTTCAGATGACATGATACTGTATGTAGAAAACCATAAAGGCTCCACCAAAAAACTATTAGATCTGATAAATGAATTCATTGAAGTTGTAGCACACTAAGTCAATATATAGAAATTTGTTGCATTTCTATACACTAATAATGAAGAGGCAGAAAGAGAAATTAAGAAAACAGCCCCATTTAGGGGCACCTGGGCGGCTCAGTTGGTTAAGCGACTGCCTTCGGCTCAGGTCATGATCCTGTAGTCCCAGGATCGAGTCCCACATCGGGCTCCTTGCTCGGCAGGGAGTCTGCTTCTCCCTCTGACCCTCCCCTGTCTCATGCTCTCTCTCTCTATCTCATTCTCTCTCTCAAATAAATAAATAAATCTTTAAAAAAAAAAAGCCCCATTTAAAATTGCACCCAAAAGAGTAAGATTTTTAATTATACAAAACATCTAATTGGTCCTACCCTTTTTAAAAACCAAGGCAGCATACACCATTCTGCCAGAGAAACAATAATTATGGAGATGGGGTTACCATATCTCCACAGGCCTCCTTGGTGAAATTTTGGTATTATGAACCAAGGGGCATACCTCCATTGGCTGTCAGTGAAAGCTATCCTTGCATTGGGGAAGATGATCGCATAATTTGACTTAAAATACTTAATTTAAAAATTTTTTCATTATAAGAATATAGGAAACTTGATAACAGAAAATAGCTTTTGCTGGAAAATGGTTGAGAATTAAATATATTTGGTTTGGATAGAAAATGTACTATTTGTAAAAACTGATTATTTTGACAACTAATTTTACTACCATTTACTCATTTTGGAAAACGTAAATTTTCATTGAATTTATTTTATTTTCTGTAAAAATCTATAGCCAGTTCAATGGGACCATTAGTTTTTAGCTACTGTTATTTTCTGTTTCTTTGACTGGTTAGTTTTATAGTGTGGATGATAAACGTTTTCGCTCATTCTAAGTTCAATGCTATTTATTCTTCAGTTTTCATTCCTTTCATTCAGTTTCTGCAATAAGGCCAGATAAATAAACTTTCAGTAAGAGGAAGTAGTCTAGAGAGTGGGAAATAATTGACTTGAAAGTTTGAAGACCTAAACAATAGCCCAAACCCATCATAATGACCTACTAGGTCCTTAAGGAAATCTTTTGATTTCTCTGGTTCTCACCTTTTTCTTCTGTTAGTTCACTGATGGATTGAATGATTTCTAAAATGTTTCACAGTACTTAATACTCCCTGTATGATTTACAGTAGACTCAAAAAGTAATGGTGATAGAAGTGGATAGTTTTATATCTGCTCCTAAAACAAGTTAGTCAGATATGACTTATTTGATGTCAGATATGTGGTCAAGAAAACAAATCTCAGTTACCACTGTGATCTTGGAAAATATGACATGTGCTTAGGAACACATGTGGGGAGAAGTTTGCACTGCCAATATCAGATGATCACAGCCCAGATGCAGAGTAAGGACTAGAGAGCACTATTCGATACTGAATCATCAAAGAAAGATTAAATTATGTTCAGGAGACTCTGATTAACTCAAGGAGAAGCCTAATGTACTTTGGAAAATAATCACTAGCAGATGTTAAAACAAAAATCATTTTCTCTGTGGTCTTTACCTACCCATAAGGTTGTATTAACTAGAACATTAACATTTCACCACGCTAAAAAGTATGTACAATTAGAGAGAAACTGGAATGATAGAATCTTCTATTTTTATTTCATCAGACAAGTGTATTATTCCTTTTTCTTTTTTTAAAGATTTTATTTATTTATTTGACAGAGAGAGACACAGCGAGAGAGGGAACACAAGCAGGGGGAGTGGGAGAGGGAGAAGCAGGTTTCCCGCTGAGCAGGGAGCCCGTTATGGGGCTCGATCCCAGGACCCTGAGATCATGACCTGAGCCGAAGGCAGACGCTTAACGACTGAGCCACTCAGGTGCCCCAAATATATTTATTTTTCAACCTAACATTGAGACCTGTGTACTTTTGTATATTAGCATAGTTTTCTTTAAAGACTTAATATCCATTGCCTTGCTAAACCTTTCCTAATTCTGTTGATAGAATTGACCATCCCTTCCTTTGTGGTCTCCCTGTACTGTGTTTATATTTATGTCAAAGCACCTAAAATAGTTTGTTGAACTTATTGTTCACGAACGTTTCCCTATTAGGCTCTGGAGTCTTAAATAGAGAGCTTGCCTCTCCCTTTTTGTATTTTGTAAACTTAGCCCATTTTCTGGCACATAGGAGGCATTGATAAATGCCTAAAAGTGTCATAAAATAGTGGGGAAAAAATCTAGTTAAGGAAGCTTAAGTTATAATCCCTAAATCACATGTGCCTACTTTTTTGGTTGTTTTTAGTAGTATTAATTTACACAATGTTTTGTTTTGTATCTTGTCTGTGCTCCAGCACCAACTACCTGGTGAGAAGCAGCAGTAGACCATGGGTAGCTCTGGGATCATTTTTAGAAGCACTTTCTAGAACCAGAACCCTAAACAAAAACACAAAAGAGGTGAATTTGACTCAGTTTGCCCCAGCTTCCTCTTGTGGAAACTCCCTTTTCCCACACACATTTTTTGACTTTTCAGAGCCTCTGTCTTGTCCCAGTAATTGTCCCATGTTCCAAATATTACTACCTTTTCCTGTTCCTATTTGTATCTCTTTAACCCCTTTTCTTCTTCTTTACATTTCAAACCTAGCCCCAACCTTCACTTTGATTTACAAACTGTTTCCAGAGATTTAAGCGTATAGTCCTCACACCGATCAAAGTGTAGGTGTGTGTGGGTGTTTGTATATTGTCACCACGCGTGCCTGACTTCTCTACCACCTCCCAGGCACCTCTTACCTTGCCGCACCAGACACTGGGAAGTAGAACAAGGGGCCCATTTAGAGCCTTTTTTTTTTTTTTTTTAAGTGGGGAAGAGATGCTTCTCTTCAAAAAAACTGGTGGAATTAATAAAGTCTATCTTGAACATGCATTTCTCTTTAAGTACCCTTCTCCCATCTTTACCTGCTACTTTGGAATTTCTTTTACTACTATTAAATATAAGTATCTCTTCTCTAGTGTGTGAAGAGCAGTGTTCATTCTTTTAAACATGTCATATTTAAACACTTCTTTTAAATGAGAAACATAAGGATCATATCTTGTTTCCAGTCCTATTTGCCATTTTTTCATAGAGTAGATGTGAATAATAATTATTTTTAATTGTGATGACTCTCATCTAAAATGCAACTGGTTTATCTTATCAGCTCTTCTACTAAAATTATGATCTAGTGTGCATTTGTTTAACCTCAGAAAAAAACAAGATTGATGGAAGGTACTTACATTTGCACAAGAAGTTTGCCAATGAAACTTCAACATTTTGCAAGATTCATCAAAAAGTCATATTAAACCATTAAGCCATAACTTGTCTTAAAATATTTTGGAAGGATAGAGAATTGAAATAATAAAAAATCCTACCAATAATCGATATTTTAAAAACATTATCTATCTATCTATTTATCTATCTACCTACCTATCATCTATCTATCCATCTAGCATCTATTTATCTATCGTCTATCTATCTACCTATCTATCTATCTATATCTATCTATCTATCTATCTATCATCTATCATCTGTCTATCAATCATCTACTATCATAGTTTAGTGTGTTCCTTGCTTGGCTTAGTGACAATACCTTGTAAGCATCCAAGAATAAATATCTAATGCCAAGATTTTTTTAAGAATAGAAAGGTTGAGAAACCACTGGGACAGAAACAGTAATGTTCAAATTTTCCAAGTGTTTTGTTACAAATTGGAGATGAGGGAATTGGAAAATATTTTTGAGGAACTCTCCTGTAAACCTGTAGGTGACAGAAAGATCAGTCTGTACTTTGTTAGTAAAGTGAAAGATAATTTTCACTCCATATTTAGGAATGAATTTTAAATGACGTGGGATATTTAACAAGATCCATTAACACTATTTCCTGAAATAAAATTGTTAGTTTTATTAAATATTAAATTTTCATTGCTTGATGATTTCTTAAGAATCTAATAACCTAAAAGTAAAGTTAAAGAAATGAAAATCTCTTCTCTTTTATTCCATTGTTTAAGAGTATACTGTGTGACCTCTTGATTTCTAGGGAACACAAACATAAGCTGTCCCACTACATTCTCAAGAGCTATTTGAGGAAAGATTTTTTTTTTTGAAATTATTGGAATTTTTTAAAAAAGATTTTTATTTATTTATTTATTTGAGAGAGAGAGCACACAAGCAGGGGGAGCGACAGGCAGAGGGAGAAGCAGGCTCCCCGCTGAGCAAGGAGCCTGATGCAAGACTTGATCCCAGGACCGTGGGATCATGACCTCAGCTGAAGGCAGATGCTTAACCGACTGAGCCACCCAGGCGTCCCTGAGGAAAGATTTTTCTTATATTTTGATAAAGAAACTGAGGCACAAAAACTCACTTAAAATTAATGCAGAAATCATTTTCTGTGATGGTTATCTTCATGTCTTTATGGTAATAGTAATAACTGCCTCCCTTGTAGAGGCCATTACTGATTCTAATTTGCAACAAAATTATTTTTGTAAATCACCAAAGTTGGTGTCATATCTTTCATGTTAATATCGCCCAGATCTTTGCTTTAAAATGACACTAATTACCTGGAAGTTTCTGTAAGGTAAAATATAAGTGTAATATCCTTGCCATTGATTTTTTTTGTTCTTCAAGGGAAAACCAAGCATTGAAGAGGTCATGAATTGTAAGTCATGTGACAAAAAGAAATTTTGAATCCTCTTATTGAGTGAAAAGAGGGATCTTCTCTAATCTAAAATTCCAGATATATGTGCATGTCATGAGATAAGTGTTTCCTATTTCTAGTAGCCATAGTCCTGGAAAGTAAGCCTGGAAAAGCAGAGTCGGAACTGGGAACACTGCCCTCACAACTTGTCTGAGGGATACTCTTGTGTTCTGTTCTGCCTGTGGAAGCTGTTGGCAAGAATGAGGAATTCTGGGATTGGGAAAGGTTGGTGCCTGTCTATAGTTGCAACTCAGTTGGAAGGAGTGGGTGTCCGTGCTGACCTTCTGAGGGGTGTGTTCTCCTTCCCCTTGCTTACCTCTTAGTTCAGTGACTATGGGATTGCCAGTCATAGGTAGTCACTGAATACTGCAAGTTATTGTTCCCTATAAATAGCTATGTCTTTAGTATCTTGCCCCATTTATGTCATGGGTGAATTTTGTTTGGAGTGCAAAATAGCTCAGTGATTTATTAATTTTCTTTTCCTGAGGGATGCCATGCTTTACTTTAGATTAGCTCATATTGCCAAAGTATAGTTGTTGTTGTTGTTGTTGTTGTTGTTGTTTTAAAGCACTTTAGCTTGTTTTTTTTTAAAGAGGTGTTATTTGGTTTGTTAAAAATATAGATATAGTTAATTATCTTATAGAATATATGTCTTTTTTTTTTCAGTGTTTAATCAATCATCCTCTTTGGCTTTGATGAACCTTTCAATTTGGAAGCTAGTAGAGCTTGTCATCATTCTTCAGAACCAGCAAATGGTTGATTTGAGGCAAGAGGAACATAGTTTAAAAAAGAAAATAAATCTGGCATTTGCTTAATAATTTGCCCTTTGCAGCAACGGAATCTTATCTGACCACCCACATTCATCTGGCTGCTGACGAGGTTCTTGCTTCAATTGCAGAAGCTATTTTCGTACCTTTTGTGTCTTTTGAGGAACCAAGTAGGCCTCCTTGCTTGTAATGATTCACGTCTCGAAGTGCACAGGGCGTCCTAAAGTGCTACTGTGTCGGTGTGGAATTGGAGTGGGGGTTAAAGCAAACTACTTCCTTCGAGCACTTTGAATGCTCACATCAGGTGGTACTGGATTAAGGCCCATTTTGCCATGTCTAGAATCATTAGTCCTTCCTGTGAGACACTAACTTGTCTGGAAGGAAAGGCAATATTTAAAAAAAAAATGAACAAATATACAATAACCACCTAAGGGTAATGTAACAATATTTTTATATGGGCCTTTTTGTACTGGGAGATAAACCGTCTAAAGATGGTTGATTGATGAATCTATTTGGATTAAGTCGGACTTTCCATGCCTGTCTTTGGATTAGAGTTGGGTAAATATTAATTCTAAGTATGAGAAAGTCCCTTTCTTTATTTCTTGTTAAGTCTCAGTATTTTAGTTTGGTTGGTTTTGGCTTCCTATTTCAGAAATTAATTTTAGCACAGAACATAACATTGCTGAAGTACACTATAGAAAAGAATTCACTACGAGGTTATCTGAGACTTCATCCTGTGGAGTTTAGTTGCTGATGCACCGTAAGAAGTTTGATGAGACTCTCCACTTTAAGGCAGGGCTGTGTCATGCGCTGTCCTGGCATAATTTCTAGTTCCAATACGTTAAGTTATAACCCTACCATTATTTTCCTCATTGCCTCCCCTTTTGCTGGTATAGGCAATTCTTTTTTGAATACAAGTACTTGTTCAAAAGATTGAAACTGTGTTAAAAGAGAGGAAATTTTTTTCTTTGAAAAAAAAAATGTCTTCTTGAGAGATCCGCTTCCAAATTTTCTTTCCTCAAGGAAAGCAGTTTCTGTGAATGAAGAATAAGGATGCCTCTTCAATTGACTACAAGTGCCATCGTTTAAAAAATCTTCTTGTTCATTTTCTAGATTCCCCGAAGTTGTGCATGAGTTCCTGTGGGAAGAGTCGGCATCGTGGAAAGCATCGATGATTGTGATGCCGTTTTTTGAAATGTGGATAACAGGTTGATAACTAAAATTTATCACTTTATTCTAATTGTTTTTACATTTAACTTGAAAAGTAGTTTTGGCCTATCATGTACCCATATGTAAACCAACTTTGTCATTAAATCTGGGAGGAAACAATGTATATGCCCTCTAGAGAGACAAGGGTTGTGAAGGTTTTGTTTTGTTTTGCAAACCAGTTTTAATTATAATTCCCTTAATTGAGATAACCTCATTTAAGAGAATTTCTTTCCTTTCTGGCAAAGTTTATTGTCATGTAAAATTCTACTTAGTGTATCCTAATTATTTTGGTTATACAATGGGTGAAACAAAATCACAATTGTAAAAAAAAAAATGCAAAAAACTTTTAGAATAAAATATTGAAAGTAGCAGGCTACAGTCAAAATAAGTCATAAATACCTTGACTAAATATGCAAACTATACAAACATCTGCAATCATGTCCTCAGTGTAGCCAGTGTGGAAAAATATATAGCTTAGTTTTCCATTAGGTTTTAAATATCAAATTGGATTTTAACGTATGTCAAATTAGAGGGTAATCATCAAAATATTTTTACTTTTCTCCAAAAGGTCCCTCAATCGCTTGGCAAGGTTTTATATAATATACAGTATCCTCCTCATATTGGCAACTTGCTTATTTTAGGGAGAACTAAGGTTGTTATGGGGATTTTTACTAATAAAAGAAGCATTTATAATGAATTTGGCTCTCAGCAAGGTGCCTTTTTTTAATCATCCTGTGGAAATAAGTCTGTATTCAGCTGGACTCTGGCAGTGGTCACAGTTTTTTGGTAGATCCTTTTCCCCCTTATCCAGTCCTCCTATGTGGTAGTGATTTGTGAAACCATCATTGTGCCCTGAGATGCTCATGTATTTCTTAAAATATTTGGTAATTGATCTCTGGCATTTTAAAAGCAAATATATGGAAACGGCCTCTAAGGTTTTATTCAGTAATTGCAATTTTAAGATGTGCATATTTGTTTACAAATATAATATCCCCCCAATTCTCAAAAAAAGGTCCAATAACCACTTTGGTTTTTAAAAATGGCTTATTATTAAAATTTTGGAAGTAGAGAGGTGGTGTTTGTTGCCAGTCATTTTATACCATTATTATTTAGGATGTTATTATTTGATGCGCACTTGACTTTTGCCACCACTCAAGTAATGATTAATTTCCTGAGGTAAAGCTTTTTTCTAAAATAGTGTTTTTCTAAGCAAAAGATCCCAGATTGACAACCCTGGATACTGTAAGCCTTTATTCATCTGCATAGCAAGCCTGTCTTCCTGCCAATCCCACCCAGCTGTTATCCTGAAGAGACCTCTGTTGAGGTCTATATGAGAGGCTGTTTCGGTGCCTTTCCTTTCAAGGCCTGTCTGAGGAAATTATTTAGCTGGGTGCCAAATTTATTCGAGTGGGACTGTGAAAAGTGGCCAAGGGAGAGGGCACACTTTTAGAAAAATGGCAACTCTTCCATGTAATAGCCACGCAGAGGATAATATCTTTTTCAACACTGTCCCCCTCTGAAAAATGTGCTTAAGCTGCCAGGCAGTGCCTGTCTTTACTGCCTAAAGGGCTCCTACTGGCTGGGGCACCAACCACAGGAAACCCCAGAGTCGTATCCTCCAACGAAATATCTCACTCCTTTCGTAGCACTCAAAGACATTGGGAAAATTTTAAATGTGAATGCGAAATTGTGTTTGGAATATCTCTCCTTTGGTGGCAATGGGTGCCAAAAATGACTCTGCGTGGGTTTGGTTACCATAAAAAGAAATCTCACAGAATGAAATAACTGGCTGGTTTTTTTTTTTTTTTTTTTATATGAGGATTGCTCTAATATTACATTTTTTAAACATATCAATTGATTGGGAAAACTGAAAATTTACTTTTAACTTTTAACATACATTTATTCGGAATATGAAAAATGAGATGTATCTCCGTGATAGAGAAGTAATATAGCTATAATTAACCACATTTCTGTGGGTTTTATAGCGCCAAGTAGATCTCTATTGAGAAAATGCAACTAAAGCTGCAGGTATATAGAAGGGTACATTTGATGGGTTGTAATAATATTATGAGGTCCAAAGAAACTATTTCCCTATTAATAAGCATTTTCGTACATTTAAACAATAAAACACAAGCTCAGGAATTTACCATTGTTGGTAGTTAGATTGCTCAGTAAAAGTATCACCTAACAAGAAAAGACGAATGTCATCATCACATCTTCGATTCAACTTTGAAAGCCTTGAGATTTTAAAAGTGAATTCTTTCCCTTATTGGAAGTTGAGGAGAGCAGCAAAGAGACTTTAGAACACTCCCAAATCCTGTTTAGTTTTAAAAAGACAAACACGCTATGCCCAATAATAGATCTACGCTACACACAATTTACATGGCAGATTTTTTCCCATTTCCAAGATAAAACAACTGTACACAAGAGATTAATGAAAAGAGTCCACATTTTTAATGGTTTAAGAATATGATCAGTATATTCCTCTAAGGACCCATCACTCATGTTTTTTCCCTTCTATTTGTCTCCATATACCTCAGAAACTGCAAGAAGGAAAGTGATTTTATGGATAGCAGTTATTTGAAGGCTCTCCGAGGCTGGTGTTGAAGAGAAATACTATATTCTCAACTATGTTTAAAATCTAATGTAAAAGGTGCATGTGAAATAGGGATGGTTTCCAATTCCCTCTTGGTATTCTTAAGCTTTTCACTGAAGTGAGAAGTTAGACACTGAGATTCAGAGGAAGGTAGACCAGAGGGATCCCCAGTCCTGCTGAGACCTCTAGCTCAGGCAGACAGAATGTACGAACTCCTGTATGACCTGGAGTAGGGAGCATGTTTCAAGTGATCATCCAGTTTCATGATAAGATGGTAGGACATCTTAGGCAGGCTTGTCTTTAGAAATTTAAAAGGAAGAGGTTTCCCTGACAGAAGCTATTTGCATAATTGAGTCAATGTATTTTTTGACTGGGATCAAAGTTTTGAATTTTAAAATTTTCTGGATAATAAATGCTGTTGGAATATAGGATGGCCCTAGTGAATATCAGCAAAATTGATTTTTTAAATAAAACAGTAGATTTGACTTTTTCTGATTAGGCTCTTTTCCTAAAACTTAAATCCCACAATTAAGTAAACATTCTAGGTAATTTTTGTTCTGACCATGAAATATCGGCTTTTGAATCTTCTGTATGTCACTTTTCTTCATCTTGTGGTTCATTCTTTAATAGCAAAATAGTATTGCCTTTGTGTGAATTTAATTTGTGCGTCTCTTTTTTACAATATGTTCTTAATGAATAAAAATTCTATATGTATTGTTTAGGGTGTAATGGTTTTAATTTACTACTGTATACCACAGAAATCAAATCTGTCTGATTTATAAAGATATTACCTCATTGCTAAATGAAAACATTATATTCTATTTAATTTCTAAATATATTATTCCAATCCTGTTTTTCATAAAGTTTTATGTAATTATTTAATTTGAAGTCAGTATTGTAAGCAAAATTATATATCTGGGTAAACCAATGAATGGGAAGTGACCATACGCCTAATTTTCACTTGTGAGCTGCTTCTTCCTTTCCTTAGAAAGAAATGCTTTTCAAAGAACAAAATAAAACAATTGTTTGTCATGATAATTTGTCATGTTCTCACGAGACGCTGTCCTCATAATACTGTTCTTAAATACTTTATATTTTTACAATGTATAAATACCTTATATTTATATAATATACAGATTTTGAACATTATTTAAATTATGGATTTGTGTGATTTCTAGGAAGTGGCATTTTGAGGTCACTTTCTATAGTACAACCGTGCAAAACTCATATATTCTCCCAGGACCATGAAAAATTTAAGCACTGGAAATACTGACGTCCAAGGGACAATATTTAGGAGAAAGTATTATTGAAGATGTATTATTTTAAGTTATGATAAAACTTACTAGCAGAGGTGGATGGGTGAGGTGAGACCTTGTAGGCTTGGAGGTGAGCCAAACCTGGGTTTGATTTTGGTTCTGACAGTCACCGTCCCTAAGGATCATCCTCCACTGTCCAATAGGTGTAATAACACTTATAGGGTCGTCATGAAGAGCCAATAAGATAACACATATGAAGCTCTGTACCAGTATCTGACATGTGGTAAATGCGCAATAAACAACAAACATTATCATTGTTATTACTAGCGATGGATCTGCATACACAGGTCAATATCATGTAAAATATTACATGTGAAAAGTAACTTAGAAATTATTCAGTTCAAGCTCTGACTGCTAGTTAAGGAAAGGCTCACAAATGTTCCTGTCGAATTGAAAATACACTGTACCTCCATCTTAGAGGGGGCTATTCACCATTAAAAGTCTAACAGTGGTTGTATCTACATAAACCTTAAATATTTAGTTCATTAGAGAAAAAATTCAGTCAATTTGGGTTTGACATTGCATATTCTTGTTAGCATAGTTATTCTAACTGACTGAAGTAAATTTGCATTGCAGTATTATAAGGCCATTACTTCTTTCAGTTTTTGTCTTATTACCTATAAAGGGATGCAGAGGAAGATCACTGTGGGGGAAAAATTCAGTCCTATAGTAAAACCTCCCATCAAACCAAAGTTGATATGCTTGTTGTTTAGTTTTTCCAGCTACCGCTTTACAAATCTCTGGCTCTTAGCAGAAGGATTTTGATTACAGATGTCTTGCTACAAATATCTGGGGGCTACTGATTTCTCACCCAAAGACTCATTGTTTCTCCGGCTCAGGTCATGATCTCAGGGTTGTGAGATCCAGCCCAGAGTTGGGCTCCACTCAGCAGGGAGTCTGCTTGAGATTCTTTCCCTCTGCCCCTCCCTGCGCTACCCACCTCCTGCTTGTGCTCTCTCTCTCTCCCTAAAAAAAAAAAAAAGAAAACAAAACAAAAGAAAAATAAACAAAAAGAAAAATTACCAATAATCATAAAGTAAAAAGTAGAAATTTCTTTCCTGCCCCTTCTTCTGACTCCCTGATTCTACTTCTGCAATTTAACTAGAGTTAAAAGCTGTTTGGCACCCCTGTAGAAATTTTCTGTTTATCACATGTTTCTCTTATACACAAATAGGATTATCAAATGCATCCTAAGGGGCAATGAGTTGTTTTGTTTTTTTTTTTAACATTCAATGTTACTATCTTCTGGATGAGTTCCTATATGGGTACTTATTGCTGTACTTTATTTTTTTAAATGGCTGAGTTTATGATGGAGCCATATTTTATTTAAGCTGTCCTTGTATGCATATCTTTGTGCACTTGTGCAGGTACATTTGTAAGAATAAATTTCCAGAAATGGAATTTCTGGGTCAAAGGTATGTGCTTTCTTACTTTGATAAACACTGCCACATTGCCTATCAGGGAAACATCTCAATTTTCATCATAATTGATAGAGTTGAGCACTGAAGTTCTTAGAATCCTCTGGGTATGACAGTGGCCATTCACTTATGGAAGATGAGTATACACTTAAAATCTAACTGTTTCTAAGTTGTCAATTTTCCCCGAGCCATTCACAGCCATTTGCAGAACTCCTTGATTTGTTGTGATGTAAATTTAAATGTGCAAACCTATAGGTTCAATAAAAAAACCCCACTATTCTCCACTTTTTAATATTTAAGGAATTAGGGGCGCCTTGGTGGCTCAGTCAGTTAAGTGTCTGACTTCGACTCAGGTCATGATCTCAAAATCCTGGGATCGAGCCCCTCATGGGGCTCTCTGCTCAGTGGGGAGTCTGCTTGTCCCTCTCCCTCTGCCTCTCCCCCTACCTTTGCTCTCTGTCTCGCAAATAAATAAATAAATAAAACATTTAAAAAATATTTAAGGAATTGGAACCAGGCTAATTGTGTCAAAAAACTAAGGTGTTTTGATATAATAATCTTATATATTAGAAAATACTACTCTAAATTTTTAATAATTTTTTCTCTCTCAGTTGTTTTTGGACACAGTGTCAATATAAAGCTTACTGCTTTAGTGTAGTGTATTCAGAACAGTCACTGGTTAATCTTTTTTTCTTTAGGGCACATTACATTGTTAACCCTATTATGTACATGAACGTTAAACTGACCTTTATATACAGCAGTGTTGTGATTTCATGGAACAATTTTTCCTAACTGTGTTTATTTTCTACCCAGGAAGCGTCAAGACAATCATGTCCATGAGAATGCTAAACCATTCAGGTAATCATTACATTTTTAAACTGTCCCCAAAATATGTTTTGTTTTTCATATTATGAAGGTTTTATAATCGTTTATTTGGATGTACTTTCCTGCCTTTTCCAAAGTTCTGGGACAATCTTAATTCTTACAGCCTTAGTCTAGCTCTTTTAATCACCGGTTTTAATCTATAAAATATATCTGTATTGTGTGTTAATATAAATATAGGTATATGTAAAATATATTTTATGTAATATATTTTACATATATTTATTTTATTTTACATATAAAATATATTTGTACATATATTAATCTATAAAACATGTCCATATAGAGAAATATGTAGTACACTTAAGCATGCAAGTCATACAACTTGATTAGAAATAGCTCCATGTTTATTTAGTGAAGGCTTTTAAAAATCTTATGATTTTATAAATAATATCTATCAAAAGCTTTCTTTTAAATACTTTTCTAACCAAAATTAAGGAGTATTTAAAAGGATGACCAAAATTAAAGCACTGAAGAAATGTATGCTTATGACTTAATGCCATGTTTGAAATTAATATCCTTTAATTGTGGAACTAATGTAACAGCTATAAAAAGTATTCCTTGGAAGGGCACCTGGGTGGCAAAGTCAGCTGAGCCTCTGACTCATGGTTTTCTCTCAGGTTACAATCTCAGGGTCATTAGATCAGGTCCCACGTCGGGCTCTGCGCTCAACATGGAGTCTGCTTGAGATTCTCTCTCCCTTTCCATCTGCCCCCCCCATACTCTCTCTAAAGTAAATAAATAAATCTTTTTAAAAAAAATATTCCTTAGAGTAAAAATCATTTTCAATTTATCCAATGTCAGGCTGGCTATTTAGGATTGGTTTTGGTTTCTAACTCGATAACTATTATGACGATCTCTTTGTGTTTCTTTTTCTTTCAGATCATTTTATCTTAGTGAAACTGGCAACTGAACTTTACTCTAGTTGATGGGCAAAATTTCTCCCAGACTATTCATCACAATTTCATGCTAGTTGAAAATATTCAAATGCCATAAGAAATCTTTATAGATTTGCACTTAGCTTTTGGATGGACATTTCTACAATGGAGAGAACTGTGTTATAACCCTGGTCCAAGGACATTACCATCGAATGCCCATAAGACTACGGGGTGGGTGTGGAAGGTTCCAAAGAGAAGGAGCAATCAGCAAGTTTGCAGACACCCTGGAACATGGAAGTAAACAAGCTCTGAAAAGCACAGCTTTGAAGACACTCCATGAGTCTGCACGGCTTTCAAGTGAACTAGCACTTAAGACCTTGTAACAAAATGGACACCGGGGACACAGCTCTTGGACAAAAAGCTACCTCAAGGTCTGGAGAAACTGATAAGGCATCAGGTAGATGGAGACAGGAACAATCAGCTGTTATTAAGATGAGCACTTTTGGCAGCCAAGAAGGACAGCGGCAACCACAAATAGATCCTGAGCAAATTGGAGACACAGCATCAGCACAACTTTTTGGTTCTGGGAAACTGGCCTCACCTAGCGACGTGGCACAGCAAGTCACAGAGAAGCAATACCCACCGCACCATCCGAGTCCTTACTCATGCCAACATTCACTCTCTTTCCCTCAGCACTCATTGCCACAGGGGGTCATGCACAGCAACAAGCCACATCAGAGCCTCGAAGGCCCTCCGTGGCTTTTCCCTGGCCCTTTGCCATCTGTTGCCTCCGAGGACTTATTTTCTTTTCCTATACATGGCCACAGTGGTGGTTACCCTAGAAAAAAGATTTCAAGTCTGAACCCTGCTTATAGCCAATACTCTCAGAAAAGTATCGAACAGTCGGAGGATGCTCACAAGAAAGAGCACAAACCCAAAAAGCCCGGCAAATACATTTGCCCCTACTGCAGCAGGGCATGTGCCAAACCAAGCGTACTGAAAAAACACATCAGGTCCCATACTGGTGAGCGGCCATATCCATGTATACCTTGTGGTTTCTCGTTCAAGACAAAGAGCAATTTGTACAAGCACAGGAAGTCACATGCCCATGCAATTAAGGCAGGATTAGTCCCTTTCACAGAGTCAGCTGTATCTAAATTGGACCTAGAGGCTGGTTTTATTGATGTAGAAGCAGAAATACATTCAGACGGTGAGCAGAGTACAGACACAGATGAGGAGAGCTCTTTGTTTATTGAGGCTTCTGAGAAAATGAGTCCTGGCCCACCAATCCCGTTGGATCTTGCCAGCAGAGGTGGCTATCATGGGTCACTGGAAGAATCACTGGGAGGTCCAATGAAAGTGCCGATTTTGATTATCCCCAAAAGTGGGATTCCTTTACCTAATGAAAGCTCTCAGTATATAGGCTCTGATATGCTACCAAATCTTTCTCTAAATACTAAGCCTGATGATTCTCACACAGTGAAACAGAAACTTGCACTAAGACTGTCAGAGAAAAAAGGACAAGATTCTGAGCCATCTCTAAACCTTCTGAGCCCACACAGTAAAGGAAGCACTGACTCCGGTTACTTTTCTCGCTCAGAAAGTGCAGAGCAGCAGATAAGCCCTCCAAACACAAATGCAAAGTCTTATGAAGAAATCATCTTTGGAAAATACTGTCGGCTTAGTCCCAGAAATACACTCAGTGTTACAACGGCAAGCCAGGAGCGTGCCACAATGGGGAGGAAGGGCATGATGGAATCATTACCTCACGTAAATACCAGGTTAGATGTCAAGATGTTTGAAGACCCTGTTTCACAGCTGATCCCAAGCAAGGGAGAAATCGACCCCAGTCAAACAAGCATGCCGAAATCCACGAAATTCAACAGCGAATCTAGACAATCCCAGACTATCCCATCATCTATCAGGAATGAAGGAAAGCTGTTCCCTGCGAATTTCCAAGGCAGCAACCCAATTCTCTTAGAAGCTCCTGTGGACTCTTCACCCCTCATTAGAAGCAACTCGATGCCAACTTCTTCGGCAACTCATCTAAGTATTCCTCCCTCTTTGAGAGGAAGTCACTCATTTGATGAAAGGATGACTGGTTCCGATGATGTGTTCTATCCAGGGACTGTAGGAATACCCCCTCAGCGCATGTTAAGAAGACAGGCTGCATTTGAGCTGCCTTCAGTACAAGAGGGGCACATGGAGGCAGAACACCATGGCAGAACATCAAAGAGTATCACAGGCTTATCCTTGAAGGAAAAGAAATTGATTTCTGGGGATCGGATGGGGTATGACTATGATGTCTGCCGGAAACCCTACAAGAAGTGGGAAGACTCTGAGACATCAAAGCAAGGCTACAGGGACATTTCCTGCTTAAGCTCTTTAAAACATGGGGGTGAATATTTTATGGATCCCTCGGTGCCATTGCAGGGAGTGCCAACCATGTTTGGAACTACATGTGAAAATAGAAAACGCCGGAAAGAGAAGAGTGTAGGAGATGAGGAAGACACCCCCATGATTTGTAGCAGCATTGTGAGCACTCCCATGGGCATAATGACCTCAGATTATGACCCCAAGTTGCAGATGCAGGAAGGAGTAAGAGGGGGATTTGCCATGTCTGGACACGAGAACCCTTCTCATGGTCACTCTGAGCGCTTTGACCCCTGTCGACCCCAACTCCAATCTGGAAGCCCATCTCTTGGGTCCGAGGAATCACCCTTGGCCACTGATTCAGACAAGATGTCAGATCTAGGGGGCAGGAAGCCTCCTGGAAATGTGATTTCTGTTATTCAGCACACAAACTCGCTGAGCCGACCCAATTCATTTGAAAGGTCTGAGTCCGCTGAACTGGTGGCTAGTGCACAGGATAAAGCCTCTTCACCTTCCGAGACCTGTGACAGTGAGATTTCTGAAGCCCCGGTGAGTCCAGAGTGGGCTCCACCGGCAGACAGTGCCGAAAGTGGGGGGAAGCCCTCCCCTTCCCAGCAGGCTCAGCAGCAGTCCTACCACGCACAGCCCAGGCTGGTCCGCCAGCACAACATTCAGGTTCCTGAGATTCGAGTGACCGAGGAGCCTGATAAACCAGAGAAGGAGAAAGACACCCAGAGTAAAGAACTGGAAAAGCCTGTGGAGGAATTTCAGTGGCCCCAGAGAAGCGAGACCCTTTCCCAGCTCCCAGCTGAGAAGTTGCCACCCAAAAAGAAGCGTTTACGCCTTGCAGATATGGAGCACTCTTCAGGGGAATCCAGCTTCGAATCCACAGGAACTGGCCTCTCCCGCAGCCCCAGTCAGGAAAGCAACTTGTCCCATAGCTCCAGTTTTTCAATGTCTTTCGAAAGAGAAGAAACCATTAAGCTTGCCGCACCTCCTAAGCAAGATGAGTTTGGGAAGCATTCAGAGTTTTTGACTGTCCCTGCCGGTTCCTACTCATTGTCTGTCCCGGGTCACCACCACCAAAAGGAGATGCGGCGCTGCTCGTCCGAGCAGATGCCTTGTCCTCACCCAACTGAGGTTCCAGAAATCCGGAGCAAATCCTTTGATTATGGGAATCTGTCCCATGCTCCGATGGCAGGGGCTTCGGCCGCCACATTATCTCCCTCGCGGGAGAGGAAGAAATGCTTTCTGGTGCGGCAGGCGTCCTTCAGCGGTTCTCCGGAGATTGCCCAGGGTGAGGCTGGGGCAGATCTGAGTGTGAAGCAGGAGCAGATGGAGCACCTGCACGCTGGCCTCAGGGCCACGTGGCACCACGTCCCCACCTCTGTGCTGCCTCCTCTCCAGGCGGAGGACCCCGGGAAGCAGGTTGTGGGGCCTTGTGGCCAGCTGAGCTCCGGGCCACTCCACTTGGCCCAACAACAGATCATGCACATGGACAGTCAGGAATCTCTGAGAAATCCCTTGATACAACCAACATCCTACATTGCAAGCAAGCACTTGTCTGAGCAGCCGCACTTATTTCCACATCAAGAGACTATTCCATTTTCTCCAATCCAGAATGCCTTGTTTCAGTTTCAATATCCTACTGTCTGTATGGTTCATTTACCAGCTCAGCAGCCTCCCTGGTGGCAGGCCCATTTCCCACATCCCCTTGTGCAGCACCCTCAAAAGAGCTATGGCAAGCCTTCTTTCCAGGCAGAAATCCATCCTAGCTATCCCTTAGAGCATGTTGCAGAGCACACTGGAAAGAAATCTGCTGATTATGTGCACACAAAAGAGCAGACTTACCCATGTTATTCAGGAACATCAGGGCTACACTCAAAGAACATTCTTCCAAAGTTTCCATCAGACCAGAGCACCAAGTCACCTGATACTCCCTCCGAGCAGGTTCTGCAAGAAGATTTTGCATCAGCAAATGCTGGGCCTTTACAGTCCTTACCAGGAACAGTGGTTCCTGTTAGGATCCAGACCCATGTCCCATCCTACGGGAGTGTCATGTACACAAGCATTTCTCAGATACTTGGGCAGAACAGTCCTGCAATTGTCATATGCAAAGTCGATGAGAATACTACCCAAAGAACACTGGTGACCAATGCGGCCATGCAAGGGATAGGATTCAACATTGCCCAGGTGTTGGGGCAGCATGCAGGCTTAGAAAAATACCCCATCTGGAAAGTACCTCAGACCTTGCCCCTCGGCTTGGAATCCTCAATCCCCTTATGTTTACCTTCCACCTCTGACAGCGTGGCCACCCTGGGAGGTAGCAAGCGTATGCTTTCTCCAGCCAGCAGCTTAGAACTCTTCATGGAAACAAAGCAGCAGAAAAGGGTCAAAGAAGAAAAGATGTATGGACAGATCGTCGAGGAACTCAGTGCTGTGGAGCTAACCAGCTCAGACATCAAGAAGGATATGACACGCCCACAGAAACCCCAACTGGTTCGACAAGGTTGTGCTTCTGAGCCAAAGGATGGCTTGCAGTCGGGGTCATCTTCCTTCTCCTCGCTGTCCCCTTCCTCATCTCAAGACCATCCATCTGCCAGCATGCCCTTGAGGGAGCCATTCCTGCCCAACTCCAGGGCACCCTCTCTAGGCCAGAAGTCCAGTGGGCCTTCTGAAAGCAGAGAGTCTTCAGATGAACTTGATATTGATGAGACAGCATCTGATATGAGCATGAGCCCACAGAGCTCCTCGTTGCCTCCAGGAGACAGTCAGCTTGAAGAGCAAGGAAAGGGCCAGAAGCTGCCTGTTGGCATGCTGGTGCACATGGCCTCTGGCCCAAGCAGGAAAATGGCAAACTCAACTCTTCTTTTCACGGATGTGGCCGATTTCCAGCAGATTCTTCAGTTCCCTAGTCTGCGGACGACAACTACTGTGAGTTGGTGCTTCTTGAATTATACAAAACCCAATTACGTGCAACAGGCCACCTTCAAATCCTCGGTTTATGCTTCATGGTGCATTAGTTCCTGTAACCCAAACCCATCAGGATTGAACACCAAGACCACTCTGGCTCTTTTGAGGTCCAAGCAAAAAATCACTGCAGAGATTTATACTCTGGCTGCTATGCACAGACCTGGAACTGGCAAGCTTACATCATCAAGTGCTTGGAAGCAGTTTGCTCAGGTAATGGATACCATTTCTAGAAGCACTGTAGTGTGGATTTGCTTGCTGGGCAGTATACATAGGGAAGGACATAAGGTCTGAAACGTACAAGTGAAATGAAGGTCAGAGTTGGGGGGAACCCTCCGTGACACTGATTTCCCTTCCCTAGTAAGAGAAGAAGCTGCTGACCAAGCACTGGGTCCTGGGGAAGTCTCTCCTTCATCCAGGTGCCATGGAATTCTACCACTGAGACCAATTCCTTTGGGTTCTTCTCCTTTCTGGCCTGTGTTAATGCCTAGCGGATCCAGTTTTCTCTTGATATGAGGAATTCAGGGGATTGTGAAATTTGGATACAGGACGTAGAACATTGTCAATATGGGAATGGACACTGAATGGAAAGATCCGGAAGGAGGTGTGCAGGTGTCAGAACTGAACTTCGCAAACTCCAGAGGGAGTGTTCCCATTGACAATACTTTATACCAAAATTTATTTTCTCTATTTCTCTCCCAAAACTCATTTTTTCGGGTGGTTATCTGATTTGTTCCTACATGAACGATATTTCACACATAAAATTACAAAAATACTAATGGGGCACTTTGGAATTTTTGCTAAATTATTAATGAAACAAATAGAGGGTTTAAAAATCTATTTTACTTAATCCAGTTACCATTTCCCTTCAACAATTTTTGAAAATGTGTCCTTAATTGATAATTGTTTTCATTGCTACTTCAGAATGTAGAACATGTTTTCTGTTTTTATTAGTGTTGCACAGAATAAGTGACAACAGGGCAGGATTATTTTTTAACAAAATGTTGGATAATTCCGTAAAAGCTATCATTCTTCTCTGATTTTATCCTTAGCATCCCTTATTTTATGTGAACGGGCTATGACCTTTTAGAATGGAATTTAGACTAATTTTCAGAGATCAGAGAAGGGTGGAATGTGTGGGTTTCTCCTATGTCTTAGAGAAACCATATGAAATGATTCTCTCTTTTGTCCTACAGATGAAACCTGATGCATCCTTTTTATTTGGCAGCAAACTAGAAAGAAAACTAGTTGGAAATATCTTAAAGGAAAGGGGGAAAGGAGATATTCATGGAGATAAAGATATTGGATCCAAACAAACGGAGCCAATCCGAATTAAAATCTTTGAAGGAGGGTAAGGAAACATACGTGCATGTGTGAAACATTCGGTTCTAAGTCAGAGCAAATGGTCACGATGTACACATGGCAAAACTAGTATCTACTCTGGTTGGAAGTATAAGGTGAATTCCTTCTCTATTCACATTTCTGAAGTCTGGCTGGTAATAGAAAATGAGTTCATGTCCTTGCTTTTAATGGCTTACTTTCAGTGAAAATGTCCCTGTTACATAAGGTTTGAGCTTCTGCTTTAAATTTTCACACCTCTCATGCACTATGAAATCAACTAAATTGATAGACTCTTGATGTCATCTAAGCTTGTTCATTCTTTAATATTATTTTTATGGGCATTTTTTTGGTATGTAATATTAATGGACATATTTTATTCTGTGTTTACAAAAATACAATCATGTACACTCATGTATAATCCTAGGAACTAGTTAATTTGATGGTTCATTTTATTGCTTTTATTATTAACTAAACTCCAGACTTTGTCGGGAATTCATGAGTTCCATCAGTGTCCTGTTTCTGTCCCAGGATCCAAGCCAGGGTACCACACTGCATTTAGTTATCATGTTTTCTTTGTCTCTTCCAGTTTGTGGCAGTCTCTCTGTCTTTGGAAATTTCTTTTTAAATGTTGAATCCTGAGTTGTAGAAACACAAGTGGTAAAGTCCAATGACTTTGACATCAGTAGAGTAAAGAAAAATTATACATGTGTGTAACATCCAGTTTTAGATTTCAATAGAAATATATTTTCAATCCAGTCAGCCACATGAGAGAAAAAGCTCCAACTTATGCTATTAAAATTTAAAAATATTAAAGCATATTAACCACATTTGGGGGATTATGTTGTAACTAGCCTTATTTCTACAATAGATCTATAATTTACATGTTTCCATGAACATGAATTTATTCCAGTTACATTTGGGAGACAGAATAATGTTATCTATTTGATTATAAAATGTTGAATGTTTACTGATATGAAATATCTATTTCTCATGTAGATTCACCAGTTTGGCGATGAATTATTAAAGTTGTTTTCCTCTTAGTGTTGGCCCCTCTGGTTGTCTAGTATTTTCACCACTGAAACCACAGTTGCATGGAGTCTTAAAGCATGTCTTGATATTTTTTTGACATCCTTCATCTTTTAACACAAACGAGAGAAATACAGATTTTATCTTTCCTCAGAGACTGAGAGGTCCCTGTGACTGAATCAACACCCTTATATTCAGCAGTCTTCATAGCAGTGTACTTGTACTAGATTAGCAGAGACCTTCCCATTACATGTGCTTTGGGGAGCCCATCTCCACTAACGAAGGACACGAGTGAAAAAGCGTATGTGAATCTTTTATTGCTGCGTTTTGATGATCCACAAGGACTGTGCCCATATATCAGATCTCCCTCCTTTCACTGCCCTGTGGTATGGGCTACATCCCAATCATTTCTTAATCTGTGACCCGACTTTTGCCTGGGGGTGACCAGGTGTTCAGTCCAAGCAGTGTGCTACCACCTCTTATTTTGGAGATTGCAAAGGGATAACTTTAAAAAAGAAGTATTACTGACCAAACTTTTAAATGGATGTGTTCTTTATATTATGCAATTCCTAGGTTTAGTAATTTTTTTAAATTAATTTTATTTTATTATGTTAGTCACCATACATTACATCATTAGTTTTTAATGTAGTGTTCCATGATTCATTGTTTGCGTGTAATACCCAGTGCTCGATGCAATACATGTAGGTTTAGTAATTTAATTAAACTTATCTTTTATTTTTTTTCAAAATCCATTAATCCTTGTATTAAGTAGATTCATGGGTCTGCAGACCTGTTGAAGGGTAAATATTTTATTTGCACAGATTTTTCTAATATGCAGCTTTATTTTATACTGAATTTTACTATTTGCAAGTTAATCAGGTAAGACATTAAAAATAAAATTATGTTACTTGAAGATAAAATGCATTTCCCATCAACTGTGATGATGGGCTACACTAAGTTTAAGGTGTCCTTCTGTGGTGAAAACTAGCTTTCTAGAAAATTATTTGTTTTATTCTATATTTCTTAGGTAATTTTATCTATTTAGAGGCAGGGAAGAGTGAAATTAAAAGGTGAAAGATATTTTGCAACTTGAAGTTCTTTTGTTACAAAAGACAATGTGAAATAAAACATGAAGTTTAAGAAAGTTTTAAAGAACAAGTTGAAGTTGGAAATTCCTTGTGAAAGGGGAAAGATTTAAAGGATGAAAAAACACACAAAATTGACTCTTCAGTATTTTTGATACTACTTAATTCCCACCTGGAATTTTTGGTACTGACCAAAATGTAAATAATGTTAAGATTGAATAGCAAACATAACAGAGTTAGTATTTAAATATGTGAATGGATTTTCTCTCTTAAAAAAAATCCTTCAGTGGTTTGGACGAATGAAGTTGAACTTTTATTCCTGATGACAGATTAGCTAGGACAAAATAGAGAAGTGTGCAATGCTCTTAGAATGTAAAAAACCAAAAACCAAAACAAACAAAAAAACCTGTGAATCTAGTGCCTTTAAAGTAAATCCAAAGTGAATTAAGGCATTTTATATGTCAGCTTACATTTTGAAGTTATAAAAAGAGCCCCTCAAAAGGAGTATTTTTCCAAGAATGACATTAGACCCATAATTCTAGACCAGCTTTGATTTAAAAGATAATGATATTCATTGAATTATTCAATAAAATGCTACTGTACTCTCTGATTGATCTTGTTTCATTGTAGTCTAAACAAAATGTGATGGTTGAGCACTGGATAGGTTTCTTTCATGAATCATCACAGTGAATACCTAAGACTTGGTTAGCTGATTTGATTAAACTAGATGACCTCAGACATCCTTTCAAGCCTCTTTATTAAATCTTCTGGAAACAAATGCAAATATGATTGAAAAATAGAATCTCTAGTTTTTATTATGTAACAGTACTTACCAGAAGCTACTTGAAATTTGGACTCCACTTTAGTGCAAATTCATGGTCCTTGGGAAGAGCGGATCAAATCTGTAGACAACAGTTGGTGAGCTCAGCTCAGCCTGTGTAAGCTAGAAATTTCGGAGACACTCTCATGCCAGGATTATAAAAATAGAGTAAAAACTTGCAATGAAGAATTCTATTATCAGTTATACTTATTTTAGCAAATTTAGAGAGATGTGTGTGTGTTCTGCATGCACATCTTAGACGATGTAATGTTAACGAATGATATATGTTGATTTGAATATGTTGGTATAACTTTTTGGATATTTCTTGTGTGGAGACTGTACTAGAATCCAAAAGTAGTAAAGCACAACTCTGTAACTCTCTGAGCCTACTTGGAAGCCCATTTGAACATCTATAGCCCAAGTCCCTATATCTTCACTTAATAGAGGGACCCAATTCCATTTTGAAGACCATACAGAAAAATTACATTTTGCTTTCAATGCCAAATCTATTCTGTAGTTCGTTCAGGCATTTATTGCATAAATTTCATAGGCTTCATAGAAGTAAAGTTGAATAATTGTTTGTAAAAGACCCTCATAAAAATTTTGCCACTCAAGGGCGCCTGGGTGGCTCAGTCGTTAAGCGTCTGCCTTCGGCTCAGGTCACGGTCCCGGGGTCCTGGGATCGAGCCCCGCATCAGGCTCCCTGCTCCGCGGGAGGCCTGCTTCTCCCTTTCCCACTCCCACTCCCTCTGCTTGTGTTCCCTCTCTGCCTGTCTCTCTCTGTCAAATAAATAAAATCTTTAAAAAAAAAAATTTTGCCACTCAAAAATTTACCCCTCAAAAGATCAGCTTCTGGTTTGATAGATAAAACACTAAAGTATTTGAAAACACACTGCATTCCCTTTTTCTAAACAGGTATAAGTCAAATGAAGATTATGTATATGTCAGAGGACGTGGACGCGGAAAGTACATTTGTGAAGAATGTGGGATTCGCTGTAAGAAGCCAAGCATGCTCAAAAAGCATATCCGCACTCACACTGATGTCCGGCCTTACGTGTGCAAGTTATGTAACTTTGCCTTCAAAACGAAAGGTACAATTCTCATCTTTTTAGAGGAAAAATACCTTTTTTTATGGCGACCTTGGATTCTGAATACCATTTTATAACTAACTTGCATTGACAATAAGATGGTTTTGTTTTTGAAATGTATTTTCTCCCTTATGTAAGTAATCAAAGGATTACATGAGACAGAAAGGCTCCTTTTATGACTTAAGTAAGAGCTATAGACTTGGGGCCAGGCTAGTTGTTTCCGAAGGAAGTGGCTAAGAATTGCCTGGATTGCTATTGCTATTACTGCACGTTGGAAATGTTGTGTGGTCTAGATAATCTTTGCACCAGTATTGAAATACCACCGGGAGACAATCCATGCAGTGGCATTAGAAAAGCAAGGCAGCAGCTGGGAAGAAAACATGTGCCCATGGTCAGTTTCAAGATTATAAATAATGTAGAGACCCACAGACTCCCAGGTGGGCCCCTCCATCCACAGTTGCATTAATTATGCATAGAAATTTGATAGCTTGTGTTCCGTGTATTTATCAGCACAGAGACAATTTCTTACTCTCAGGCCACAACTGTGAATCTCATAAAACTAGGACCTGCCTTAGAATGATATTCTACCTCTAAAAAAATATCTGTTTCTTACAGGTAGATTTCTCTGAAAAGATTTTATGCAAGAAGGTTGCTTTGATTATATTACCATCATTTTATAAAATCATGGAAATGTACATAAGCCCAGTGTTCTCAGATTACAGACATCAGTGACTTAGAGAGAGGTGGTTTGAGTTTTGTAGAAGTATGTTCACTGCTTGCTGTAGACGTACTTTAGATCTAATGGATTTTGGCCCCCTCACTAACCTCATATGATTTCCTATGTTTTAACTTTAAATTGGCAGGCTCATTATTCTGCACCACTATCTGTCAAGAAAAATAAATATCAGATAAGATAATCTTCGGTAGAGAAATGTGTACCTATTTTCTTTCATAGCCAATATCCTAAATTGTCTTACTGTTTTGTCAGAAGTATAAATGTGTAGACTCTCAACATATCTGTTTCTTCTGTATTAAAAAGGTTTTACAGAGAGGTCTCCTTTGAAACCCACATAAAGGAGGGAGTATTCATTTGCATTTCAAAAGGGATAAACATAAGGTCCTTTAAATACCATCCACCTTTGCACAGTCAAGCCTTTTATTTAGAACCTCACCAAGAGACTCCCTAGGACATAAGAAAATATAAACTTTGGTTTTATAAACTGCAAATCTGCCAGTCATTACAACTGATAGATCTTCCCTGGGCATAGGGGTTTGCCTCGGGTATAGCTGTGTGAAACACTCGGTGAAGAAATGTCACATTTCTAGGCTTTTTAAAATCAAATAAAAAATAATAACAATCAAAACAATGATGACCGGGGCGCCTGGGTGGCTCAGTTGGTTAAGCGACTGCCTTCGGCTCAGGTTATGATCCTGGAGTCCCGGGATCGAGTCCCATGTCCGGCTCCCTGCTCAGCGGGGGGTCTGCTTCTCCCTCTGACCCTCCTCCCTCTCGTGCTCTCTGTCTCTCATTCTCTCTCTCAAATAAATAAATAAAAATCTTAAAAAAAAAAAACAAAAAAAAACAATGATGACCTAGTTTCTATAACCTTAAAGAAATCAAATTAAATTTGGCTCCAAATCATTGTCATAGAATTTCAGCAGGAAATAATTTATTCTTGGTCATTATTGGCATTTCCTTGTCACCCTTCAGGAATGTGCAAATGTCTCGGAATCTTAAAATGAGCACAATATCCTGGGAAACCCCTCCAGTTTTCGGTAGAAGTGACTCTTGTCCCAAACCATGTCATCTGAGTGCAGATGCCCAGCGCACTTGTGGGAGGAGCACCTCCTGCATGCCCAGGTGCCTCTCCTTCAGGCACCCTCCCCCCTCCCTTACCTCCCCGCTCCCCTACCTGCCCCAACAACCACTCCTCCCCCCCTCCCCCTTGCTGGAATCCCTTCAGAAGCTCAGGACTGCAGTCAACCAAAGCCAGGGTGGAGTTATTTCAGAGCCAGATTTCTAACTACAAACATGCCCTGAAGATGAGAGCCCAAAGCCTGCCTGCCTGTTGAAATGGAGAAAAAAGAGAAAGGACAATAAATACAGGAGGAGAAACATATCAAGATCTAAATAATCTTGACACCTACACACAAACCCATCCACATACACAGATTCCTTGCACCCATGCAGAAGCTGGTGACTTCCATTAATACACAAATGTATTAATTAGTTTACGGATTTAGGAATTCTCGATGACCTGGCTCTAAAAATTTTTGAGATCTTTAAAACATTTTTAGATAAATAAGAGCAATAAGGGCCTGGAAATATATTTATGCTTGGAGTTACCAAAATAGCACATAAAATTCATAGGTATAAGAGCAATAAGTAAAATGCTAAGTAAATAAAGTAATATAAAATAATAAACAGCAGTGTGCTGGTTTAGAACTGTGGCTCATATATTACATTAATGGTAAGCTAAATACCCCTACAGGGCGCCTGGGGGGCTCAGTTGGTTAAGCGACTGCCTTTGGCTCAGGTCATGATCCTGGAGTCCCTGGATCGAGTCCCGCATCGGGCTCCCTGCTCGGCAGGGAGTCTGCTTCTCCCTCTGACCCTCCCCCCTCTCATGTGCTCTCTCTCATTCTCTCTCAAATAAATAAATAAAATCTTTAAAAAAAAAAAAGCTAAATACCCCTACAAAGGAACAAACTCTTTTCGCAGGCTAAGAGTGTCCATCTACGTTCAGTGAGCCTACTCTTAAAAATAAAGCATTTGCTGGTACATTGCTAAAGCATCGTTGGAGGGCACAGATAATAATATGACCCTTACAACTGAATTAGTTCCTGGATGTCTTTTGATAAGTTATATATATGACATGGAATTTTATATACATATAGTTATGCAATATTCTATATTATATATATTTATGCATAAATATATATAAAATTTCATAGATCCTAGGTCAAAGGTGATTAGATAAGTGTTTTCATAATTTTTCACATTCTATATAACAACTATATAATCTACATAAACACACACATATGTATTTATACAGATAATCTATACATATCATCATCATAATACATATTTGAGAGAAAACCTTTCTTTTTTCTTAGAATGATGGGATTTCCAAGATAAATAGATAGGGAATATTGCAGAACTTTAGAAACTGCTGTCATAAAGTTTGCTAACATATACCAGACAGATAGATTGTAAACACTGAGAATAGTGCTCCTTATAAGTAGTTAGCTAAGTATTTGTATGGATCTTTGAATTTATTTACAAGGTTGGCCTTCCCATAAGTTTGCATAATTTTTTTCTTCTGACCAGTGAGGAGCCTGGGAAGGCAATCTAAATCTGATCAGTGCCAGAAGGTCTGGGGTCTAGGGTGTGTTGATGAGAATGTTTGATCTGAACTTTCTCTGAGATGTATGACCCAGCTTATGTCACCCTGTTTATATCAAGGCCTAGGAGGCTGGCCCATTTGGGCCAAAGATACTAGATCTCTTCTCAGCCAGGAGAGCCTGGGATTCTCAGTCTTGCTTGGAACCTACTTTTGAAAAGGTATGACCCGATTGTACAAAGTCTTCTAGAATGAAGGAAACTTGAGTTTGGGCCGAAGTTGTGAGCGGTTGTTGTATTCAGGAACCAGATTGTTCCCATTAAGTTCAAGGCAAAGGATGGGGGTAGAAGCAAGTCTATGTTATGTCAAGTTAGTTCATTTCTAATTTTGGAGCACTCATCACATTTCTGTAATCAATTAATTTATCCTTTTTTTTTTTGCCTGTGTTTTCTAGGAAACCTAACAAAGCATATGAAATCTAAAGCACACATGAAGAAGTGCTTGGAGTTGGGAGTTTCAATGACATCAGTGGATGATACGGAAACTGAAGAAGCAGGTATTACAAAATTTAGTTGACTGACCTCTTTATTCTTCACACTGGAGCTTTGTGGCCGGGGTGGCAAAACAAGTTTTGATATTTTAAAAAACTGATCACATTTCGTTTTACTAAATTTGAAATATAGAAAAGAAATCTGACATGTTGAATTGCTTACAACCTACTGAGAAGAAATAAATGCATTTCAGTTCTGACTGAAGGGGAAAAAAGGCCTCACTATGAAAATACTTCTATCTAGAACCGTAAAGGATCTAATTATACTTGTGTTGTGACAGGGATTTAGATTTTATGAAACTTATGGGGAAATTTGAAAAACAATTTAATGTTTTATTACTCCTATTAAGAGAGAAAAAAATCCGTCATTAACCTGAATAGAAAACCTGAGGGCCAGTCAGACTTCCTGAGATAAATCACTTATATGTAAGTTTATACCTATAAGGACAGATTGTTGCTTTCCTTTTCTTCTAGCTTCTTTATTAACAGCATTATCATACCCATTTGTTGAGGGTTTTCTATGGGCCATGTGACATTTGAGATATAAAGTCCTACTCTAGAGTCCTTTTGTTGGGTCGGGATGAATCAGATTAGTCATAAAAGGTTAAGAACCAGCATAAGGTCTCCCAGGTGAGTGCCCAGTGAGTGTTATAGGGGTTCAGAAATGGAACTATCTCCAGGGTCTACAGGGTTAGAGGGAAGCTTTTGGAAAGAGATGGCATCCAAATTAGCTCCTAACCTTGAAGTTTAGACCTTGATCTTCACTATCTGTTCAATTGTTTCAGAAACGATGGAAGATTTGCACAAAGCAGCTGAGAAGCATAGCATGTCCAGCATTTCAACTGATCATCAGTTCTCAGATGCCGAAGAATCGGATGGTGAGGACGGAGATGATAATGATGATGATGATGAAGATGATGATGACTTTGATGATCAGGGAGATCTGACACCAAAAACAAGATCGAGAAGCACTAGTCCTCAGCCTCCTAGATTCTCATCCTTGCCTGTGAATGTTGGCGCCATGACCCATGGGGTTCCTTCAGATAGTTCCCTGGGGCATTCTTCATTGATCAGCTATTTGGTTACTTTGCCAAGTATTCAGGTTACTCAGCTGATGACACCAAGTGACTCATGTGAAGATACTCAGATGACAGAATACCAGAGGTTATTCCAGAGCAAAAGTACAGACTCAGAACCGGACAAAGACAGGTTAGACATACCGAGTTGTGTGGATGAAGAGTACATGCTGTCTTCGGAGCCCAGCTCCTCTCCGAGGGACTTCTCACCCTCAAGCCACCATTCCTCACCAGGATATGACTCTTCACCCCGTCGAGATAATTCACCAAAGAGGTATCTGATACCCAAAGGAGATTTATCACCCAGAAGACATTTATCACCTAGGAGAGATCTGTCACCCATGAGACATCTTTCACCAAGAAAGGAAGCTGCATTGAGAAGAGAGATGTCACAAAGAGATGTTTCACCAAGAAGGCATCTGTCCCCAAGGAGGCCAGTGTCACCTGGGAAAGATATCACGGCAAGAAGAGACCTCTCTCCCAGAAGAGAGAGAAGATACATGACCACCATAAGAGCACCATCTCCTAGAAGGGCTTTATACCATAACCCACCATTGTCCATGGGGCAGTATTTGCAAGCAGAACCAATTGTACTGGGGCCTCCTGTAAGTATGATTAGCTTTCCCTTTCTAATGTATAAACCAAAGCATATCGGAGCCTCTTGATAACACTGGTGTGAAGTTTGTTCTAACATGGGTGTCTCTCATGGGGAGCAGTGAACTTGGTTACTGAAAATAGCAGCAAGACGCTTTCTCGCGTGCTGTTGTTAGTGACATGGGGCTGTGGCATTAGCCCAAGTGTAGTACTGCATCAGCACATTGCCAGCTGGGAACAGGTGAGGCTTTGCTGCTTGCTCTCTAAGCTTCACTGATTATGGACATGAGCTGAAACCTTCACGTGAGCAGGAAAGGTGAGGTCTTTGGAATGACGTGACTGCCTAGACAGACACCCTCAGGGGCCATTGGGGTTCAGTTATAGAACTTTGCCAAGTCAGGATCAGGCATTAGCATTGACTCTCAATACATTTTTTTAAAACATTAACTCATGATCTTGCCCACAGTGAGTGGACATGTGAAACCAGTGAGTCACTAGGAGAGAGTGACCCGCTTGGTATGTTGTGAGTCAAAGGCATGAACCTCTCTGCTTTTCTTGTCACTGCTCAGTGAGATGGTGGGCCCAAAGTTGGGAGAGCTCAGGGAGAAAATGTCAGCGATTTCTACGGTGTGCCCTTATTATAAACTTAGATAACAACAGTAACAGTCATGGATTAAGTTTTATGAATTGGCATTAAGTTAATGCCAATTCATAAAAAACATCTGCCATGCCTCATTCCATGGGATGGCAGACCTTGATGTTTCTTTCAGTGTGTGTAGAATTTTTAAAAATGAATGAAGCAGACACTTAGCATAGACAGATGAATGACACTTTTTGAGTTTCTTTGCTTTATATGTGTTTTTGTTTCCTGGTCTCTACTTTTTGGCGTTCTTTCTTTGTTCCGGGTTTCTGTTGTGTGGCTCAATACCGTCCTTCCAGCCAAAGGCGCTACCCACTTCCAGCTCTGTCTTATCGCTGCCCTGGTGACCAGGCTCCTTCCTCTCATTGCCTTTTCACTACTTTGAGTCATGAGCTTAGGTTACCATTTTTAAACTTTAGGAAAGCTCCCTGCTGCAATTCACTCCCTGACCCCCCAGCATCGCCTTTTCACAAGTTGGTACCAAATTAGTCTCTCTGCTACAATTACTGCAGCAACATGCACACAATCAGGACATGATTTATTTGCAAGATAATGAATTAGCAAGCTAAGAAAAAGAGGCACATTCCCACAGGTTTTTGTGTCTTGGTGGTGTTAAGTAGAAAAGAGAGATCTTCTGAAGTCTATGCCACTACAGCATAAGTAGAGAGTCGTAGACCCGCAAATCCCTCTGATGCCAGGATACCACATCTGGGGTATCAGAAGCTTTCTCTGGTATAATCCACTGATGCTGGTGGAGCATGTGTGGTGAGACTGTCCTGTTCTGGCCCTGGCCAGGTGGACTGAGACTGGCGTTTTGTGAGATGTTGGGACATCTTCAGTCAACTGCAGTCACGAAAGTACAAGCTTTTAGTGCCAATATGCTATTGTTATTAAAAACTAATAGTTGGGGCGCCTGGGTGGCTCAGTTGGTTAAGCGACTGCCTTCGACTCAGGTCATGATCCTGGAGTCCCTGGATTGAGTTCCGCATTGGGCTCCCTGCTCGGCGAGGAGCCTGCTTTTCCCTCTAACCCCCCCCCATGTACTCTCTCTCTCTCTCTCATTCTCGCTCTCTCAAATAAATAAATAAATCTTAAAAAAAAAAAAAAAAACTAATAGCAACTCACAGTCAACTCAGGCAAAAGAATTGAAGAAGTGGACTAAGGAAGTTCATCTAATTTTTGGATATGTGACCAGAAAATTGTTGGAAGGAAATTGGTTTTCTTAGCCACTGAGTTTGCAACCAGTTGGTTTTTTTATACCAGTTCACCTGGATACTTAATACAATGATTAAACTTTACCATTGATGAAGGCCAACTGTAGAGCCACTGGTCTATTACCCAGTTTAATTATCTCTCTAGAGAATTTATAGCTAGCTGCTTCGTTCATGTGATAAGAGGGAATAGATCTGGGAATGCTCCCTGAAGAAGGGGCAGTTGGTGCAAAGTACTTCCCATTTAATGTTTTATCACATCATTTTTGAGTGGCAGAGGAGGAGTTTATCTTTCTGTGATGTGTGAAGACGATTTTTATTGCCAGGGTAAAACAGAATTGATGATACTATGAGAAGTATTTCTCCTGATTGCTATATTGGATGAGTGTTGCACCCTCTCTGAATAATGTATGAAAGTATTAAATTAGAATAACCGTAAAAATAAACCTTTTTGATGGAAATTCTTTAAGCAATACCTTGTCTTGTTGCTTAACATGGGCCAAGAGCTCACAGGTCAGTGACTGTGGCATGAAAGGATCTTCTAGGCTAGCAGGACACACTCATCCTCTGGTTCAGTCTGGAGTGGTAGTATCCAGGGAGCAGGTTTGGAAGAGATGAGAGTCAACCACTGGGATCCTACTACTCTGCTGTTTCTGCCCTAATGCCCTCTGGTTAATCTTAATATAGACAGATGATAGATAGATAGATGATAGATAGATGGAAGGAAGGAAAGAAGGAAAGAAGGAAAGGGGGAGAGGTCTTTCGCTCATCAGTATTTTTTGAGGGTCTAATATGTGTGTCTCAAGGATGATGATTAAAAAATGTTATGGTTTCTGGCCTCAACTTTTTTAAACAAAAAACTTCCCTGTTCCATTTTTAAAGTTTTGGTAGATAAATTAGCAAAGGAGACAAAGAAAAATGTGTCTTGGTTTCCAGTATGTAGTGCAAAGAACATCGTGTCTAGTGAAAGAGTCAACATTCAGTTCTTTTTTGTTTTATGTTATGTTAATCGCCATACATTACATCAGTAGTTTTTGATGTAGTGTTCCATGATTCATTGTTTGCATATAACACCCAGTGCTCCATGCAGTATGTGCCCTCCTTAATACCCATCACCGGGCTAACCCATCCCCCCACCCCCCTCCCCTCTAGAACCCTCAGTTTGTTTTTCAGAGTCCATAGTCTCTCATGGTTCGTCTCCCCCTCCGATTTCCCCCCCTTCATCCTTCCCCTCCTGTTATCTTCTTCTTCTTCTTTTTTTTAAACATATAATGTATTATTTGTTTCAGAGGTACAGGTCTGTGATTCATCAGCCTTACACAATTCACAGCACTCACCATAGCACATACCCTCCCCAATGTCTATCACCCAGCCACCCCATCCCTCCCACCCCCCCACCCCTCCAGCAACCCTCAGTTTGTTTCCCGAGATTAAGAATTCCTCATATCAGTGAGATCGTATGATACATGTCTTTCTCTGATTGACTTATTTCGCTCAGCATAATACCCTCCAGTTCCATCCACATCCTATGGCTTGCTATCTGTGTGATCTTGAGCAAGTCACTTAACATCTCGGCCACAGTTTCTTAATCTGTTTATGGCAGCCAGGGAGGTGGGCCAAGCAGATTTCTGTCCTTGAAAGAATTAGCCATTCAGCTGTGAGGAATGCTGTTAACTGACAGCCTCGTGCTCTTAGTGCCATCAGGACAGACCTCAGTTTTCAAGCTAAAGCTAACTCTCCCTGCAGCCCCCAGCCAGTGACTGATCCTGGATCCATCCCCACTGAGCATATGCTTCCTCTCCTCTTTACCTTTACATGCATCAGATTCCCTGCTTCCTCTGCTCTGCAATGAACTCCTTGCACTCCTACCTCCTTCTTCGCATTTGCTTCCAGAGCGCCTACTGACAATGTTGAAAAGATGAGTGGGATGATAAGACCTGGTACATGGGATATATATACACACACATATATACATACACATAATACAACCCGCATGAGTTCATTATTAGCATTTCCATATCAAAGTGTTTCTTACCAAGATATACAATGATATCACAATGATAAGGCTCAAATTACAGAACAAAATAGGGTTGCAAATGGGGTAAACACCAAGGTAGAAAAATCATATTGAGAGTGTCTCTGGAGGGTAAAGAAGGGGTGAACGCAGGGGGAGAGGATGTGCAGAAAGGCCTGGTAGTGTTTGGAGCAGTGGAAGTGCTTACATGGTAAAAATTCTACTGCACACTTACTTCTGGGGTTGTCATCATTTAATCGCTGATCGGTAAAGGTCTGAAAATGACGCTTTCATTCTTAACACAAATATAATTCTATTGTATTTAGAACATATTGAGTACATCGTAGTGTTAGAGGACACTTCCTTCATCACTCCCTTTGTTAGCCTTGAGTCAGAGACCCCATGAATGGGACAGTTCTCTTTGACCCCTCACAGACCCCCATTCTGATTAGGTGTCTGCCGTGGATGTCACGGAATAGCAACCAAAAGCAAAATGGAAACAATGACCAAGCTACATTTTATCTGAAACTTTGAATCTTTGATAATTATAATTAAAAGAGGATTCATTTAATTATCTTCAAAGATTATTACTCTAGGCATCACAGTTCTTCCACCTTAACTGATGTTTGATGTAGGAAACATGCCTTTTTCTAGATCAGAGCAAAGACAAGAGGGATTTGTTGTTGTGTTGTTGTAGTATTTAAATGACTGTCATACTAGAAAATTCTCCCCTTCCCTAACTTATGAGGCCCTTGTGATTATAGGATTGATGATTTCATTACTTCGCCTGCACTTCCAGGATAATAATTTGTTTCTAGCTTGAATAAGGTGTAGTCCAAAACAGGGTAAGGGCTAAGCCTGACACAGAGTAATAGAGATAATGCATAATTTATCATTCCCAGGCTGGTCTCACAGTCTAAATAGAACTGGATGAATCATTAATGGTATAGAGCATACCTTGAGCTTTAGAACAGAAACATCCTTGAAATGAATGAGAACTTTTTTTTTTTTTTTTTGGTCTCTCTCCTGGATTACTACCATACTTGACAAGTTTATATCTATCTGATTTTAAGTTCTCAAAAACTAAAACTAAAAATAAACTGAGTACCTTTTAGATGACAGTCCTTTAAAAGAATAAATCTCAGGAACTGAAACCTGATAATCTCATTCAAGCCTGATAATCTCATAGTCTTAAATTGTGTTTTGCTACAGAAACAATTGCAGAAAATAAGTTCTCTTTCAGGACTGGGACCATGAAATCTGGAATTCTGGCCCCCAGTGTTAAGTGTCCTCATTCATTAATTACCAAGATGGAATTTAAATGAACATGATAATATAAACAGAAGATATTAAGACATAATAATCTTGAGTTCCCAGCTGTGTAGTTGAAAGTGAGTTGGAACTGTTTGACATATTTAATGTTAACTATTTTGGTGGATAGTTGCCTTACAAAAACTGGCCTTGATTTATCATTGATAAAGAAGCTAGTCTTCCACCCAGGGTGCCTCTTGAGCGGGAATTTATTCCTTTAAATGAATGTCTTGCACATTGGACTAACCAGTTTGTCTGTCACCACCATTTTGTCATCTGTTCTGTGGAAAACTTAAAAAAAAAAGCCAATTTTCAGACTTGTCACTCCAATTATACTCATCAACACTTAAGAAAAATATTAAAAGTCTTCTCAGTATATAAACAGATGGCAATCGTTTTACTTTCTTTTGAATTTAAAAACCTACTATTAGTGTTTTTTGCTCAGTGAACTTTTTCTGGTAATTATCCATTATTTTCTTTTCCTTCTCTTTTACGAAAAAAAAAAAAAAAAACAGAACTGAAATGTGTCTCTGTACCTAGTGGAAAACACACTGCATGTTTTATCACATTGCTGTTTAAAAACAAAAGTCACTTTTCACAGACCAACAGCTTCATTCAAGGATTCTAAAAGACAACTGAGAAATCTCTTGTGTCTAAAAAGTGAAAAATCAATAGAGGGATGAGGTAGTTTTAAAGTGTTTTGAATGAATGAGGGGCTGAAATAGCTTGATCTATTTGACCTCACATGAAGAGTCCTGGTCCTAAATATTGTGCTCTCTGCTTCCCCGTGCAGAATTTAAGAAGAGGATTACCTCAGGTTCCTTACTTCAGTCTCTATGGAGACCAAGAAGGTGCTTATGAACATCCAGGCTCCAGCCTTTTCCCTGAGGGTCCTAATGACTATGTCTTCAGTCATCTTCCACTCCACTCTCAGCAGCAAGTGAGAGCTCCTATCCCCATGGTGCCAGTTGGTGGGATCCAAATGGTTCACTCCATGCCGCCGGCCCTTTCCAGTTTACATCCTCCACCCACATTGCCTCTGCCAGTGGAGGGCTCTGAGGAGAAGAAGGGCGCCTCCAGGGAATCCTTCCCTCAGGATCCCGATGTCCTTTTGAAGCAGAATGAGAAGCAATCTCCTCACGTTTTGCGGTCATCTGGTCCACCTCGCACGCCCTCCTCTCCTCGGCTATTGATGAAACAGAGCACTTCAGAAGACAGCCTAAATTCAACAGAGAGGGAACAGGAGGAAAACATTCAGACTTGTACAAAAGCCATTGCCTCTCTCCGGATTGCCACAGAAGAGGCCGCTCTGCTTGGGGCAGATCAGCCAGTGCAGGTGCAGGAAGCCCACCAGAAACCCTTGGAAAGTGCACATGTTAGCATTAGACACTTTAGTGGACCTGAGCCAGGTCAGCCCTGCACCTCAGCCACCCACCCTGACTTGCATGATGGTGAAAAGGACAAGTTTGGTACATCACAGACTGCATTAGCTCCCTCCCCGTTTTATGGCACGAGTCGTGTGGATGACAAACAGTCGGGCTTTCATAGCTGCAAAGAGTTACCTTCAAGCACAGAGGGAGGCAATGAGCCTTCGGCAGAGAAGAGTCAACTACAGTGATCTAAGATGCATGGAGACTTTCATTTCCACATTTCCCCATTTTGTTCTTTGTTTTTGTTTTTCTAGAAATAGAGGTAATCAAGTTTATAGCATGCCTGTCCTAAGTTACAGTAGTTTGCTATTATATATACTTTTGTTATATCAAAAGAATTAGGTAAATTAACAAGTCATCATGAGCCTGACCAAAACAAAATTTGAAATTAACCTATTGGGTCTGGTACTTTTAAAATTGTACAGATGTTTGTGCCTTTTCTTTACTTTGCTTATATTCTTATAAGCATTTTTTAGCAGTACTTTGTACATATTTTAGAATTTGTGTATCTGCTTTGTAATAAATGTAATTTCTTTCCTTTTTTGGACACTTGGATCTAAATGATGTAAAGCAAAACAGCATCAATATATATGTGAGGTTGCACTAAAACATATTTTTATATGATTAAAACTGAACAGCTTTTATGTACAGCTCTGATTCTGTAATACTAATATTTATTTACTTTGTTTCATAAATTGTACATTTTTTCTTAATGTTGTGGATTGCTTTTCTATGTGAAGCATGGGATTTACTGTTGCGTAACTAGAACAAAAATGTATATTGTAAACAAGATATTTAAACTAGAGTATCTTATTCTGCACTTATGCATTAGTTAAAAAAAAGATAAAGGATGTATCAGTCAGTTCTTAACTCTTGTAAATTTTTTTGTCTCTTGTTTGCTGGATTGACTATAACTTAAGTGCTGATTGTGATTTTAAACTTATAGTACCGTAAAGCATTAAAGTAAACAATGTGCTATTGTGAGTTTTTTCAAAGCTTTATAAATCAGTTATAAATAATATTAAAAGTATTTGGTCTTATGTGAACATGTTGATCTATATACTCATCTAAAAATATGGGAAAACATTCCGCCCCATGTAAATATGTACAAGTGCATCACTGGTACAATTTTATGTAACTCAGTTGGACACTAGGTTGACACAGACCTATGCTAGGGTGTCTTTAAAAATTAAAGTGACAAAGCACATGGGACTGTGTAGAGCTTGGTTATCGGCCGGCCCGGTGGCTTGGCAGGCAGTGCTGTGCGCTGCCCGTGGAGAAGACCTGGCCTTACAGATCTCCTTGGTTCTTGCTGCACAAGATGGTAACCGGAACTAAGGCTGCGACGGAGGGGATGTGCTTGGACTCTGAGGGTTAGGAGTGGACACGGGGAAGGGGCGTGGAGACCTCTCACCAGCCTTTCCTCTCAGCCAGTCCACATGGTAACAGGGTGGGCATCAGCTTTAGGGGAAGCCACTTCACCCTCTTGAAGAGGGCAAGAGTGTCAGGCTCCTGGCTATCTCAGGGGGAACGGGGAAAAGAAGCTTTCCAGGGAAAAGAATTTGTGGGAGGATGATGTCTTTTGTACACAACATGCAGAATGGGCTTTGGTTAGCGTGGAAGGTGGGCAGAGCCTTTGTTTGTAGGTCCGGAAGAATGGAAGAAAGGGAGGGGGTACAACAACACGTGTGCACACATGCACATGTGTGTGCATGCACACACACACACACACAATCTGGGTTATCTTTGTGCTATATAGTGGATTATAATTCTGTGAAACCAAGTTTGTATATTGAATTACATTAAGGAGTGTTCTTTAAAAAGAGAAATAAATATACAATTACATGCTTGAGGTGTCTAGTTTTTAATGTGTTGTTTTACATTTTAATTTCTCGATTTTGTTTCTAAAGAAATTCTGATGCCACCGACATACCATCTGTGCTTTTAGTTGCTAGGCTTTGCCCATTCCGAGGTATGCTGAGCATGAATGCTTTTAACAAGTGAGAAGACAGTCATTGGCTTCCATATGTCATTCAATTAGGACAGATAGTGGTCACCACCGTGTGAGCTCTAGAAATGGAGTCACCAGATCCTAAGCATGGGCATGGGCAGAATACATTGCATCTGCAAAGAGTCATGAATAAATCAAATGACCATTTCCTCTTCTGCCTCCCTCTTGGTAGGCATACATATCTGAAATTCCACTGGGGAAATCTCTTTATTCTTGCTGAGGTGACTGAAGGCAAAAACCAACTGAAATAAATATACCATAAAATATCCACAAATCAGAGTTCTTTAGTACAAAAGAGTAGAACCTTTCTAATAATGAAAGTGGAGGCTCATTAAAGGTCAAAATCTATCAGTATTTCCATTATAAAACTCTTAAATTGGTGGATTTGCAACTTACCTGTGTGGTTTTATGAGCCAGACTGTCTTTTGAAATTATGGTTTACAAAAGGGAATTAAAGGTCAACACAAGCAGCCAGCCTAAAATCTGTCTCTCATTGAGAAGAAATCCTGAAACATTGAATTACATAAGGGTGATTTGTGTGTCTTATTCCTCATTGTGTGTGTGTGTGTGTGTGTGTGTGTGTGTGAGAACCCTTCTGATTGCTTCCTCTTCTAATTCATCTCTTGTATTCACTCATTCATAAAACAGTTTTTGAGTGCCTACTATGAACTGGCTACGATGATGGGCATTGGGGAGGATGGAAGTACTCCTGCCATCAAGGAGCTCGAGTAAAAGGAAAGACATGTATATGAGTGTATGTAATATGATGTTAGAACTAAAATAATGGTATATTTGGTGTGTTTTGCTGTCATGAAGAAGAGCAATTACCCTGCTGAGAATGGAAGGAGGGGCAGGACAGGCTTCATCACAGAGTTGGCCTTGGAACAGATCTTTAAAATAGTAGATTGGGGGCGCCTGGGTGGCTCAGTTGTTAAGCGTCTGCCTTCGGCTCAGGTCATGATCCCAGGGTCCTGGGATCGAGCCCCGCGTCGGGCTCTCTGCTCGGCGGGGAGCCTGCTTCTCCCTCTGCCACTCCCCCTGCTTGTGTTCCCTCTCTCGCTGTGTTTCTCTCTGTCAAATAAATAAATAAAATCTTTAAAAAAATAATAAAAATAAATAAAATAGTAGATTGACTTATTCAACAGAGAAATTCTCATCACCGACCTTAGGACACTGTTCTTTGTGCTTGGTGTACAGTACTGCACAAAACAAATCAAGTTCTTGTCTTCATGGAGTTCATATTCTAATAGAGAGGCATTAAAAAAAGTGGGGAAGGGCATGTTGGATGAGCAAGGATGTGTAAAGCAGGGAGTGGGTAAAAAGCCAGATGGAGCTGGCTCCTTGCTTATGTGATAGGGTGGTGTGTGCTTAAGCCAGAAAGACACATCAAAGTCCAATTTCCTAATCCAGGCTAAGGACATCAGATCTGGCTCTGTAAGCAACAGGAAGCTGAGCCAAGGAAGGATTGAAACAAGCAAGTGGCATTACTGTTGCTTGTGTTGTTCTTATTTAGAAAAGAAAAGAAAAAAAATCACCGTGGCAGCAATGAAGATAGTGGATTTGAGGCAGAAAGAGTGGAGGCAGGGGACCAGTTGGGAGAATTATGAAGTTGTGTCATTTCCATGGAAATAAAAGCAGAAACAATCCAAGCAGATGATGGGAAAAGAAGGGACAGTTTTGCTTAATGAAGAACTAATAATAACTAGTGACTGACTTGGTGTCTGGGATGAGAGAGATGGAGGGGGTAAAGATGACTGGAATTCTTGACTTGGGCAGTGGAAAGAGGGTGGTGTCCTTAACCGTCAGGTGGATTTGTACCAGCTGCAGGTAAGGAAATGAGCTCCCCTAAGCAGTTTAGAATGAGTTCAGTCTCAAGAAAGACCTAAGCTGGAGACTGGCTTGTTACTTCTTGTCACTTAGTCATAGCTGAGGGTGCTGACTTGGAGGAAATCGCTCAAGCCATACAAAGGGACAGAAGAAGACATTTGAGGACTTCCAAAGGGAGGACAGGCAACTTGGGAGTGAACCAAGAAGATGTATTTTTGAAATTTTTGAAAACTTGGTTTTCATAACTTCTTCAAGATAGTTTCTAGAAAGCAAAACCTTAAGAACATCATTTTTGAGGCCAACTCTGGTTGTGGAATTATAAAGTGATGGCATTTCCTGAGCAGCATCATGGCAGCTTTATTATTAAATAATTAATTAGAGGTTGTTAAACCAACCTGTCATTTACAAATGCCTCTCCAAAGCCTGTGGTTCAAAGAAGTTAGGTGAAGTTTTCGAGGAGAAATAGATTGTTCGCTGCACTTTCTAATACAATCATCTAGCCCTAGCTACCTGCAGCTACTGAGCTCTTGAAATGGGGTGAGTGTAATTGAGAGACTGGATTTTAAATTTTACTTAATTATACTTACTTTAAACTTCAGTAACCACACGTGGCTAACGGGTCCTGAATGGGACAGCCTGGCTTCAGCACAAGCTGTACCCCACACCTCTATCTGCATTCATTCATTTTATAAATATGGAGCTCTCATCATTTGCCAAGCTCTATTCTTGGTATTAGATATATAGCAGTGAACAACAAAAACAAAACAAAACAAAACATCTGCTTCATAGAACTGTATTCAATGCTTACTGTTAAACATCCAGTTAAGGAATTTGGTGATGCAGTCCTATCAATTGTTCCTCTTTCTATTGAGTCTTGGACCTTGGAACTCACCCAAAGAATAACAACCAAAGCATAATTTTATGAAGGGGTAGACAGGCTCCCTATAGGTGACTCCTCTTCCTCCTGCTGGAAATCACTGTCAAAAGCTAGGTTGCAGATACATCACATCCTCAGGACTGATGTGGAGCCTCCCACATCCTGCCTTAGTCTAAATGCCTACCCTTCAGTGGGTTCAAGAGAGATGTGTCCAGCCTCCAAGAAGGACCCCAGCTCATCCTACAGCTTCTACACAAGAAGTAGAGGTCCAGGGGGAGAGAGCTGTCCTCTCCTAGGCCCTAGAAATCCTGCCTTCCTTTTCTGCTTATCACATTTAAGTAAACAGGAGGGAGGAAGAAGAAGCGTCAACATAGTTTTGTCTTGAAGTCATAGGACAGCTCTGCCGTTCTTTCTTCCACAGTAACAAAGGGAGCCGAGTGAGGGAAGAAATGGAGGATGTTCCTTTCTCTACCTGAGCTTCCATGCTGACTTCTACGTGAGAAACCTGGAAGAAAAGGCTTCTCTTTTCCACTATTTCCCATTGTTCTAAATAGCCAAACTTACGGACAACCGTACTGTGACTTTTCCCCTCCTGGAGGAAACCTGCCATCACCAAGGACCCACCACTTCCCCCAGAACACATTCTATGGTTCTCTGTTATCCTCTTGAAACCAGGGAGATTATAAATCAAGTGATATTTAACTGAAACAGATGAATTAGATAAAATAACTGCATCTTAGGTAAAAAAAAAAAAAAAATAGACCATACAGACTTTTCTGGAGAGAATTAAGCTCATTAGACAATGATTTGAATAACTATTTTCTCAAATCTCCTAAGGAGAGTTCCTAACTAGGACCATCCTCATGCATAGGATAGAAGTTAAATCATAATATACAATGGGTGTCCTAGGGCATTAGGCTTACAATTCCTGTGGAACCCTGTTTGTGAAGGGGTGGACTGGGATATGTTCCCCGACTCAGCAGAAGCCCCATCACATCGTCAAATCTGGCTTACCAGAAGTTATATATCACAATTTTGGATATAGCAGGTAAAATAAAATGTTATTAAAATCGATTTCCCATGTTTCCCTTTCTAAATGTTGGTACAGAAAATTGGAAATTGTATATATATATATCACAGGAAAGCATGAAATTCTCTCAAACTTACTTGAAATGTGGCTAGTTCGAATTGATATATGCTGTAAATGTAAATCGTATGCCAGATTTTGAAGACATAGCATAAGGAGGATGCCAAATATCTCATTTATAATTTTTCATACTGATAATGTGTTGAAATGATTCAATTTTGGATATAGCAGGTAAAATAAAATGTTATTAAAATTGATTTCCCATGTTTCCCTTTCTAAATGTTGGTACAGAAAATTGGAAATTGTATTTGTGGCTCACATGGTACTTCTGGATGATGCTGGGGAGAGAATAAATCTGATAGGGTGAGAGGGGGGATAGCTCAGCTTGGAGGCCATTTCCATAATCAAGGTGGGAAATGATGGTAGCTTTTCCTTTTTTTCTGAAAAACAAACAAACAAACAAACAAAAAAAAAACCCACAAAACAAAACTGCTCTGTATCAGTGGTTTATACTCTTGTCAAACCCAGTGCCATCTTCTTTTCCTGATACGTATTTTATAGTGCTTCTTCAAAAATTTCCATATAATATCCTAACTGCATACAAGGGAGAAAAGACAGGAAAGTAATTTATAATACATTTTTACTTATTTTGCTCAACAGTTCAATAGTCCTTAACTATTACAGTTAAAGATTACAATAGAAGGGGCACCTGAGTGGCTCAGTTGGTTGAGCGACCAACTCTTGGTTTGGGCTCAGGTCACCGTCTCATGAGTTGTGGTCTTATGGGTCATGGTCTCATGGGTCATGGTCTCATGGGTAATGGGATCAAGCACTCAGCAGGGAGTCTGCTTTAAGATTCTCTCCTTCTGCCCTTCCCCCCACTCTCTCTCTTTCTCTAAAATAAATAACTAAATCTTTCTAAATAAAGATTACAATAGAAGATTTAATGAAGGAGTTTGGTGCTTTCCTCTCTACCTAGAACACCAGGCACACAACAGCTCCAAGGGGCAAGCTCTTATCAACATGCTGGACTGGGGACTCCTGCACCACAAGTGACATTTGCCTCCAGGACATGATTTTCTGAAATGATGAACAAATCTTGGAAAGTTCCCAACAAAACAAAATACAATTTTGTCTTGATTTCCATGCTTGTTGCCCTTCCAGAAAAAGAAATCAGTCTATAGTTAGTTCTGCTATAAAACTTGTTTTAAAATTTGTTCCAACACAATTGATATGTTAGGGAACAATTTGAACATAACGTGTTTGCTTATGCATGACTTTTTCAGCGGGAAACACTAGGTGAACCCGGAAACCTGCACTTAGTTGGGTGAGCCCTGTGGGAATACACACATGTACACACTCACATGTGGAATACCTACCAGCCATCTCATTTCACCACCTGCACCCCGAGCCTCATGTGCACGTAGTTTATGTTGTGACTTTCTGTCCAATTTCTGATGACCCTTCTCCCACCACTTCACAATAACACAAACTGCAGTTCTTTCATTGCCCACTTCCACTAGCTAGCTTCATGTCTTTTTCAAATAAAGTACTATATTTATTGTAGTACTTGTGTATTTCTTAACCATTTAATGTGTGTAAAACTGTGCTACTATTCTTACTGGGGTCATAGCTTATTCTTTGTATGTCACTGCTGAGTCCTATGCCTAACCCCATTTTTCTAATATGTGCCATGGTTTTTACTGCACAATTTTGCATAGCACAGTCATTTTTAGGAACACACATGTCTTCTTATAGCAGAAATGACTTCTTAAACATCTATCCCTCCGTCAAAATTTGGTCTTATTTGTCTTTCGAATAAAACAAGAGTTCGGTTTAATGTTCATATAAATCTCAATAGATGTTGCACTTTCATGAGTGTCTGGAGAGACGTTAGAAAGTTGTGCAAAACTGTCCTCCGCCTTGCTGGGACTCCAGCATCCCAGAACCCTGTCTACTAAACGCCAGTCGTACCCCGCAATCACAGCACTGATCCAAAAGCCTCCATAAATTTCCAAATGACCCTGGAGGGGTGTGTGTTACACTGACCCAGTTGAGAACCACTGGTCTGTTTGAAGCTGGGGGAAGCAGATAAAGAGGATTATAAGTTCATCAGACAGAAATGTATTTATTTATCCCAAAAAGCTCATCCTCAATAATTCAGAGTCGAACATTTTGGGTTTTAGGCCTGAGAAAATATTTCAAAGCATTTGACAGTTTCTGTAAGTCTATCCTGAATATAGTTGTTGACACATAGGTACACCCATAGTGTGTTAAGTAGACTCCCACTGTTTCAGTCAATTTAAAAATAATGATGGCAAGAACTGCTTTTATTCTATGGCGTCTTGCTGGTATTACAAAAATGATCAAGTTCAAATCCAAGTAAGCCAGACACCAAGATTTCTACTGTTTCTATTATACTATCCTAGTCTGTGCAATGTCACTATTACCATGTTTATTTCATGTAGTTACAAAGAAGGTTTGGAAAACCTACACACATGAAAACATCACTTTACACACACATTCCAGGATCTTCAAACTGAACTCTACCCAATGGACTCTTGTAAGAGTAACTGCATTTCTTCATTCCTTCCATAAACCCAGCAGAATGCTCAAAGCTGCTCTCTATACATCTGTGCATTTTTGCTGTCGCCAGTTGACTTATATGCAGCTGAACTGAATCCCAAACCAGTTTAGGCAAGTTTTGTGGATTATCGAAGTTACATAATTTAAATCGCCTATAAATCTATGAAGTACCAAAGCAAAAGGCGAGAGTGCTTGCACCTGTAACTACTAACAGGGTAAGCTCTTTTGAACAACTAAATAAAGGTGACTCATCAAAAATTGCCATTGCATTTTGTGTGGGTGACACAATAATTAAAAATTCAAAGTAAAAAGTAAAAACAATTATTTCACTTTCTGATTGATTCTTGAATGTCTTTAAATTCTCACTCCTTTTTAAATTCTCACTCCTCTTTAAATAAAGTGAAATTGGGATTTAAACAATACGTTATGATTGGGTTTTATCTAAGCTCTGTGAGTAGGTCTCCAAGCACAGACTCATGCTCAAAGGCAAGGGGGTGCGCCACACCACACTAAAAAATGGTAAATATATAGGCATTTTAGACTTTTTAATTAAAAGAAAATATTTAAAGATGTATGTTTCAAGTTTTTATGATCCTTGACTTTGTAAAATCAACCAACAACCTACTAGTTCTGGTTGCATCGTGTAAGATGACTTTTACTGTGCATTGCATTTCTAGAATTTGGCATGATAGAACCAAACCATAACAGCCAATAATGGAGTATTCACAAGTAGCAGAAATTATATAGACATAGGTCATCATTTGTTTGTCTTTATACAATTAGGTACAGTATAAATAAAAAATAACCTCTTTTGTCTACTTTCCTGAACCGAAACCAAAAACCAAAAAAACAAAGTCTAAGGAAAATTCCAAATTGAATACTTATTAACTGTTTTCTTTTCTAACAACCTCTGTTTTCCTACTAATCATCTTCATTTTCCTGAGATGGCGAGGGGAGATTAATTAGCTGCACCCTTAATTTAAAAATGCAAACATCACCACAGAAAACTTTTCACATTCTTTATCCATGAGTGAGATCTCAGAATTAAAATAGCTATTTTGATTCCAACCAGTAACTATAAACACCAAAGTAAACAAATCCTGCATTATGGGGAAAGATGGCAAGAAGCAGCAGGAGTGGTATTTAGAAGGTCGATTTATTTCTTTGGAAGGCCTGTTTTTCAGGTACACTACACCATCCAACATTTGGGATGTGTACATGTTCAGGATAATCTATACCAGAACTCCCTCCTATTTTTATTTTCTGTAAAGTTGCACAAACAAATCCTTTGTCTGTTTCCTCAGTCATTTTACATAAGGTGTCAAAAATCTAAGGGGTATAGACCTTAGAAAGTATGGGATGGTCCCAGAGCCAGGCCTACACATCTCTCCATCCCCTTCCTTCCAGCAGAAGGGCAGTATGCTTCCAGAGTTGGGGAGCTTCTGGAACTGGGGACACTCCTGAGAGGGTGGAGTTGGAAGAAATGGCCCTTGGGGTATTTAGAAAATGAAAAACATTGGTCCTGCTCCTTGAGGGAACAGTAACAGACCTCTCTCCCTGACAGTACCAAATGAGATCTCTTTTTATGAAAATTGGTCCTCCACTGGGTTTTCAAGGCACAATTATACAAAGTAGAACTCCTACTGCTTGTCTTTGTGCATTCCTTCTAACTCAAGATTTAGAATGGGAGTGGCAATGAGAAGCACATGAGCCTCCTCAGCCCTTTCCCACACTTTGGTAGATGTTCAAACTGATCTTCCTTCTCAAGAGGCAGCTTTGTGCAGTATCAGCGAGCAGAGGCTTGGAAACCAGGATTCACATCGGCTCTGCGCAACTTCCTAGCTATGTGGCCTTGGGTAAGTTACGGAAGGCTAACTCTGGATCAAATGGCCCCCAAATTACAGTGGTTTGATAAACAAGCAGTGTATTAATTGCTTCTGGAAAGTTTTCCAGATCACCAGGTGACTTTTCTTTACAGGATGATGTAGGTCAGGGCTCAGTAAACTACAAACGGTGGGCTGGATTTGGCCTGTGGCATGTTTTTGTATGACCAATGAGCTAAGAACGGGTTTTACATTTTTAAATGGCCAGAATTTAGATGGTTATAGAAGTATTTGCATGATATTTTTAATTCTGCTTCTTGGTCTTCCAAGGCTAAAATATTTACTCTTTGATATTTTACAGAAAAAGTCTGCTGTTCCTTAATTTAGGGACCCAAGCTCCATCTACCTTATGGCTCCACCATCATCAACAGGAGGTTTCCAGAGACCATTCATTAATCTAGAAGGAACAAGAGCACACAGGATAGATGGTACCTGAGACAGTTTTGTGAGTCAGGCCCCGAAGGGCTGCATGTCGGTCCCCCAACTCTGCCATATTCTAATAGCCAGAAATTGGTCACATTGCCACATCAAGCTTCACAGGAGACTGGGATATATATAGCCCAGCTGCTTTCCCAGGAAGCAAAAGAGAGGGGATGGATAAACGTCAGCTAGTCTCTGCCACAGCAGATTACTCAACTTCTCTGTGTCTCCTTTCAACCTGTGTGAAATGGGGATAATAAACAGGATTTTAGAGAATCGAATGAGTTAATACATATAAAATACTTAGAACAGAGCCTGGAACATCGCAGGTGCTGTGGAAGTGTCTAGTGTTATTTCTCTTTGCCTGCAGGTTAGAAATCTAAATATCCTTCTTGACCTCTACTCTCCCCCATGGTCCCAAATTCAATCCATCCCCATGTCCTACTGACCTCTATCTAATATCTCTCAGATGCACCCTCTTCTCCATTACGCCACTGTTTTAAAATACAGGTCTCATTATTATTCAGTATGGTGAGGCCAACAGGTCTGGAGATGACTGCTACTGGAAAGATAGTTTATGAAGCTCACAGACCCTTTGGGGCAGGGGTGGGGGGCGGGGCGCACACGGGGAAGCATCAGGGTTGGTAAAGAGGCAGAGGGAGAGAGGAATGGGCCAAGGAGGGTAAGAGGTTTTGGATTGGTTGGTTTGAATAATTTCGGTGGGCTTTGGGGCTGTTCCTACTTGTCTGGCACCTATCCCTGCAGTGATTGAGGCTGGTGGATAGTGACCCAGAATGTAAGAGTTTGATGAAGGAGACAATTGGGGGGATAGGCTCTAAATTGGTGGGTCTGCATATGAAAGACATGCCTGCAGGCCAGTTGTTTATAATCCCTAGGAATTAGCTAACACTGGGAAGGGCATTCCCTCCAAATCAGCCAAGGTCCAGATGTCAAGCGTCACAATACAGAAAGTAAAAAAGACATGGTTAACACAGTCACTATCCCTTAACTGGATTGCTTGCAATGTTCTTCTTCCACCTCCCTTACTTACCCTTGTGAAAAAACCTTCCTCCTTGCAGGCAGAGTGACCTTTTGAAAGCCTACATTTGATGGTGTCACTAGCTAGTTTATATCTATGCAGGAGCTTCCTGATGCCCTTGGGAGAAAGATCAAAGTCATTCACAGGGCTATAGTGTAGGCCGCTCTCCCACCCTCTTCCTGCACTGCTCTCCCTCTGGGCCTCTGTGCTTCAGGCAACCTGGCCTGTCAGTTCTTCCAACACGCCTTGTTCCTCCACCTACTGGGCCTTTGCACCTGCTCTGCCTTCTGTCAGAAAAGCACTTCTTGCTCTGCATCCTCTTCTCCCTCTCTGTTTAACACATGCTTCAGATTTCAGCCCAGATTCACTTCCTCAGAAAAATTTGCATGCCCCCACCCTCGCATTGTGTGATTGCTTGCTCAGGTGCACTGTAGTAAAGCTGTGCTGGCCTGGCTGAGTGGGTTCAAATCGCAGTTTTATGATTTCTACCCTGTTTGACCTTGAATAAGTTATTTAAATTTTCGAAAACTCAATTTCTCCTCTCATAGCATAGGGTAACAATAGGAACATTCTCTTGGGTTTCCGTTAGGATTACATAAGATAATCCACATGTAATGTTTAATAATTTCTAAAATTTAAATGTTTCATATTAATATTTTTCTATTCAGCCTCAGAATTCTTTGCAACCCAGAACTCTTGGCAGCTACTAGCAATTAGTCAGGATTCAAATTGAGACCAGTTTTACATTCCTGATTAGGAGAATGGTTTGTTAATTATTATCAATCACTTCAGAAGGTTAATAGAAGCGAATTAATAATTTAGATACTGTTATGGAACTGACATTTGCTCACCATGGGCACCAAAATGATTTTTTTGCTTATCTGCCATGACATATACTATCATCCTTTCTTGTTAATGGAGACTTCTATGTATAGCTATCATAATACAGAGAAAATAATTAGAAAAAGGTATGATGAAAGCAAATGTAAGGGTATCATTATGAACTGGCTTTTTCTCACTTCCTACAGATCAAATTTCATTTTGATTTCTGAATTCCTTCTGATAAGGTCTTACTTTTATTAGGGTAAAAGAATGAGGTATGATGAACATGTTCATATACAAAGATTGGCTTGATTAATGGTTACCAGGGGCTGGGAGTGGAGGGAAGGATTACCTACAACGGGCCATGAAGGAGTTTTGGCAGGTGATGGACCTGTTCTGTATCTTGATTGTGGAAGTGGTTATACAACAGCATGCATTTGTCAAAACTAATGGAATTGACATTTAAAAGGTGAATTTGACTCTATACAAATTATATCTCGCTTAAAAAAAAGATTGAATTGATAATTTGATTTTCTCCTAACCTTAGGAAATGTTAGTAGTGACATTGGTTTTCCATTACATGTTGAAGAGGTCAAGAAGAATACATTTGAATATTCATAAGACCATGATCCAGTGATAATGTCAAGCCTTAAAACTAATCATAAAATAGTGTAGTTATACTTAAGTAATTGTTCTTACCACGGAGGTAGAGTACTGCATGTGTAAAATAGGAAATGGGAGGTGAATATGCAAGACATAACATCCCAAGAAGACTTTTAAGAGGCTGCAGTTTTACCTAAATACATGGAATTTAGAAAATTCTAGATTTTTTGTAAAAATGATGAGAGCATTTTACATGGTATAACTACTATGTGTAATGTTAAAATGGAGTGTGAAGGTACAAATTGAGCACTCTAGAGTTCATGCTTTCTTTTTTTTTTTTTAAAGGTTTATTTATTTATCTGAGAGAGAGAGAGAGAGCAGGAGGGAGGGGCAGAGGTAGAGGGAGATGGAATCTCAAGCAGACTTCGCGCTGAGCACAGAGCCCACCACGGGGCTCCATCTCATGACCCTGAGATCACGACCTGAGCCGAAACCAAGAGTCGGAGGTTTAACTGACTGAACCACACAGGCACCCCTGGAGTTCATGCTTTCAATACCAAAATGACTTATGCCTGCTAATTTAACCTTGCTGCAAATAGAATTGCATTCTTAGTTTTGATGAGTAAAAAAAGATTTTATTGTATTTGCTTGGCCCTCATCCCTAGTCAATACAGAGGGTGAATGCTTTGTGCAAAAACATATGACTTCTTGGGAAATATGAGTCATCAATTGAACCAGAGGTGCCAAACAACAACAACAACAACAACAAACAAACAAACCCAAACCAACAACAACAAACCCAAAACCAAAAACCAGACCAAAACAAAACAAGTGTTGAGAAGGTGGTAACTATCCAGAGGTAAATGCTATTATTGTTATTTCTTTTTTAAAAAACAATTTAAAAGATTTATTTATTTATTTTAGAGATTGAGAGAGAGAGTGCACAGGGGGAGGGGGAAAGGGAGAGAGAGAATCCCAAGCAGACTCTCCACTGAGCATGGAGCCTTTCCTCTGATAACCATCAGTTTATTCTCTATAGTTAAGAGTCTGGTTTTTGGTTTATATCTTTTTTTCTTTGTTCATTTATTTTGTTTCTTAAATTACACATGAGTGAAATTATATGGTATTTGTCTTTCTCTGACAAACTTATTTCACTTAGCCTTATATTGTTTAGATCCATCCATGTTGTTGCAAATGGCAAGATTTCATTCTTTTTTATGGCTGAGTAATGTTCTATTGTATGTGTGTACCACATCTTTAACCATTCATTTATCAATGGACATTGGGCTGCTTCCATAATTTTGCGATTGTAAATAATGCTGTTATAAACATAGGGGTGCATATATCTTTTCAAATTAGTGTTTCATATTCTTTGGGTAAGTACCCAGTAGTGGAATTACTGGATCATACAGTAATTCTAATTTTAATTTTTTGAGGAAACTCCATACTGTTTTCCACTGTGGCTGCACCAGTTTGTATTCCCACCAACAGGGCATGAGGGTTCCTTTTTCTCCACATCCTCACCAACATTTCTCATTTCATGTGTTTTTGATTTTAGCCATTCTGACAGGTGTGAGGTAATATCTCATTGTGGTATTGATTTGCATTTCCCTGATTATTAGTGATATTGAGCAACTTTTCATGTGTCTGTTGGCTGTCTGTATGTCTTCTTTGGAGAAATATCTGTTCATGTCTTCTGTCCACTTCTAATTGGATTATTGGGTTTTTTTGGTGTTAAGTTTTATAAATTCCCTCTATATTTTAGATACTAACCCTTTATCAAATATGACATTTGCAAATATCTTCTCCCATTCAGTAGGTTGTCTTTTAGTTTTGTTGAGAGTTTCCTTTGCTGTGCAAATGTTTTTTTATTTTGATGTGGTCCCAGTTTTTGCTTTTGTTTCCCTTGCCTCGGGAGACGTATCTAGAAAAGTGTTGCTATGGCTGATGTCAGAGAAATTATTGCCTACGCTCTCTTCTAGGATTTTTATGGTTTCAGGTCTCACATTTAGGTCTTTAATCCATTTTGAGTTTATTTTTGTGTATGGTGTGAGAAAATGGTTTAGTTTCTTTTTTTTGCATGTAGCTGTCCAGTTTTCCCAGCACCATTTGTTGAAGAGACTGTCTTTTTCCCATTTCATATTCTTGCCTCCTTTGTTGAAAATTGACCAGATAATTGTGAGGGTTTGGGGGCCTCTCTGCTGTTCCATTAATCTATGTGTCTATTTTTGTGCCAGTTACCATACTGTTTTGGTTACTATAGCTCAGTGGTATATCTTAAAATCTGGGATTGTGATACCTCCAGTTTTATTCTTCTTTTTCAAGATTGCTTTCAAGATTGCTTCTTTTTCAAGATTGCTTTTTCAAGATGCTTTTTCAAGATTGCTTCTGTGGTTCCATACAAATTTTAGGATTGTTTGTTCTAGCTTTGTGAAAAATGCTGTTGGCATTTTGATAGGGATTGCATTTAATCTGCATATTGCTTTGGGTAGTATTGGCATTTTAACAATATTTGTTCTTCCAATCCACGAGCATGGAATATCTTTCCACTTGTTTGTATCATCTCCTTCATCAATGTTTTATAGTTTTCAGAGTATGGGTCTTTCACTTCCTTGGTTAAGTTTATTCCTAAGTATTTTATTACGTTTGGTGTAGTTGTAAATGGGATTGCTTTCTTAGTTTCTCTTTCTTCTGCTTCATTATTAGTGTACAGAAATGCAACAGATTTCTGTATATTGATTTTGTATCCTGTGACCTTACTGAATTCATTTATCAGTTCTAGTAGTTTTTTGGTTGAGTCTTTGGGGTTTTCTGTATAGAGTATCATGTCATCTGCAAATAGTGAAAATTTTATTTCTTCCTTACCAATTTGGATGCTTTTATTTCTTTTTCTTGTCTGATTGCTGTGGTTAGGACTTCCAGAACCATGTAGAATAAAAGTGGTGAGAGTGGACATTTTGTCTTTCCTGATCTTAGGGGAAACCTCTCAGTTTTTCACCCACTGAGTATATGTTAACTATGGGTTTTTCATGTATGATCTTTATTATGTTGAATTATGTTCCCTCTAAAACTAGTTAGTTGAGAGTTTTTATCAGGACTGGACTTTGTACTCTGTCGAATGGTTTTTCTGCATCTATTGATATGGCTTTTATTCTTTCTTTTGTTGATATGATGTATCCTGTTGATTCATTTGCAAATATTGAACCACTCTTGTGTCCCAGGAATAAATCCCAATGAGCATGGTGAATGATTTTTTCAATGTATTTGTGGTTTAAACTTGCTAGTATTTTGTGGAAAATTTTTTGTATCTATTTTCCTCAGAGTTATTGACCTGTAGTTCTCTCTCTCATTTTTTTTTTTTGTAGTGTCCTTATCTGGTTTTCGTATCAGGGTAACACTGGCCTCATGGAATGATTTTGGAAGCTTTTCTTCCTCTTCTATTTTTTTGGATAGTTTGAGAAGAATAGGTATTGGCTCTTCTTTAAATGTTTGTTAGAATTCACCTGTGAAGCCGTCTAGTCCTGGACTTTTGTTTGTTGGGGTTTTTTTGATTATTGATTTAATTTCATTCCTGGCAATCCATCTGTTCAAATTTTCTATTTCTTTCTGATTCAGTTTTGAGAGGTTAAATGTTTCTAGGATGTCCAATTTTTTTGGCATATAATTTTTCATAATATTCTCTTATAATCCTTTGTATTTCTCTGCTGTTTTTTTATTTCTCCCTCTCATTTCTGATTTTGCTTGAGTATGCTCTCTCTCTCTCTCTTTTTTTTTGGATAAGTCTGGTTAAAAGCTTATCAGTTTTGTTGATCTCTTCAAAGAACCAGTTCCTGGTTTCATTGATCTATTCTATTGTTGTTGTTTTAGTTGCTATTTCATTTATTTCTGCTCTGATCTTTATTATTTCCTTTCTTCTCCTTGTTTTGTTTTGTTTTTTCTTATAGCTCCCTGAAGTGTAAGGTTAGATTGTTTATTTGAGATTTTTTCTTTCTTCTTGAGGTAGGCTTGTATTGCTATAAACTTCCCCCTTAGAACAGCTTTTGCTACATCACAAAGATTTTGGACCATTGTGTTTTTATTTTCATTTGTCTCCATATATTTTTTCATTTCCTCTTTGATGTTGTGGTTGACCCATTCATTGTTTAATAGCATATTATTTAATTTCCATGTATTTCTTTTTCCTAGATTTTTTTCTTGTAGTTGATTTCTGCTTTCATAGTGTTGTGGTCAGAAAAGATGTGTGGTATGACTTCAACATTTTTAAATTTGTTAAGACTTGTTTTGTGGCCTAATATGTGTCCTATTTTAGAGAATATTCCATGCATACTTCAGAAGAATGTGTATTCTGCTGTTTTAGGTTGTAATTTTCTGAATATATCTGTTAGATCCATCTTGTCCAATGTGGTCATTCAAAGCCACCGTTTCCTTGTTGATTTTCTGTTTGGATGGTCTACGTATTGGTGTAAGTATGGTGTTAAAATCTTCTATTATTTTTCTATTACTATAAATTACTTCTTTATGTTTGTTACTAGCTGCTCTATGTATTTGGGTGCCCTCATGTTGGGTGCATAAATATCTACAATTGCTATATTTTCTTGTTGGATTGTTCCCTTTATGATTATAGACTGTCCTTCTTGTTATAGTCATGGTTTTACAATCTAGTTTGTCTGATATAACTATTGCTACCCTCGCTTTCTTTTCACTTCCATTTGCATGCTTTACCATTCCTTCACTTTCAATCTGCACTTTAGGTCTGAAATGAGTCTCTTGTAGGCAGCATATAGATGGGTATTTCTTTTTTATCCATTGTGTGGATCTCTGTCTTTTGATTGGAGTGTTTCATCCATTTACATTCAAAGTAATTATTATAGATATGTACTTTTTGCCATTTTGTTACTAGTTTCATGGTTGTTTTTGTAGTTCTTTGTTCCTTTCTTCTTTTGCTCTTTTTTTCATTGTTTGTTGGCTTTATTTAGTGATATATTTGGATTCTTTGTTCTTTATTTTTTGCATATCTATTGCTGGTTTTTGAGTTGTGGTTACCATTAGGTTTTTACATAATATCTTATGCATATAGCAGTCTATATTAAGTTGATGGTCACTTAAGCTTGAGCCCATTCTTTACTCCTCCCCCCACCATATTTCAGGTATACAGTGTCATATTCCATACTTTTTATTTTGTGAATCCCTTGACTGATTTCTATAGATATGCTTATTTTTATTACTTTTGTGTTTCCTACTTTCTAATCCTACTTACTGTTCTTTCCCTTCCACTCAAAGAGTCTCCTTTAACATTTCTTGTAAGACTGGTTTAGTGGTCATGAACTCTTTTAGCTTTTGTATGGGAAACTCTTTATCTCCCCTTTTGTTTTGTATGGGAAACTCTTTATCTCCCTTTCTATTCTGAATGATAGCCTTGCTAGATAGTGTATTCTTGGCTGCAGGTTTTTTTTTTTTTTTCTTTCAGCACTTTGAATATATCATGCTACTCTCTTCTAGCCTGCAATGTTTCTGCTGAAAAGTCAGTAGATAAACTTATGGGGTTTCCTTTGTATGTAACTGTTTTCATTTCTCTCACTGCTTTTAAAATTCTGTCTTTATCAGTACTTTTTGCCATTTTACTTACTATGTGTCCTAGTGTGGGCCTCCATGGGTTGCGTTTGTTGAGGCCTCTCTATGTTATTGTTATTTCTAATGTTCCTATTCCACTGGGAAAACCTTACCTCTGGCTATCATGAGCTTTTTTTTAGTTAAAAAAATAGTCTGTTTTAATGTTTGAAGGTGCAAAACTAGCTATCTCTCTTTATTTTATTTTCCCTGTAGTGACCCACTAATGAACTATTGACAGGTTATTTGTTGCATTTGTTGAATATTTATGAATCCTTTACTATATTCTGGGCATTGTACTAGATATTTTGAATTCAAGGACCCATTACCAAGAGATTTTCTTATTACTGCTATGTTTATTGGATTTTCACATTAACTAGGTCAGCCTACTTCAATTTTCAGATCATCAGAATTACATTATTTTTAAAGATTTATTTACTTATCCCTGAGAAAGAGAGAGAATGTGGAGGGGCAGAGATAGAGGGAAAGAGAGAATCCCAAAGAGACTCTTGTTGAGCACAGAGTTCAACATGGGGCTCCATCTCACAACTCTAAGATCATGACATGAGCTGAAACCAAGAGTCAGGTGCTTAACCAACTGAGCCACCCAGGTGCCCCCATAATTACATTTTTTAAAAAAGAGGTTTCTCTTCATTCATTAGTACTTCTGTTTAACTTCTCTATGATAACACTCTTTGATGCTCACGTATTATCATAATATTTACCACTAAAATTCCTGTCACAGACTCATAAAGCCTATATATATATATATATGAATGAAGAACAAATAGTAACAGATTAAATATTTATTTTTCAAAGGTTTGGACACTATGAGCACTTAACCCTTTATCTATTTATTCAAAAATATTTCCTGAGGACTTACCATATGACCAGGAATATTTTGGATATTGGAGATACAGCAGTAAACAAGATGGATAAGGCAACTGCCCTTCTGAAGTTTATATCTTAGTGAGGTATAATAAACAAGTAAAGGAGTGAGTAAACATGGTAAGTTCAGAGAGTAAGGTGAAATAGAGCAACATGACCGAAGACAGGCTCCTTCAGTCAGAGGCACTCTCTGAAGAAGTGACATTTGACAAAATACCTGAGCAATGAGAAGGAGTGGTATTCAAACAGGGGGGAAGAGCTTTCGGATGGAGAGAATGTAGGTATAAAAGTTCTGTGGAGAGAATGCTCTATTCTAGGAGCAGAAAGCACACAGGGCAAGCATGGGTCTATGTGGGAACTGAGTAGGATTAGCTGAGGTGAGGAGTCAGCAGAGGCTGGGCCACTTATAGCTCTGCAGGCCAAGTGACAAAAGTTGGATTCATCTATAGTGCATAAAAAAATAACTGGAGTATTTTTAGCAGAACATTGAAAGGCTTTTAAGAAAACTTTATTTGGAAATAATTTCAAATTTACAGAAAATTTAAAAAACACAAAGAATATCTCTATATTTACTCAGATTTACTTATTGTTAAGATTTTGCTCAATTTCCTTCATCATTTGCTATCTCTATCTCTCTCAAAATCTTTTTTATTTGAACCACTTGAGAGTAAATTGCATACATTATGGCCCTTAAACTCTAAACACTTCAATGTGTATTTCCCCAAAAAATGCTATACCCTTATGTGAGGGTCAATTTGATGTGTCAACTTGACTTGGTCATGCAGTACCCAGATATTTGGTCAAACATTATTTTGGGTGTGTCTGGGAGGGTGTTTTTGGATGAGATTAACATTTAAATCTGTAGACCTGGTAAAGCAGATTGCCTTCCCCAATGTGAATGGGCTTCATCCAATCAGCTGAAAGCATGTATAAAATAAAAACTCTGACCTTCTCCAAGTAAGAGAGCATTATTCCTGCCTGATAGCTTTTGAACTGAAACATCAGTGTTCTTCCTGCTTTCAGATTCAAACTGAAACTTTGCTTCTTCTTGGGTCTTAAGCCTGCTGACCTTGGGTTTGGAACTACACATTAGCTCTCCTGGTTCTCCGGCTTGCTGACTCACCCTGCAGATCTTGGGATTTGTAGTCTCCATAATTATGTGAGCCAATTCCTTATTATCCATTCATCCATCCATCCATCTATCATCTATGTATGTATGTATGCATCTATCTATGTATGTATGTATGCATCTATCTATCTATCTATCTATCCATCCATCTATATCCTATTGATTCTGTTTCTCTGGAGAACCTTGACTAATATGCTTTACATAATGACAAAGAAGTTATCAACCTAAGTAAAATTTATTATTAATATAGTACTTTTATCCAGAATACCATCTGTTTTCCAATTATATCAGTTGAGTCAGTAATGTCCTTTCTAGCATTTTTTTTTTTCTCTTCCAGTACAGGATACAGTCTAGGATCATATATTGAATTTGGTTTTCAAGTCTTACCCTTTTATTCTGGAACAATTTCCCAGCTCTTTTTCCTTTTTATGATTATTGACAGTTTGAAGCATTCAGTCTCCCACGTCTCAACCGTCCCTGCCCTGCCCACACCATTTTAATAGATCAATCCCCATTTTGGGTTTGTCTAACATTTTCTCATGATTAGATTCAGGCTATGCATTCTTGGCAGAAATAACATAGAACTGATGTTTGTCCTTCTCAGGATATCCCATCTGGAGACATGCAATGTCCATCTGCCCATCCTTTGTGATAATAATTTTAATCACTCAGTCATGGTGTTATCCAGTGTGTCCACTGTATAGTTACTATTTTCTCCTTGCTACTAATAAACAATTATGCAGATATCCTGGTTCTTACCAAAATTTACTCCCTAGATTTAACATTTCTTGATGATCCTTGCCTGAATTCTTCTTTACTGTGATACCTACCAAATGATGATTTTCCATATTCAATACTCACCCCACATTTACTGTAAGCAAGTAAACATGCTACTGTAAGCAAGAGCCTTCCCTTCTTCTTCACCCTTTATTTCATTTTATTATGGGTGTGGAACTGTAGTTTTCTACTTTTTAATGGCTTATGATTAATTACTACCCTTAATTAACTTATTTCTCAAATTGTCCCAGTGGGAGCTCCTTCAAGCCATTCCCTGTGTCCTTGTGACAAGTCCTCCTCATTTTGGGGGGGCATTTCCTTAAGTTTTTGACAAAAAGGTATAGGTTCACAACCTTCTCACACAATCTTCTCAGGAGCTTTCCTGACGTAATCTGAATCCAGCCCCCATATGCAGAGGGCTGGTATAGACCAAAGAAAAAGGCAGGCCACTCCAAATTGGTAGGTGGCAATTTTAATAACAGCAAAGAAAACTTATATATGAGGCTTATCTTGGGCAGCAGCAAAATGAATTTATTCCCACACCTGCCTTCCAAATCTTGAGAGGCCCTAATGGCTCAGTCACGTATACTGTGCAGGTACTTTCAACATCACATCGTCATCTTTAGGCTGTGTCCTTGGAGCAGCCTCTGGGAGTGGGAAAGGCAAGCTGAACTCACATTCCAGGGACAGGGGAAGGGCTGAGGAGCCTTGGGGTGCCGAGATTTAGCTCACAAGTCAATTGGTGGTCTTATCTTTTTGACCATGTTCCTCAACAAAAGCAATTTTTCAGTATCTTATTGTATTTAGCTTACCCAGCCTAGAAAACTGTCATTTCTCTGAGGATCTCTGATTCCTTTTAGTGGAGATGGTGTCAGAAGTCAAGATCTGGGGGCTGCATTCATTTTGTTACTGAGAGTGTCATTGCTCCAAGGTTCTTTCAGCAGACAGAGGTAGGAAATGTACACGCATGTGTACATATGTGTGTCTATATTATATCTGCATGTGGATGAATACATATACTGAAACATTTACACATTTTAGAAATCCTGACTGCACATCAATACCTCCAATTCCAATCCATCCTCTCAAGGTACTCTCTTGCCTTCCACAATGTCAGAATAGGATGTTGAAAGATCTTTCTTGGCTACTCTGTAGACAATGTACTCTAGGGTGGACAAGTGTGGAAGCTGGGATGCCAGTTGGGAGATATTGTAGCACATCAAGGAACAAGGGATGGTGACTTGGACAAGAGTGACAATGGTGGAAGTCATTAGGAATGGTCACACTTTTATTTTTAAGGTTTAGATTATATGGTAAGGACAAGATATGCTGTGTGAGAAAAAGAGAGAGACCATATATTACTTCTAGAGATTTAATCTGAGCACTGGGTCTGACTCAATTGGCAGAATTTTCAGTAGAATTGATTTGACACTTAAAAAAAAAAAGAACCCCTTTTCAGTAGGATCCACTTAAGATGTGGAAGTGAGCACATGTTCAAGACGACCAATGAAGTCTCCACAAACCCAGATTCTTTCATTAGGAAAATATTTAAAAGTCAAACACTTACATACTTCCTTTACCCACCTCAGGGAAGTATTTGGGATACACAAATCCGAGAGGGGAAGCTGTGCAGCCTAGGAAAATATACGGACATGCTTAATATGAACAAGTTCTGGGAGCCAAGTAAGAAAATGAGCCTGCTGGGCCGCCTAGGTGGCTCAGTCATTAAGCATCTGCCTTTGGCTCAGGTCATGATCCCAGAGTCTTGGGATCAAGCCGCATATCAGGCTTCCTGCTCAGCGGGGAGCCTGCTTCTTCCTCTCCGACTCCCCCTGCTTGTGTTCCCTCTCTCGCGTTCTCTCTCTTTGTCAAATAAATAAAATAAAATCTTTAAAAAAAGAAAATGAGCCTGTTTTCCAAGCATTCCTTTATTTTATTTTTTAAAATTTATTTTATTGCAGTAAGAACATTTAACATGAGATCTACCCACCTTCTTAACAAATCTAAGTGTACAATACAGTACAGTTGCCCAAAGGTACAAGGCTGTACAGTAGATCTCTGAGTAATTCCCTAACATCAAAACACATTCAACGTACATTCCAAAGAAATTGCAAAGAAAGCAGGAATTACGTTGCCCACTGTTCCAATCGTTATACACCTTTTGTATCACGATCACAGTGGAACAAAAAGACCCACTGTCCATCAAGAATATAACTACTTTCCCTTTCTGATGGCAGAGTCTGGAGAAGATGCACAGAAATGGAATCTTGCAAGGGGAAGGAAAAGAAGGAAGAGCAGGTCATCAGCCTTGGACCTCACATAGCTGAAGGAGAAAATGTGTTTGGTGGCTGCCACATCTTTGCATCCTTCAATGACACTTTTGTCCATGTCACCAATCTTTCTGGTAAGGAAACCATCTGCCGGGTGACTGGAAGGTTGACCAAGATGAGTCCTCTCTCTACGCTGCCATGTGGGCTGCCCAGGATATAGCCCAGAGATGCAAGGAGCTGGGCATCATTGCCCTCCACATCAAACTCCGGCCACAGGAGGAAATAGAACCAAGACCCCTGGACCTGGAACCCGGTCATCCACTCAGGAATGAAGATCAGGTAGATGGAGGATGTCAACCTCATCCCCTCCAATAGCACACTCAGGAAAGGGGGTCAACCGTGGTAGCCATCTATGAACAGGATTCCTCAAATTATTGTTTTCTGTGAATAAATTGCCTTTGTGTAAGAAAAAAAAAAGAATATGACTGCTTTCATTTCTTTATGTTTCCCTCAGCCCATGTTAACAGACATACAATTTCTACACTGAAGCCATCATGCACACTTTATGATGTATTTAACTTTTATTTCCTGCTTTATTTCTATTGAGCATTATAAGAGAAGCATTTAAATGTTTCTGACTATTACCTGTTTGGGATTACCCATATCATCTTTTTATAATGTAGATATTCGCTTTTGTCCCCCCCCCCCCCATGTCCCCCCACCCCCGCAGAAACTTCCAAACAAAAAAAAAGCTTCCAGAATGCAGACTTCACAACTCTTATTATCATGCTTTACCTTATGGCTTACAACCTACCTTACTTCAGGATGGGAACGTGTTTCAAGTCACATAAAGAAAAACGGTTAATAATTTATCTACTGATTCATTTGATCCTTTAACCAGACCCCAGGATGTCAAATCTAAGCCCACTTTCATATGCAGACCTACCAAACACAGTTTGATCTGCTTCCTTTACTATGGACATTGCTCTCATGAACGAAATTCCACAGCAATGGCTGGATAGGCACTTGGGTATAAGTTTATCTAAACATATACACAATAGCCTATCTCAAACCCAGAGAGGAATCTCAGCTATCCATGTTTTCCAGGTCCAGACAGACAGTTCCAGTGGGTGATGACACCTGAGGAACAGCTTCCTATCTGTTCAGTCTAGGACTGCATACTCCGTATCTCATGCAAAATTCCAAAGCTCTATCTGAAAATTCTGAGCACTGCAGAGCTTTCCTTATCTCTGAGAGCCCAGGGGCCTGTGGAACCAGCACTTCCTGCATTACGGGAATAGGAAACACAGCGAATATGATTTATTGAAGATGTTTCATACTATACTTGTGCGTCACCAAACCCCACACTGTCTGCATGGATGTTGATCTCTGCTTATGGAAACATTAAAGTCTACATTGTACTCGCCCAGAAAATGTAAAGGAAGATTCTTTAGGTGTGGAATAGATGCTGATATTTTGATCTTCAGTCACTTGAGAAACCTGATTGGGCTAGACTGATAGGAGGAGGAAGTTGAGGCAAAGGAAACGACACAGAACTTAAAGCCAATTGTTTTAAAACTGCAACGTCTGTGGGAATGTGATTTCATACTCATTTTCCCATTACAGCTTTGTTTGCTGCATACTCGCCTCATCGCCCCTCCCCAGGAGATGATATGTTTACAACTTTATGGACCAAGAGGTTTTAACATTTATTTTAAGAGAATGTTATTAAACAGATCAAAATTTGAACCTCTAAGTCTAAAATATCATACACATATGGGAATAAAAAAATACAATTCTTATACTGGAGAAAGGGGGCTGCATTTTGCACCTCACAGCCACTTTTTCTTGGCATTTTGTTAGCAATTTCCTGGTAGCAATTCTCAGTGAGGTGTTACCTGGAATTCTGCCAAATCAGTCTTATGCAATTTGTTACAATGACTGTAGGTCACAATCTTTAACTGTTGGCAGGTGTTCTGGGCTTGCCCTCACTTGAGGAGCCCCAGTTAATCCAGTTTGGTACAATTCTTTTTTGTTTAGTTCTTGTAGATCCTTTTATATACTCTCTGAACCAGAAAAATTAGCTATCATGAGCTTACACACTCAAATCTCCATGCTGCTTAGAGGGTCGATTTTCAAGATCTGAGGGAATCTTCTGAGAGCTCTTCACATATCTCTGGCTATTCTCAAAAAAAATTTCAGTGTATTTGTGAAAATAAAAGGAATGTCATAGATAGCAACATACTGTCAAGGGGTACCTGACTGCTTTGTAACTGTATGTATTAGTCAGCTTGGGTTGCTATAACAAATATCATAGACTGAGCAACTTAAAACAACAGATGTTTATTTCTTACACTTCTAGAGGCTGCAAAATCTAAGCTCAAGGTGCCGGCCTATTCTGTTCCCAGTGAGATCCCTCTTCCTGGCCGACAGAAGGCCACTTTGACAAAAGAATATCTGTCATCTGGAAAGATAACCACCTTAAGCAGTTACGATTTCAAGAATTCAAGAGCAACAGAACATTTATTGCTCTTGGCTGGAAAGGTGTTGGGTGTTTCCCTGACATGCAGGGTATTCATTTAAAGCCCAGTGTCAAAAGATAGCTTATACTGCAAAAGCTGTTTGTGACGCAAACACTAGGGACAGACTGGCCCTTGAGGTACCTTTCAGAGTTGTGTCTGCTCAAGTTTTAAGAGTGGAGAACCAGGAGAAAAAGATGATTGTTCTAATCATCTGGGGCTTCTGGTTCTCCCTTCTGTTCATCTATCCCCTTCCACTAAATTGACTATGCATTCTTGGATTCTGTCATGACTTCACCCTTTGGTGACCGACTCTGCCTTCCTGGCTATCAAGTGGCCTCTCACTGCAGGGCTGTCTCTTCACTCCAGAGAGGATGCCCCTCCAGGCTCCAACTGGCCTTATGTTCACCACCCACTGTGTTTGGAGATTAAGAACAGAAAAGAAAACACACACACACAAAGATATATTACTTGTCCAGTGTTCCCAATATTCCTGAGGTGGTTGTATTGTGATATCCCAGTTCCTTTAGATTTTCATTATAACTGAGCCCACCTGATTTTCCTCCAGTCACCAAATAAACATTAAGTGGGCAATCCCACTTCCTTCTAGTTTTATCAGACTGCCTGCCCCACTCTTCCATGATAATGCTAACTATGGTAAATGACTAGGTTATCTGTTCTTTTGTACTTGTCTTTTATGATTAACATTTATCTTGAGCAAGTGCTAACTTTTCTGTAAAGGGCTTTTCTCCCAGCATGGTTACAGGCTCGTGTATTGAGGAGAAATAAAGAAGTTATATTACATCTCTTTTGAAAAGGTTTTAATTTTTATTAATATCCAGATAATGTAACCAGCTCACTTCCCCAGGTCCCTCTCCTTCCGATTAGAGGACTATTGAATTCAAGTGGTAATATATAAAAGAAAGAATGGGTATGGCCAGGCTCACAAAAACAAGTGATTACCTGGAATAACCTAGAAATGCTCAGTAAACTTCCATGCACTATGTGCATGGCACAGCAGAATTTATTATTCAAAACTCATTCCTGTCTTGCCGTCTAACCAGAGTCCCTTAAACTTTCACACACAGGAATGTCTTTTTCATGATTAAAAAAATCTTAGATCTGTATTAAAGGGAAATGTTGACTGAGAAAATATCTGAAATATTTGAAAATATCATAACATCAATTCAACATTTTAAGATGCAATTGGATTTTATCAGTGGTCAAATCATCTAGATACATTTCAATATTGATAGCACATATGTGTGAGAAACTTATTCAGGCTACAGACAAAGCTTTTGTGACACACATAGTAGGCAACTGAAAAATATTGCAGAGGTTGTCTTTATTACTCTTGCCATATTTGTCTTATTCAGACAAATTATTTACTATTAATTTGCAAAATAATAAAATTCATAAACACATGTAAGTCACACACAAACATCCTGAGGTTTATGCCCCCTTTTGTTTTCATATTTATTTCAACACTTATCTGATGGCCTGTAGTATAATTGTATGGCTTCAGTGGCCCCTGGAATATTTAACAAAAGGCTCCATAATTGGTGAAGCTTTCAAGTTTGTTTTCTAGAAATTGTTCGATCAATGATGAGTGTCTGAGATACAAAAAGGTCTAGGACAGTGGTTCTCAAATATTCTTTTTGCCCTAGAGCCCTTCCTACAAAACCAGTCTTAGTTAGAAGCCCCAGTGTAAACTATATTGTTGTGGAGGTGTGCTCATTGAAGAAATGTCTAGAAGTCTCCCTGCTCCCTTCTCCCTTAGAAATCTCTGGAGAACATCAAAGAAACTCTGGTGCCCTGAGGTGCATAATTTGAAAACATCAACCCTTCCAGCAGGAGTCTGGCCATTCTAGTTCTGCTAACTCTGGTTAAGTGATGTCTGGCAAATCCCTTTTCTAGTTTTAAATGTTCTCATCTTTTATGAGAGGAGTTAGAGCCAGATCTGTTAAGACCTTTTCTGTTCTGAATTATAAACTCCCTCACTTGTGTCTTAATACTTTTACTTTCTTTCAACTTTCTTTCCAGTTTCTAAGAGGCCGAGCTTCTCTTCAAAATAGGGCCTGTCCCCGGTGAGACAATGTCTCTGTGTATTCCCAGGAGAGGTGGGCACCCAGGAGGCTGAGTGGCTGTACAGTCTGTGGTTGTTGTAGGAGGAAGTCACTGAGAATGAGCCTAACTGCTGGAGAATCTACCCCATGAAAGCCAGAAGCCAGGCTGGAGTCCTGGGAAGGAGGGAAGCCACATCAGAGGTGTACTTCAAGGTCGTGAATGGAGAACCAGTGCTGGAGAGCTTGGGTCTCAGCTGGAATGAGCCTTCAATTCCTCAATCTTTCCTATATTCAGAACTTTCCCTAACCAAGGAGAAAATGTTCTGGTACCTGTGAACAACCAACCAAGTACAAGAACATAAAGCTCTGTCCTTTGAGGAGCTGCCTGGTAGCTGAATTCTTACCTATAATAATAGTAATAGTAATTTTAATATGTTCTATGTGCCAACCACTACCCATAGGTTCTTCACATGTATTCACTCTTTAAACCTCACTGCAAGCCCTTGCTGTACTTGTGATTTTTATTCTCAGTTTATAGATGAAGAAACAGATATGCAGAGGCTAAGTAGCTCCCTAAAGTCACAATGCTAGTAAGCATAGAGCTCTAATTCAAACCCAGGCCTATCTTATTTGCTCTCTTCTCTCTCTTCTGATCCAAGAAGCTGACATTATCTCTTTACCCCATATCTACAGATGGGGCTCTCTGATGCTTTTGTTAGACTCCAATCAGTTATAAATCCTTCCTATTTTATTTATTTATTTATTTATTTATTTATTTATTTATTTATTTAGATTTTATTTATTTATTTGACAGAGAGATAGAGAGAGAGAACAAGTAGGCAGAGAGGCAGGCAGAGGGAGAGGGAGAAGCAGGCTCCCCGCCGAGCAGGGAGCCCGATGCGGGGCTCGATCCCAGGACCCCGGGATCACAACCTGAGCCGAAGGCAGCCTCTTAACCGACTGAGCCACCCAGGCGCCCCTCCTTCCTATTTTTAATCCGTAAAATGCAGTGTTGGAGATAATAAGCCATGGTTAAAAAGGGGAAGTCTGAAGCCCTAAGGCCTGAGTTAAAATCCTGTGTAATCTAGGGCAAAAAGAGTATTTGAGAATATTTAATCCTCTCTGCCTCAGTTTTCTCATCAGTAAAGGGAGGTTAAGAATGAGACTTACCTCAAATGGTTATTTGATTTTGAAATTAAATAAGACAAAATATGAGAATCTGTTACAATAGTGTTTGAGTGTGTAACATGCACCCAGTGAATATTAAGTATTATTACTTCTTGCTTATAAGAAACTTATCCTGCACTGCCTATGTTGTTCAGCTATATTTATAATGTCTGTGCCTATGGTTGTGTCTGTACCAGTAGGGACTGGCAAGGCCAGGGTCACTCTCTCAGTTCACATTGTCACGTGAAACATTAAATTCATTAAACATAATCATTAAAACGCTGTGTGGGTGATTGTCTTAGTCTATTCAGGATGCTATAACAAAAATACTATAGACTGGGTGGCTTAAACAACACGCATTTATTTCTCATAGTTCTGGACACTGAGAAGTCTAAGATCATGGTGCTGACAGATTTGATGTCTGGTGAGAACCTGCTTCCTGGTTGTCTTACCTGCTGTCTTACCACTGCTTCCTCACATGGCAAAAGGGGCAAGGGAGATCCTGGGGGTCCCTTTCATGAGGGCACTGATTCCATCCTTGAGGGCTCCACTCTCATGACCTAATCACCTCCCAAAGACTCTGCCTCCAAATACATCACACTGGGGGTTGGGTTTTAACATATGAATTTGGTGGTGGTGGTGGGGGGGGGACACAAACATTCAGTCTATGGCAATGATGATGGTGATTATGATACATTCTTTTGGGAGTTTATGGCCTGAATTTGTCCCTCTGAGACCATAAGGGAGGTGGTCGTAGAATGGGACTCTTCATGCCACAACTAGTCTTCACTTATCTCCCTATGAAAGAGGGAAATAAAGATTCATGAAAACACTGCATTACAACAACCCATCCTGCACTCTTAGGAAAAATGGAACTGTTGTATTGAATTCAACAGATTTCTTCTCATCAAGAAAAAAACTTCATTTTCCTGCTAAAAGTGAGTTTGGAGGCCCTTTTTCTTCCACAGCAGAACCCAATATGTTCAATTTCAGCAGCTACAGTTGGTTTACTTGAAACTTGTAGAATTATTTTCTACAGCAAAACTCATTTCAGCCTTTGTTTTCATTTCACTTCCAGGCTTATCACAAGGAAAAAAAAAAGACACCTTTAAATAACCATATTATTATTGCTCTTTTTGTTAATAGAAATAACAAGAACACCACTCAACAAACGAAATATTTTTCACATTCACTTTTCTTGATATTCATGATAATCCTGTGGGGAAAGTAAAATAAATCCATCAGAAAACTCACTTTGTTTTCTCAGCACTCCAAGGTATTATATCTTTATTTTAGGTTCTTTGCAGTAATGTGTATTGATGGTCATCAATGACATTTTGCTGAGATCTTCCTGTTTTTGGACATTTGACCTTTGAATCTCTCTGTCCTCTCACTCTCACTGGAATTGTCTTAATTAAAACTGTCTTGTGTTTTGTGTCTTACAACAGCCTCAAATAGGCCATTTTAGCGCAAGTCAAAACCAATTGTCACTCATTGCTGTCAAAATCCCACTCAGCCTTCCAAGATTGAGATTCGATCTTATATTCTCCAAGAAGTTTCTCAAATACCACCATCAGAATTAATGTCCTTGCCACCAAACCCTCATTGTCTTTTACTTACAGCTCTTCTCGTGATAATATGCAGTACATCTTGCTTGAATAATATCTGTGAATATACTTGTCTCCTCAACTGTCAGTAAGACCTTTGAGGGCAAAAGCTCTGATTTATTCAGGTGTGCAATTGCTCAGCCCCAGCCTGGACCTTCCACTTGGTAGCATTGTACTATTGAAAGAATGAAAATTTCATAGCACTGAAGTGCTCTGAGACAGTCTATTAAATTTTATCAATATCAGCTACTCTTATTGTATAATGCTAACAACATTTATTCAATGTTAGTTCTTCAGAAAATACAATTTTTATTTATTTGTGTGTTTTATATTAAGGTCACTTTAATTGATCAAGTAACAGAAACTCTTCCTTGCCCACAATTTCAGGTTGGGACCTACAGAAACCTACTTGTAGAACAAATATAGAATTCAAACTGTCCCTGACCTTCAGACAGATGTTTAGAAGAAAACAGGGAAGTTGAATCTGAATTGGGACAATTTCATTCACGGACCTCCTCAAATTAACCAAGCTGTGGTTAATTTGCAGAGTTCTGAAAGGTCATACTTGGAGAGAATTGAGTTTTGAAAAATGGGGTCAATGATAAGAGGATAATGTGATTCCAATTTTTCAGGATGAAGAGAAGTCTGTCTTTTAAAACTGTGCTTTGGAGAGCATCAGTTTTGTCGTAAAGTTATATACAGGAAACTTCAAGAGAAACTGACTTTAACAAAACCAAAATTAAATATTGCTTGATAACTGGCAAGGTAAAATTATGTGATATTTGGAAGAGAAACTTATCAGGAAGAAATCTTAAGGCTCTGTTTGATATCTACAATTGGATGCCTATGAGACAACTTTCATATAGTGTGCCCTTGTTAAGTGAAAAAAAAAAAGAGCATATATAGTGATTTTTCTTTTATACATGACAAAAGAGGAAAGAGTAGTGAAATAAGAATATATATATTCTCTCATATATGTGTACTTGCTCATTTATAAAAAAAAAATTAACCAATAACTATAATGGTTAATTCCAAGGATTCATGAGAATGAAGCAGAGGGGACTGGAATAGGGGTGAGATTTCTCTGTTGGTTTTGATCTTTATACTATGTAAATATTATACATGATCAAAAAATAAAATTTAATTAAAAATGGTGAAGTAAGAGCAAATCCTAAAATTAAATAAAAACAACAGAAAAATAAACTTAACTATATATCAAATTTATAGCAAAATCACAGAAAAAATTAAAATCTAAATAATTTTGAACGCAGTACTCTGGTTGTATATCTTGTATGGGAGGTATTTTAAAGACAAGAATAATTGCAAAAAAAATCCTAAATTTTACTTAATAAGTTTGTTATTAAGTTAGTGGCGTTGGTAGAATAATTACGAAATTATTTCTATGTGTATGGAGCAAATGACTAAATACATGGATGTGTTGGGAACTAGGGTTCTAGCTGTACTAAAAAAGAGAGAGATATATGGCATGAGGGGAGGTGAGGAGAATACTGTTGGGCTTGAAATTCAAGATATCAGTACGACATAATGATTTAAAAAGTTACAGATGGAATGACACCACAGTATAAATGAGCAAATGTAGCACCCGTATTTCATTGTCTAAAGACCATTGTCTACTAAAGATTTGGAGTGCCTTGAAGAAATGGCTGATTCTGAGTTCAGGACTGGAAAAACACAAGATGATCATAGAACATCTGGTTGTGTTAGAAAGCAAAAAGGTAATCAAATACTGACGAGAACTTGCCAAGAAGATAAAGAGGACTTTTCCTTTCATCAGTGATAGAGTAACAGACACCTAATTTACCTTCTTATCTTAAATAACGAGAAACCTGGGATATACATTTATCCTGAGATATATACTCCCGTGAAAAGGAAACAAAGTTAGACCTACAAATGAACCAGCCTAATGCTTGAAGGAAATTTCTAGGCTGCAGCATAGGAAGGGGGACTCCACCAGGGGCTGGGAGTCTCATTAAATTGAAGAGAAAAAAATTTATAATTCAAGGAGGCCAAGGCAGCCAAAATTTTTATGGCAAAATACTGGAAAAGAGGAAACTGAGTTCCAAAGATTTGGAGAGGCTGAAGCAGAGTACTGTATTGTACGTGCTTTGGAAGAAAATACTCCAGATCAAAGAAAGGACTACTGGAAAGTAGCAGGCTGAAGAATTCCTAGAGTCAAATGGGGCTAGGAATAATTTGTGTTTCCACCAGACAGGGGAGAAGGACTCCATAACACACGGGACATTGGATAGAATTCTCAGAAAGATACCATCTTTGTAGTGTGAATAAATTTGCACTAGACAAAAAGTTGTTCTTGCTCTGTACCAACAAAACTTAATCCAAATAGCGTGATGAATGAAATTAATTCCAAGTGCATGCCAGAACAAGTTCTAAAAATAGTTACAGGAATACAACAAAATACGGTACTGACAACCTAAAAATCTCAAAGTCCAGCATTAAATAAGAAATGACTAACCATATGAAGAAGTAGTACAATATAACCCATGTCTATGAAAAAAGTCAGTCAATAAAAATTTACCTCCAAATGACTGAGATGTTCAAATTGGCAAAAACATTAAAATTGCTATTATAAATATGCTTGATATTCATCAGAAGGTAAGGGAAAACATGAAGATAATTAGCAGAAATCCCAGAGATGAAAAATATAATATCTGAAATGAAAAATATACTAGATGGTATTAACAGCAGTTAACTGAAGAAGAAAATGTCAGTGAACTTGAAACATAGAAATAGGTGCTAATAATGAACCACAGAGAAAAAAAACTAAAGAAGGAAGAGAAGAAGAAAGTGAAAGACAAGAAAGGGGAGGAGGAAGGAGGTGGGAGAAGAGGAAGAGGAAAAAGAAGAACAACAACAAAACAAATATGAGAACAACAAAGCTCCAAGAGCTATTTAGCAATAGCAAGCAATATATATACATGGAATTGAACTCTGAGGAGGAAGAAAAAATATCTGAAAAATCATGGCCAAAATGTCCAATATATATATATATATATAATACATATATTAAATTAAATTATAATATATATGTCCTATATTATATATAAATTATATGTATAATTGTATTATAATTATATATACTTGTATAGTTAAATCCACAGATCAAGAAGCGCAGTGAACCCCAAACATGATAAACTTAAAAGAAAACCATACTATATCACATCATAATCCCATTGTTGAAACTAGTGCTAAAAAAAAATTTAAAGCAACTAAAAATAAAATGAAACATTATTAATAGAGAAACAAACAGAAGAATTATAGCAGTTTCCTTGTCAGAAACTATACAAGTTAAAAGACAAAGAAATGACATCTTTAAAATACTGAAAGAAAAAAATCTAAAATTCTATAGCCAACAAATATATCTTTCAAAAAAGAAGCAACATGAAGATGTTTTTGACAATGAAAATCCAAGCAGACCTGCTTAGGAAAATAAAGAAAATTCTTTAAGTAGATGCAAAGTACCAGAAGATGTTTAGATCTACACAAAGGAATGGAAAGGGATAGAAAATGATGTATATGTGGGTAAATAAAAGAAAAGCTTTCTCATTTTTAATTGCTTTAAATGTAATTGACTTCTTAAAGCAAACATAACAATTGCTGTTTAATAATACATACAGAAGTAAATTGTAGGATAATAATAGCACAAAGGACTGGAGGGGAGATAGGGAAACATATTGTTGTAAAGTTCTTAAACTATTTGTAAGGCAATACAATATTTGAAAGTAGATGGGATCAGTTAGATATGCACATTATAAACTCTATGCAACCACTAAAAACAAAACAGACAAATAGATAAAAAATTTTTAGGAGCCCCTTGGAGGGAACTTCCACTGATCACATTCTTGGCAAATTTGAACACCAACAGAATAATGACAGTACGAGCTCATTGATTTTAAAAAAATCTACCAGTTCATAGTGATGCTCAAAAAGGGAGAAAGAGAAATAGAGGGGAAGAAAGAAAAAAAGGAAAGTTGTTTTTACAAAAGAAGGCCAATTAAGTACATGCAGAAGAAATGACAGACTTAAAAAAACTTATTTAGCAAAGCTAAATAAATAAATGATAAATGAATACATGGTTCATGGAAGAATAATTAATGGATTGCAAAACCACTGGATGAAATTTTTTTGAGGGACTAAATATTCATACAGTTTTAAATTTTTACCCCATCAAATATTATTTATTAATTACAAAGAGAAGTCCCTTTTGAATAAAGAACTCTGACAGAAATTACCTTAAACAAGTAATCAAATTTGGTATTCCCTACTAATGGGACTACTATGTGCCATTTGATGAGATGCAGTGAGAAGTATACATCAACTTTGAAGTATTCTTGCCAAATATTTTTAATATGAATCTAATCATGAGGAAATAATAGAACAAATTCAGAATGTAGGACGTTCTCCAAAACGATTGTCCTGAGTTACTAAAAAATGTTAATGTCAAGAGAGACAGCAAAAATGAAATTTTTAAAAATCCAAGGGAGTTGTCCTATATTAAAGGGGACTAAAGAGACATGACGCTCAGATGCAATGTGGGAACCCTGACTGGGAAACTGAGGCTTTTTAAGTACAAACAAGCGTCATGAGGTAGTGAGAGGCAGAAACAGGAGACCTAGCTGGTTGTGTTCATTTCCAAAGCCTGGACTCAACTTTTTGTCAGTATTTATGGGTTTTTACAAGCCCCCAGGTTTAGCTTATTAAAAGTTAGAGAAGAGTTTTGAACATCAGTTTTCCAGAAGTGCCATTTTCACAATTCACCCTTCATCTCATCAGTCGGCCACAAAAAAAAACCAAAAAACAAAAAACCCCAAAAAACCCAGGTGTACCAAATTTCAAGGAGCATGTTTATCTTAGACCACAAAAGTGACAGGTGATTTACTCCATCCTAAAAAGAAATTACAAATAAATAGAGACACTCTTTAAACCTAAAGATAGATCTAGAATATGGAGTCTAGCTCTTCCCTTCCAGGATTCCAATCATAGGCACCTTCTTTTTGGATACCAGGAAGGAAGTGAGTTAATGTGAAGCCAAGAAGGGTAATAACACAGAAGTAGAACATTTAATAGGAACAAAATGTGTCTGTAACCCCTGTCTCCATATTTAGCTCAGCTACCATCCATCATTTGCAAGGAAAGCATGAAAAGCATCATGTTTGTGTTGAAAGGAGGAAAATGTGAGTGGCATACTTGGTAGCAAGACTTGGAAGTGGGAGGCAGTGAGGAGCTATATATTATACCTGGAACGCAGGCGTACTCATGCCAGCTTCAGAAATGGACTGAGAATAAGAAAGAGCTAAAATTCTAACAGAATCTGGAGCCTTTTGAAGTGTGAATGAATGAAATGAGATGTGTGAACATGCACAGACCCGTCCTTCTGTTCATCCTAGGAAGCTCCCAGCCTGCAGATGCCCAGATACCCGAAGAGGAAAAGACCTTCTGGATGAGGACACGCTGTGGGTTTCCCTGTCAGAATGGTGTGGGGCACTAAGGATGTGTGTCAGCTTCCTCTCTGGCCAGTTTTAGATCTCTCAAGTGATTGGGCTTCCTTGGGTCCATGATGGAGCAGCCTGTGCTGTCAGGGACATCTTCAGACGTTCACTGGCACATTCATAGTGTGGATGTATCTGTGAAACACATTTGGCTCTTTGTCTCCTCTTGATGGTTGCCTGCCGTTCTCAGCATTACTGAGGGTGCTCTGAAAAGCTGGAGCGGGCAGCCTGCGAGCTTTTCCTGTGGGAGCTTCATTTGGACGAAATCTCCCTTTAGAATTTCATTTCCCAGAGGATCCAAATTGGAAGCCAAGTTGTTAGATGCAAAATCGTCCCGGTTTTCCAACTGGGCATTCTGAAGGCTTCTGATGAGAAGTGGTGCACAGAGCATAGATACAGCATATGGAGAACAAAGGCTCTGCATGTTCAGCAAATGGGAACCTTCAATTCTTACATGTTCAATGAGTGATCCAAATATTAATAATCGTGTTTCTTCATGAAATTCAGTGCCCTTAATTCTTGCTTTATGTATCACTCCTTTAATATAATTATTACTTTATTCATTTCTTAAGGCATCGAAGATAGTGCTTTTTAATTTTGTATGTTGCACTGTAACTCTTCTCAAATTCGGGTATCCCCCACTTTCCAAAAGTTCATGTTACACCACTAACTTTTACAGAAGACCTAAACAGCACCTGTTTCTGCTAACCAAAAGGAATCTGAAGAGGAGTTTTGCTTTTATTTTTTATTTTTTATTTTTTCAAAGATTTTATTTGTTTATTTGACAGAGAGAGACACAGTGAGAGAGGGAACACAAACAGGGGGAGTGGGAGAGGGAGAAGCAGGCTCCCCGCTGCGCAGGGGGCCCGATGTGGGGCTTGATACCAGGACCCTGGGATCACGACCCAAGCCGAAGGCAGGCACTTAACAACTGAGCCACCCAGGCGCCCTGGAGTTTTGCTTTTACAAAAAAAGGTGAAAAGCAAAAATAATGTTCAGAGTTTGTGTTGCAGGGAGCTGTTTTAGTGGCAGAGTGCACCGAACAGTGAGAACGGCTCTTCCAAGCTCCCTCCCCTGAAACTGCACTCAGCATCTCAGCAGCAAGCCATCATGGCTTTCAACTGGGTCTATGACCATTTGTGCTTTACCTCAATTTATTTTGTGCATCCGTTAGCAAGATGTGACCAAAGGTATCTGAAAAACCTAAGAAAGGTTATGTTTTGGGTCTGGGAATGCTCAAAAATGTTCCCATATAAATTACTTCTTGGCCTTATACCATTACCTTCATACCATTTCAACTTATGAAAAGTTTCCTAAGAATGCTCCACTTTTGCATAGCGAGGGAAGCCTGTAATTTTCTTTGCGCTCCAGTTGTTTTTCTATTCTGATTTCTAGCTGCAGAAATGCCAAACGCTCCCATTCCCATTGTGCCCTCCTTAGAGATCATTTTATTTTCGGAATGTGGAAATGGACACTTGGCCTTAGTTCCACGTACATTATTAGTGAGCTGGGATCAGACTTCATGATTCCTGATTCCTGGAATTATTATCATCCCATTGTCCCACCTGCCTTTGACAAGCTCTAATTCCCCAAGCCTCTCACACACACGGTAAAGAATAGGTCCTCAGCAAGCTCCTGCTAAGTGAAAACATGGATATCAAGGATTTAATAATATTTATAGGAGGTTGGACGTATTTCCAGTTCCCCTCCCTCAGAACTGGGGCAGAACTGTGGGCTGTCAAAGCATCTATTGGGGGAGTGGGGCATGAGAGATCTACCAGAAGACTGAGCACTTCCAGCCCGAATGGAGTCAGACTACCAGGACAAAAACTTTGTTGCAGTATTGCTTGTACAGTTCTGGGCTCTGCTTAGAAGCTAAGCAGGCAAGGGGAATGTTGCCTTGCTTGCTGAAAGGGTGGGCAGTTTGGAGGCTGTGAGCAGATGATGAGCAGAAACCTCTAAGCAGAGATGGGGCAGCAGCACTTGAACATTCACCAGAGCTAGCAGGGGTATTGGGAGTTTCTTTGGGCTATTGAAACTACTGTGAGCAGCCATATCTTTGGAAAATGCAAGGGTTAAAAATGAATTCAGTTAAGAGGGAAAATCTATTATCAGAAGGGTATCCATTCCCTTTACAGGTGGACAGAGGCTGTGAGAAGGATTCCATTAGGGCCTCATAAAAACCAGTAGTATGTGGAAAGTTCTCTTGTTTACCTGTGGTGGAGAAAAATATGTATATACTCAATGAGATGTTTGGTTGTTTATGGAAGATGGGAGGTAGAGGTAGAATTTCCTAGAAGTGGAGGCAGGAGTACTGAGTGAGGACTGGTGGTTGCGCATCAGGCAGAGTTCTAGAGGCACGTTTACCACAAGAGAGAGATGCACTGGGATAGTGAGGCATCTAGGGTGGTGACATGGTAGCCACATGCTCTGTAAGTGGGGTTCTATAAGTGACGCAGGTCACTCAGCACTGAGGAGGTTTGCTTGGACAGTGAGTCACCTTGGCTCTTTGGGGCATAGTAACTTCTCATTACCTCTCATACCTCCTTCCTTCATCTTTTGGGTTCTTTTGAGCCCTCTGACTTAGTGGCTCTTGTCTTTGGTGGTATATTAAAATCATCTGGGACATTAAAAAAATAATAATGTTAGTCCTCTCTGCAGAAATTCTTGATTCTTCTAGCGTTGAGCCTGGGTGTCATTATGCTTAAGGCTCCTCAAGTGATTCTAATATGCATCCATGATTGCCAACAAAAATAAAGATCTAAAACCCAGGGGAATCCTTCACAGTTTGATTCTGCAGGCCTGTGTGTGTGTGTGTGTGTGTGTGTATACACAAAAGATTCTGATCAGTAAGACCCTTCCAGTAGACTTTAACAGCTTTCTTCACTAGAATGATCTTGATAAGATGCAGTTGAAATTCTACTCACAAGCCTTGCCACCATCCTATGAGCACTCCTAACAAATAACAGATATGTAGAAAACTCCAAATTCTGGTAATTTATAAGGTGCATCTTCATTATGTTCCTGGTGGGAAACTTCTTATAAGGGTTATTTAGGATTTATACTGCCTCTTTATGCTATGAAATGTAGGTGTGAGTTACCAAACATATCTAGAAAGAATTTTCCTCAGCCCAAGAGTTCAAACTTTTGCTTTCTCTCTGATTTTCCTGAGATTTCTTGGGACACGTTATAGAATGGGACATTCCACTCCCACACTTTTGTTTGCCATTTCAACCCTAGATTACCATCAAGACATATCCTGATCATTAACACATGCAACAAACACACAGTATTGTTTCTCTTCCCTTTCTCCCTGCTGTGTGGTGCATAGAAAATGCACAGTTGGGGAATCAAGCAACCTCAGTTCTAGTTCCAGCTCTAGCTAAATAGCTATGTGACTGTGTGACAATCTTCATTTCTTCTTGATTTATTCATCTGTAAAAGAAAGGGGATTGAAATAAATATCTGATTTTCAACACCACCCCCCTTTTTAAAGTGAGATCACCCTTTCTTCAAAAGCATGCTTACTACAAAAGTCAATATATAAATCTGATTGTCAGGAAGCTGTACTGATTGTGGGGCTTTGGGGAGACCTGAAGCCCCTTGGGTTTCCTCATTTTCTCCCCTAAACTTGAAGGTTTTCCATAGAACACCTAGGACATAAAGAGGAAGGCTGAAAATATATGTACTCATTAGTTAAGGTCTTTTCTGCTGTATCATCCTCTGAGCACAGATGCACACATATACATATGCACACAGAGTTTGATGGATCAGCCTTAAGAGGTTGTAGATACACTGATACAGTCAGACTAGCAGTGATCAAAACTTGGAAATGATATGCATTCACTGATAGGTATCAAAAGAATGCATTGGGAGTGCATTGTGTCTTCTCCTAGGGACAGCCAGGCAGTGAATGGCCTATTTGGTTTGGTGACAGGTATTCAGTGAGTTGGAGGTTTAACACCTTGCAGCAGGTGACATCCCATTGATGGAGACTTCATGACTGGGAGTCTGGGAACAGGGTCTTGAAGAGAGACCCATGAGGAAACAGACTGGAAACAGCTGGAGTTATTTAGGAATCCATATTTATGAGTATTCACTGCCCAATGGAAGTACTATCCCCTAGTCCTCCCAGATATAGGCTGGTAAAAAACAAGTTATACAAACAAGTTGTATATTCTTTATGACTAGAAATGAAAAGTGGCCTGTCTCTTCATTTCCCCTGCTTCTCCTGATATCTCCATAACTCTAAATGCTTACCTGAGGGACAGCTGCTTAGCTACAAACCAATATATTTGTCTCAAGAAAGATTTCACAGGACTTTCTTTGCCCTGAATGAATGCCTACCCCTAACTCAGCAGGGGTTCCAAAAATTAAAACATTACCTGGGGCTAGATGTCATATCCTTAAAACAGAGAGACTTAACTTTAAGGAGAAAAGCTTGCTGAATCTTACAAATTAGTCTAATATTTCTGGGGTCCTTGTATCCTTGAATGAAGAGGCTCATAGTCTCCCTTCTCTTGCTAAAGAAAGGAGAGGGTTTGACTTTCATGCTATGCTCTGGAAATAAAATTGAAATCCACCACCTTAGGACTTAGGACTTCCAGAACTTTCATATTAATCATGTCTTATAGTTTGCATATGATCTGTGCCATTCACCTGATGAAACCATTGATAACTGGTATCATTCAAATAAATGAGGTATTAGTCATAAGTGTCCGACACAGTGCCTGGCACCCATAAAAACAACAATTAAACAAACCAACAGGCTCGAAGCCTACAAAAACAGTCTAGGAGGCTTGTTTTAGTTAGGGCTGGACTGACTAAGTTGAAGTCAGGAAAAGGCTGGGCTGCAGGAACCAGCAAGATGGTCACTTACAAAAGTAATTTGAAGGGCTTTGACCTTCCAACAGTAGCACTGTCTGGTTTGTCTGCTGTACCCAGAAGCTGGAGTGTCTGGACTCTCACTGTTGAGTGTTGCTGCCACATAGGGTTGGCAGGCATACCATTTTGGTATGCTTTCTGAATAGATGTAATGGTAGGAGGTTAATTAATGATTTTCTACTGGGATATTGGTAGCATTGGACTTCCATCAACCTAGTGGAAGTACTGAGTGGGTCGATATGAGTCAGGTGGGTGTTGCTGGTGAGGGGTGATGAATGATATATGGGAGTGCTGGATAAGGCAGAAGGCAAACTTGGATTAACTCCAGGCTAATTCCTAACAATTGCCTTGGCTCTTAGTCTTCATAATTCACTGAGGGAGGTTATTGTGCTTGATGTTTGGGAAGATACAAAAAAAATGGCAGAGATGACTCCTTCCCTCATGTGGTATATAATTTAGATGAGGAGATGGAACACACATGAAATGATGGGTGAATCATTGGTACATTTTTAAGCATGCAGCCTACAGTGGTACATCTCTTGCCTGATGTCCCATTTTGGTTTAATAGTGGTATCAGCAGAATATTTAGTGAAATAGGATCATAATTTTATCTTGCATGGTGAGAATTCCCTGTTAATATAGAGATGGTGTAGATAGCTGGGAGAGTCTTATTGTCTTCATAGAAAAGACGAAGAGGGTTGTATCCATGTGCCATTTCTTTGTAAAACAATAATGCAGAATGATGTCTTACCCAAACTCAAATCATGGCCCCTTCTGCTCTCTTGACCTCACCTCTCATATGAACTCATAAGAAAGACAAGGTTCAGACCTTGGCTACAGCCCCTGTGAGGCTATAGTGATCATCATGGAGATAATAGTTGCACAAAATGGAGTTTAAAGAGTAGTAGCCTCAGCATGACTTGGGAGCAGGGAGATCATAGAAATGCAAATGACCACACTTCTAATCCTCAGTTCTGAAGGATGTTGCCCACAAACCTGTGTTTTAACAAGATTCTCAGAGGATTCTTACATAAGCCAATGACAGCTGAGGAAATATTACCATAGAAAATAGAGTTGACTGAGAACAGAGCTGACTCTTTGTAGATCAGTCCCTGTATGTAAATTTTTAAAAATTCAATTGAACAATCTTTGCCCCTTAATAGGAATATTTAATCCTTTTATATATAATGTAATAACCAGTTTGTTATAAAATATATATGTGTATGCCAGGAGCTTTTGTGAATTACTTTTTTCTTTATTAAACATTGGCTTTGTTGCTATAAACCTTTGACTGTGCTCCAGAGTTTTGACAAAAGTTGGCTCTGACAGTTTATGCTTCTTTTATGATATTTCTTGGGGGCATGGGAGCTAGGGGCTGCCTACCCTTCTATTTTGCTGACACCACACCCAAGTTATTTTCTTTCACTTCTCTTTTTTAATCAGTGTTACTGTGATGTGCCTAGGTATGTTTTTGTTTTTGTTTTTGTTTTTGTTTTTGTTTTTGTTTGTATGTATCCTCCTTGGTGTTTATAATGCTCCTTGAATCTATGGCTTGATTTTTTTCATTAGTTTTGGAAAATTGTAGGCCATTATACTTACAGATTTTTTTTTCTTCCCCATTATCACTCTCTCCTTGCCTCTGGCATTTCAATTGTGCATATTAAGCCTTTCTTCTATGCCTACACGTCTCTCATGTTCTGTGTTAGTCAACGTTCTACAGAGAAACAGAACCAATACAATATGTATGGATGTACTGGCAGATTTGTTTTAAGGAATTGGCTCATGCAATTATGGAGGCTGGCAAGTCCAAAATCTGTAGGGTAAGCCAGCATTCTGGAGACCCAAAGAATTGATGTTGTAGTTCAAGTCTGAAAGCCATCCACTGGCAGAATTCCTTCTTGCTGAGGGGAGGCCAGTCTATTAAGGCCTTAAACTGATTGAATGAGGCCCACCTATGTTCCAGTGAGCAAAGTGCTTTACTTAAAGTTCTGTAACTTAAATGTTAATCTCATTCACATCCAGAATAATGCTTGAGCAAATATCTAGGCAGGATGGTCAGGCTATTTTGACATATAAGATTAACTATCACATATTTCTTTCTGTATTTTCCATCTTTGTGCTTCAGGGTGGGTCTTCGACTGCCCTATTTTCTTTCACTAAGCTACATAGCTGCTGAGTCCTAACTGCTGTTAAATCCAGCAGTTTATCTATTGGGTATTTAGTTTCAAATATTGTATTTTTCTAGTCTATAATTTGCATTTAATTCTTTCTAAAATGCCAGTAGAGAACCAGAGAAGTAAAAATTTCGATCTTTGACTTACGTTTTATCGATAATATATTTATGTTTGACTATGTTTGATTTGTATTTTCTTAATTTTGTCACATCATTGTATATTTAAAAATCCAAGTATAATAACATTAATAACAGGAATACTTGTGGGTCTGTTTATATTACCTATTTTTTTTTCCTCTTGGTCCTTTTCCTTGATATGACCATAATGTTTTATTGAATGCTATATATTATATATGAAAGATTGTGGAGGCACCTCTTCCTTTGAGACAGTTTACCCTATCCTTTGGTTATGTAGCCAGAGAAGAAGCAGATCACTTTGATTCAATTAGCAACTAAACTGACTTGAGGCTGTTGAAGTCTGGAAAGTTACATCTACTTCTAGTTTGCTCTTCAACAGTGTTGTGGCCCCCAGGAGTCCCAACTGAAAGCCTAGAGTGCTGATTTGGGCTTCTCTTTGTCAGGTTGTAAACTCTAATTTTTGTCTCTTCAATTCTGTGAGTAGGCCAAAACTGCTTTGATTTTCTGTGATTTCCTGCCTAGCTCCTTGTCCTTAGAAGCTCATGGATTTGGGATATGCCTCTAGGAGAAAATGAGGTATCAAATGTACTTCCCTGGGCTTCCCTTCCCTCCAGGATTCTGTTACCTCAAATCTTGGATGCTTTGGCCAACCAATCTCCTAACCTCCCCTTCAAGTCTCCCAGTCTTTTTTCCTTTTTTGTCTGCACCTTTATGAGATTTCCAGAAACTCTGTTTGTTTCTGTGCTTATCAGCCACAGCTCTCTGGATGGATTCTTAGCCTCTAATTCCAAGCCAAAAACTAGAAATTGCCCTGAGGGGAAAAGCTGTTTGCAGAATATCAGCTCAGCTCTCTGTGGTTCCCTTTTCTTGTCTCTGCTGGATCTTGGCCCTTCATTCCTGGTTGCCTCAGTCATTTTCCAATGCCTTCAGTCAGACAGCTGTTGTTATTGCTGTTTTTCTTTATATTTTATCTGAGTTTTCTATTTGTTCTTACCAGAATAATTGGTCTAGTGCAAAGTACTATATCTTAGCTAGAAGTGAAAGTCTAACATATGATTTTGAAAATATCACTCAACACATCTTTGCCTATTTCTTAGTCAGAACCTGAAAAAATATTAGCATCTTGCCTTAATCTTCCCATGCTATGGTCCATTCAAGACAGTTTGTAATGTGTTTGGTAAACTTTAGAAATGAGAGAAAAATCATTATCTTGAGACGTGCATTAGAAACACTGAGATTTGGGAAAAATAATAACCCCTCAATGAGATTCTGTATGTGCAGGTATCATTTGTCCTTATAATAAAGACAATATTTGTTCTGCTCTCATTTTAATATACTAAGGTTTTCTTAGCTTCCCTTGGGGAATACTTTGCATCAAGACTTTTGATATTAAATCTGGATGTGTTTGAGGTCTGATTGCACCTAGACCAGCACCTGCAAATTCTACAGTTTATTTTTCATCAGTCTTGTTTATAGTTCCTACATTTCACTTCAGGCATTATTGAGACAAATTATAGGCAGTTAGATTTTTCTGATGTTGATTTGGCATAAAGATTTTTGTTTTATTTTTGTTTGCCAATATCATTTTTCCTAAACCTCACTCTCTGTTAGTCTGTAGAACATCCCAATCTTGTCCGATATTTTAGAAGGAAGTTTGTTTCTTCTTGCTTACAATCCCCTGCCAGTTTCATTACTTGTATCTCTAAGGAACCATGAGAGAGTGAGTACCAAGTACAGGAATAGAATGCAGGTTTTCTTACTTCTAGGCCTGAACCCTAAATCAGAAACCAAAGGCCAGATCCCAGATGGGTTACTTTCTTTTTCATTCCCAGCATTAGGATAACTTTCACAAGAAGTGACCTACTTTCTCACAAGCCATTGCTCTTATATTTTGATCCATCTATGGGTACATTGCTCATGGTCTTTGTGATTCTTCTGAGCCTGTATATATGATCCTAAAAAAAAGTCCATTTTTTTTTCTCATCACCTCTCCTGTTTCTTTTATTTACTATCACAGATAGATTAAAGAAAAATTGTATTATATTAATTATATACCTGTATAAGTGGTAAGCTGTTATAGGTATTTATCACTATATAAATGAGCCAAAGTTGGCTCCTTTATGAATAGAAACAGAAAGAAACCAATTCCCTTTATTTTATGCTTGGTCATTTCTATAGCAGCTGATCATACTATTACTACTAATTCTTTGCTTGAAGTCTACCCATCTGCAATGGGCTCCAGGCATTGTAATGTGATTCACAAAGATATCATAACATCATGGCAACTCTACAGCAAACTGAGGAAATTAAAACTGGCCTCTGAAATCACAGAAGGAATAGAAGTAAGGCAGCTATAGGAAAACTCAGGAAGAAGAATGAGTTTAGGAATTATTTTCCAGCAGTCATTGCTATAGAAAAATCTATGCAATGACTATTTTGATGCAGGGTAGAGGGTGAGTTGTAAATGACAGGAGAGGGAATATTTGAGGGTTAACTCCTTTGACAGAGCAAGTAGTTCAATTTACATGGCATCAGAATCCTATTTCTTTGAGGAAAAGTTTCTGGGGAGCTGCAATAAAACCAAAGCAAGAAAGTAAAGAATGAGGGGGTGCTGTCTTAGTAACCAAACAACATTGTTTTCTTACCCTATAGAAAGGGTGAGTTAATTGTGGCCCTCAATTGTGATAGGTACCTTTAGGCCATGTAGGTATTTCTACCCTTCTAGGGCTCTCAGGTGGACCCCTTCACAAAAGAAAAGTAATCACAGAGTGACAGAAGCTACACTAAAAAACAAGGAAGAGTTTAATTAATTCCTTGTCCATCCCAGAGAGGGAAGCCAGTGGCCCTCTCTGTGTGCTACTCTGGGAACCCCTAAGTTGGGTTGGGGAAATGGACTCATGACCTAATATTGGACTCACTAGTTACTGATCCTTTTATTTGACTCTTATTGTTGTTTTTGAACATAGTTCACATTCAGGAAACACAGGGAATAATATATGAAACTAAGAGACCCCTGTCTAAGGAGGGAAGATGCTCTGACTTCTGCCACCTCTCTCCCTGTGAATTTGGGCAAGTTATTTGAACTTCCTGAGCCTTGGTTTCATCCTTCCTATTCCAATGAATAGGAATAATAATCCTTGGTTAAGAGATTAAATGAGACAGTGAATGTCAAGTGCCTAGCACATAATAGTTACTCAGTAAATGGCAGGAATTTTTTATTGACTCAATTTTTCACAATTTTATAAATAAAAGTAAATAATAAGAGGGAACATGAAACTATTTTTTAAGACTATATTCAAGGGTGGAGGCAGGAAAGAAAGAAAAATTGCTTTTTTAATATTTGGGAAAGGATATAAAATGAAACACTAATGATAAGAGGAAGCATCACTTACCTTGACACTTGGTCTAAATGCTCTTGACCAAATTTGGTGAAGCTTCATTTCATGCTGGAATAGCACTGAGTCAAATTCTCTCTCCTTAAAGAATTTGGTGATTGGACTTTGCACAATCACTGAATGCCACAATATGGAGTTCTCAGCGGTCTGCGAGCAAGTTCTTCAAGCTCAATAGAAAATTGAGATCATCCAAGATGCCCTAACTCCAATCTCAAAAATTCTTTAGTACCATTCTTCAGTCTTTCAGAATCTAGTCAACTAAATGCCTAACTCTGTAACGTACTCAGGTACTTTGTAATAAAAAAAAGAGCTTTCGTGTTATTTAACTGTTTGTATTGAAAATTATCTTGGGAGTTAATATATACCAGTCCACTCTTTCTCCATTGGTAGCAATATACATCCCTAAGCAGCCCAGTTAATGTTGATCTTTTACATTTTTTCTTTCTTTCTTAGAATTTATTTGGTCATTTTCACAGTTATTGTAACAGTTGCTTATTGAGAGGTAAGTGTCAGTTGAGAGGGAGTCATTTGCTAATGTCTAGTCTAATGGGACTCTGAGAAGACAAGGGCTTTGAATTGCCTGTTGCTCTTTTTCAGCCTGTATTAGGTTTCTTTTCTTTTCTTTTCTTTTTTAAAGATTTTATTTATTTTATTTGAGAGAGAGAGCACAAGTGGGGTAAGGGGCAGAGGGAGAAGCAGACTCCCTGCTGAGCAGGGAGCCCAATGTGGGGCTTCATCCAGGGGCTCCGGGACCATGACCTGAGCTGAAGGCAGATGCTTGACTGACTGAGCCACCCAGGCGCCCCCGTATTAGGTTTTTATTGCTGTTATAAGAAATTACCACAAACTTAGTGATTTGAAACACTACAACATTATTATCTTATGGTTCTGGAGGACAGAAATCCAACACAGGTCTCGTTGGGGTAAAATCAAAGGATCTGAAGGTCTGTGCTCCTTCTGGAGGGTCTAGGGGAGAATCCATTTTCTTGTCTCTTCCAGCTTGGAGAAGCTGCATTCCTTGGCTTACACCTTCTCTCTCCATTTTCAAAGCTAGCAATGTCTCATCCCTATTACCCCATTGCTCTTTGGTCACAGCTGGGAAAGGTTTTCTGCTTTTAAGGACCCATGTGATTAGATTAGACTGGACACACACGGGTAATCTAAGCTACTCTCCTCACCTCAAGAGACATAACTGAATCACATCTGCAAGGTCCTCTTTGTCAGGTAAAATATTCACAGACTTCAGGAATTAGAATGTGAATCTCTGTGTGTGTGTGGTGGTGGTAATTCTGCCTACCTTAAAAGAATAAATGGAATTATAATTTTGGCAAAAATTGCACAGGGAACTTGCAAGTGTTGTGTTGTTCACTAGAAAGAGTTTGGAGGTGGCTTAATTAGAGAAAACAAGACAGTAGGTCCTTGATTGAGTGCTGTGGACAGAACTCAGCCTTTATGTGACATGCCCTGCTATTACAAGGGAAGTGGGGCTCTCCTTCACACTCAAGACATTATCAAGGACACTGAATTGCCCCCGAGGATCTTGGAAAGAGAGAGTGTGAGTGATTTGGAAAAGGCCTAAGGGGTGGGGTCTTACCTGGGGAAGTCCTGGACAGTCTGGACAGGTAAGGAAGTCTACGTGGCTTCAGAGATGGCCTTTCTTGAGAGGGATGGGTTTGCCAGAAAGGATGAGTATCTTGCTTCTGGCAATCTCATCATGATGATAACAGAAACAGGACAGTGTAGCTCTGATTGGATTAAAGAACTGTAGGCAGCTGCAGAAACTCCAGAGCCGGGTAGAGACAGTGAACAGCCCCCCCTTTCCCCCCAGCCTCTGACAAGCAGTGTGGCCCTGTGTGGTGGTGCCAGAGTGGCTGAGACTGTCTCAGGGAGGCTGACGCAATGGACCCTTCTTAAGGCCTGAGAGCATCTGGACCCAGAGGTAGCTGTTCTTTTCATGAAAGTAAAATGTGGAGTTTGTTCCAGGATTTGTCCTGTGCTCATTTCTCCAGCACACCTTCTTATGCTGCAAATTGCCCAAGTGGTTTAGGGTGAGTTCACAGCCCTTCTTTCCCCAGCCACTTACCCATGACAAGCACCATTTCCAGGGGCCAGTGGAGTTTGAGCAGAATCCTGAGGGAGGAAGCAGATCAGTAATGACAATGATGAAGATGACAGAATACAAACAGGGCAGGGCGGAGGGAAGCAGACATTGCACCTCCTCATCGTAGAAAAGTGGAGGCAGCTTTGTGTCAGAGAGAGTCTTTACTGGCTGTTGGTATCAACTGAATTATCTGCCGAAATTATTAGTGTTAAACCAGTGAATGGAGAGGGGCGCCTGTGTGGCTCAGTCTCAGGTCATGATCCCAGGGTCCTGGGATCGAGCCCCGCATCAGGCTCCCTGCTCAGCCAGGAGCCTGCTTCTCCCTCTCCCACTCCCCCTGCTTGTGTTCCCTCTCTCTCTGTCAAATAAATAAAATAAAATCTCAACTAAACAAAACAAAACAAAACAAAACAAAACAAAACAAAAAACCCGTGAATGGAGAGATAAGGAAATTGTTGAGAAGGTGTAAGCTGAGGTGCTGTGACTTTGTTAAACAAACATTTGTTAAGCAGAGCCCTGGGGTTTGGGATGGTGAGCCACAGGTTCAGCAAAAGACCACAAGGGAATTGAAATAGAGAAGTTTATTACCCACAGATCCTGGAGGAGGTACATGGCATGTCTCCAGGGGCCACAGCAGGAGGTGAGGCAGGGTGCAGGCAGAGAGTGAGGCAGGACCTAGGGTTCATGCCTTTATGAGGGTCTGGGGGGTGGAGTGCTTTGGTGTTCCCAGCTAACACCAGTCTGGTAAAGGTTTTGGCAAGCTTCACAAGGGTCTCATCTAAGGGCACAGGGGAGGCCCTGAGAGTTGGGGGAGGCTATTGATCCACCAGCGTGGTTGGGGGAATTCCATCAGGAACTTTTATTGACTTGTGGCCCTGCGAACAATTGTCTAGGGCATGTGCTTGTGGGGGGAGGGGGGCCTAGTGTCAGTTCAAGTCCCCTCAGGCCACTTGGCCACACAGAATGGAAGCCAAGACAGCGATATTATAGAGTAGTTTAGTTAAACTCTCAACATGAAGGCTCTTGAAAGGAGATTGAGTCCAAAAGGTCATAATTTGTGCCTTTGGGGAAACACACTATAGCAGACAAGCAATTATCTTTGTTTTGTTGTTGTTATTTGCAGTAGTCACAATTCATGCAGTAGCTGCTTCATTTCAGGCACTGGGTAAAGTACATAGACTTAGAATTCAAACAGCTTGCGTTCCAATCCCAATTCTTCCCCTTACAAATAATGTGATACTGAGCAACCACTCAGAGCCTCACTTTCCTCATCCCCAAAATAGGAATAATACGATATTTTGTAGAGTTGTCATGACTAAATGAGCTAATATATTTAAAATGGTTAGTGCAATGTCTGGCTCTTCACATTCAAAAATGCTGGCCTCTGTTTTTTTTAAAGTATTATTTAGTAGGCAAATATTTTATAAATTTATTTTCATTAGAATACTATTGTATGTGAATCTCATGGGGTGAATGAGTTTATCAGACCAGGTCTTACCTGCCAGAGCTCTGATAACAGGGAGCATAAGAAGGAAATTTGATAATGGGTAAGAGAAGGGGGAGACTGATCCCAAGTATGGATCACTAAGGATCTGCTCCATGATGGGCCTTGGGGATCCTGGGGGCTATACTATGAGGCACTGAATGCTTTATGGTACAGAACAGTCCAAGTGTAGTAACCATACAATAGAGACCACTATCTATAACTCAGCAATATAACAAAATTCTGGTTCCTAAGGTGTGGACTCTATGTTTGCTTCCGAAATAAAAAAGAATCCCAGTTGAGGACCTCCGCTAAATAGTTCTACAATGTCTGGTACTCTTCAGCTTTAAGATAAAAGCGTAGGGCAAAAAGCTCTCTAATGTTCCTTCTGTGTCTAACATTCCAGGACTCTAAAATAATGCGAGGGCCAATATGATGTATTTCTTTTTATAGGAGTTCTCTTTGCCTGGGGAGAGCAAGACCATATGCCAAAAACATTGTGCAAGTCAGGTCAATTGAGAAGGATTGCTCCTTCAGCCCCGGGTTTGCTACAGCAAATTTTTAGAGCTGGCTCTTTATTTATAACTCTGTAGAGGACCAAAACAACCCTACATCTGACTAGGGTGTGGAGAAGCAAAACATGGTTCAGATGCATTTCTAAATCATGAATTTTTCTCATTGACGTACATGCCATCACACACAGTGCAGCTGCATGTCGCAGATTTTTAGGGCTTGATTATAAACAACCTTCGACAGACATCCCTGGGAGAATGGCGAGGAAGTTGTCCCTGGGACACAGCTGGTGCTTCTCCACAGAACTGAGGTTCGCGATTTTAAGGGCAAATATCAGCACCCGTCCTGGAGCTGAGGGAATAATATAGGTTGTTTAGGGACCGATTGAAAATCAGTCCTTAATATTCTTCATTTCTACATGTCAAGAAATGCTAAGACTTGGGGCCAGACCTTCATAGCATTCAGGAATCATTATATCCTGCTCATTTGGATGCTTGATGTTAGACTGTCCCCCAACCTGGTGCTCCAATGACACTGTCCTTTCGCTTCTGGAACCTTCCAATGGGCCCTACAATTACTGGCTCAACTGCTACCAGAGTTTTATAATCCACTCTCCTATATCCCCAAAACCCACTCCAAATTTAAACTGAAAGGTTATTTATAACGCCAGGGACTAGGGTAAGTACTTCTCTTAAATAGACACGTAATGGCCTGTGCTCACAGGCTACTTGAAATACTTCTCCTGTATGTTAACTTCTCCCTTTATAGAATAAGCTTCTTGAGGGCAGGAACTGCAGCTGATGCTAATTGTATCCCCAGCACTTAGTACACATTCCAGCACTTATTAGAAACCAACTATATTGTGGAATGATTGAGTGCCTATACCTCATCTCAGGTAGCGACCATTAAAAGACATGGAGAAGCTGGAGCCATTTGCTGGCCCACAGTGACTCCACCCCCGTCCAGCTTTTCGGTGACGGTGGACAGTTCTACCATCTCCCTCAGGTCTCACGAATGAAACCTCAGAGTAATCATGATTCATTGCTTTGCTTTGTGTATACACTTCATGCAGCTGGTTTTTCTTCTTTAACTTCTTGCATATTATGTGAAGACAAACACTTGTATTTTTAGAAAGTCCGTAACATTCATTTAGACCCTTTCCTCAAGTGGAAATGTGGGACTAAATGTTTGAGTTGTAATTAGTCCTTCATAATGAAGACATTTACCTACTTAATGGGTGACCAATTTTTGGTGCTTTATGTTAGGGTAATTATATGATTTATTTTCTAAACTAGGACTGCTCTGAGAATGAACGAGGGCACTATTAATTGCACAGGTCGGTGAATAAACATGGACTCTGCGGGGCACGATAGGACATATGGTCACTCTATTTATAGATGAAGATACTGCTGAATTGGCATCAACAAAGCGTGCCCTGGGATAGTCCTTCCATAGTTGTGACGTGTTTGTGATGCACCAGTTACATCTCCTGACCAGGATATCCTTGTGGCTGATAAAATAGATGTGTGCAAAGTTGGTTTCTGCCTGGGTCTTAATTTAAAAAGGTGACTGGGTGACGACACAGAGAGGCTAACGCTGTTGAAAGATTTTCATTACTTAAAGTTTCCAAGAGGAGTGGGGGGGCGTGCCATATCAAACAGGGCCCCATGGGAAAGTACCAGGTTTGCTCAGGAGGCAGATGCAGGATCCAGGGGAAAGCAGAAGCCAGAGCTTTTACTGTGTCTTCCATGGGAAGGGCAAGGCAGGGCATGGCAAATGGCTTAGGATTGGCTAGTTTGAATGGTGTCAGGAGGCTCTGGGCTATAGGGGTGCTCTTTAGTTGTTTTGTACCTGGTTCTGGGTGATTTAGAGGAGTGGGAACATTGGCTTGGTGTGTGAAAGCTAATTAAAAGAGGTGGTTGGGGTTATGGGCTCAGAATTGGTTGGAGAGTTTGTGATATGATTTGTGTGCCCCAACAAAAGCTGGATCACAGGGGAAATGTAAACAACTTTGGCCCCTAGTTCAGCTTGTGATTAATGGATGCCAAACAGACAAACACAGAATCTGAGAAAACACAGTCAGAACACAGGCAGTTGCCTGAAGTGAGGGTGCATTTCTGGAAATGGAATATAGATCACCCCTGAGAAACTCACCGCCTCCATAGAGACTGAACCAGCAAACTTCATGTCCTTAGCTTGCAGCTTCAGTCCACACAGTTAGCTGGCCCATTCTCAGCTAGGGATAATGGCCCCAAGGTGCTTGAGGACCCAGACGAAAAGGGCATGTTGAGGGTAGGTTGAAGATCTTTGAAATCAATGGTTTGAAGAAGATTCCTCTCCAGGTTCTGCATGAAGATGTAAACATTAAACACATTTGACTGCATATCAAGGGAAACTGTGGCTCATCAGCTTTATTCTAGGAACAATGTGGATGTGAAGTTCTTCTCGTTTTATATCAGGGAGATGGCCTGATGTGCAGATGACCCGAACTCAGTGCTGTCCAAGGGTGTGGTGAGGAAATGATAAGTCCATCAAGGAGCAAAGAAGCTGCAACTCCACATGCTTTCACGTGATCCCGACCTGAAGGCTGGGGGGATGTTACTATGTTTCTTCTACAATTGGGGGGTGGCTGGCAAGGTCCAGCAAGTGTCCCCAGTGCTGCAGCTTTTGAGAGGCAGTCTTGATCATAGAATGCAGCTTTGTCTGACTTACCCCATCACAGCTGGGAGCTTCCAAGGGAGGGAAAAGCAGAGATCTTTGCTGCATAAGCTGACTTTCTCCAGGTTTAAACCAGCACTTAAAACCGTGCCCAGTTTCCTAGGAATGGGAGGCCCTGACTTCTCTCGTCCCAGCAGTGAGCAGGCTTTTGCATGTCTCCCAGCGTGTTGCCATTTATGGATTTGGGCAAAATAACAGAATTGCAAAGCTCAGACTCCCAGACTTCTTTTTTTCTTTTTCTTCCACACTGAGCTTCCTGTTTCTATGGCAATGAATAGGATGTTTTGCACTAAGAAACACTTTAAATGCCACTGGGGGAAGGTAAGAACCACGCATAGCTCTCTACAGAGCAGAAAGGTGAAATGAATGAGATGTTAAGAAAAACTGAGTGAAATAAGAAGAGAAAGGAAGTGGAAAAGCTGGAAGAGAGGTGGGAGAAGGGAGGAGGGAGGTTAAGAGGCATCTGCTTGGAAGGAAAAATAAAACAGAGCAACGTGGCAGGCAAGAACTGGGACCCACGGAGTCGCACTTCTATGGACAACAGCCTCCATGAACACTTGGAAAGAGCGCCTTGACTCCATGAGAACCACAGGGGTTGAAGGGCGGTGGGGAGCATCAGGCAGTCTTCACCTGGAAGCAGGGGCAGGAATCAGGGAAGCAATTCTAGACACTCTCCCTACACAGGACCCACTGAAAAGTGGCTTCCGGCATAACGTCCGAGGTGTAGAGGCTCCAGAGTTCCACCCTGCAAATGGTCCCTCTGCATACATCGTCTAGCACAAGGCCACTCGAAGCCAGTTCTCCCACCTTTGAGGTTAGAACCAGGATTTCCCATCAACGGCTGATCCCTGTGGAGGGGCTCTGGAAGGTTCTGTAGTCTGCGGTTCTGCTCCCGCCTTCTCTCATTATTGAGTGGGACCGGACGTATGCAAGAAGGCAGGTGCTTATAATGAAGTAAAATCTGAGGGATACAAAGGACAGCCTTGAAAAGTCAAGTGGCAATGGGAGAAGTTTCTTTCCCTCTTGCCCCCGGCTAGCTTTCCCCAATCACTGCAAAGAAGTCTACAACCAAATCAGCATTTAGGAAAGAAATACTTTGGAACAATGTAAAATTTAACCTGGTAGAAGTATGAGTGGCATATCGAGTAGTTCTCACTTCTGGTTTTACTAATTCCTCCCCTAGAGCCAAGCCAAATCAAATCAAACTCCATCTAGCTCGAAGTTCCTCTTACATATGGTTTTAAGAGCTATAAGCTGGAATTAAAGGCACAGTAATAAGAAGAGCCAATCAAGGGCCGCCTCAAAATAGCCTGGTCCCTGTGGAAGGCCAAGGCAGAGGTATTTGTCCAGCTGCTTGAAGGGGGAGGCCCCGAGGCCTCTCGCTCGCTCGCCGGAGGCCTGTAAAAGGCTCACCTACAGCTGCTTGTGAAATTGGTTCCTTGTAAATGAAAGTCAACCAGGAGTCATATGAGCCAATGGCAGCTGGTCAGAGAGGTCTGGGGTGCCAAATGGAGCCGGAAATGGCCAACAGCCAGGGTAAACAACCAGGGGCAGAAGCTGAGGTGAGTGTCTCTCCCAGGATAGCTCAGTGAGGTGCTGCTTTCCAAGGGCTTGGCCAGGACAACCTGGCCTATTTTCAGATAATCTGGGTATGCCGTAATTTACTGTGGGAGCCTCACATTTGCATGTCTACTTTAAGAGACCCTAATAAGTACACATAATAAAATGTTAATTTATGCCTTCTGCTAGGGTTGGAATTGAGTGTGGCTTAATGCAACTGCAAAACAGAACAAATCTGGAAATCCTGGCAGACAGAAGAGGAGGGTGGAAGGAGCACGTGCTCCTTTGAGTTGTGGAAGGGAAGCTCAGAGGAGACTAGAAACTTCCTGGCATCAAGCTCCCTTCAGAACCCCAGAAGGGACTTCCCACAAAACTGGGCCCAATTTCCCCAGCACAGCCTAGGGATGGATGGCCTCTTTGTCTTGATAGCCCTGAAGTCAACACTACAATAGGGCACAGAGTAGGGCCCTTGTAAATATTTGGGGAAGTGATTAATAATACTGTCAATGTGGGACGCCTGAGTGGCTCAGTCGGTTAAGCGTCTACCTTCAGCTCAGGTCATGATTCCAGGGTCCTGGGATCGAGTCCCACATCGGGCTCCCTGCGGAGCAGGGAGCCTGCTTCTCCCTCTGCCTCTCTATCTCTCATGAACAAATAAATAAAATCTTTAAAAAAAAAAAACACTTTAAAAAAAATAATAATACTGTCAATGTTCTGAGGGCAAACTTTTCCTCTCATGTTTTGGGTACGGTCAGGTCTTGCTTCGCTCTTTAAGAACCCCACACCCACCTCTACATTAAAGGAGAAAGCCTGCACATATGTGATGTTCTGAGTTATTCTAAATAACAAACCTCGCGGCACCTGTGTGGCTGAGCAGGTTAAGCATCCGACTCGGTTTTGGCTCAGGTTGTGATCTCGGGGCTCTGGGATTGAGCCCCGCGTGGGGAATGCTTGCTCAGTGGGGAGTCTGCTTGCAGATTCTCTCTCATTCCCTCTCCCTCTGCCCCTACCCCCTCTCTAAAAATAAATTAAAAAATCGTTTAAAAATAAATAAATAGGGCGCCTGGGTGGCTCAGTTGGTTAAGCGACTGTCTTCGGCTCAGGTCATGATCCTGGAGTCCCGGGATCGAGTCCTGCATCGGGCTCCCTCCTCAGCAGGGAGCCTGCTTCTCCCTCTGACCCTTCCCCCCTTTCATGTGCTCTCTGTCTCTCTCATTCTCTCTGTCTCAAATAAATAAATAAAATCTTAAAAATAAAAATAAAAATAAATAAATAAATAAATAAATAAATAAATAAATAAATAAATAAGTAGCAATCCTCTGTAGGTCTCTGAATTCTTCCAACTCCAGCACAGGGCACACTTTCTTCAGCAGTCTTATGTAAATGCTTCTTCCCATTCAGCTTTGCCCAGACCATCCTATGCTGGCGCGGCACCCACGGATGACACTCTATGCATCCTAAACTGGCCCTGTTACTAGGAATAAGACAAAAATTCCTTACATTTATATATATTTGTTTTCATTCTTACAGACATCAATTAGGATTAAATACACCAGCAGACTTCTGGCCAGTCATTGGAAACACCTTTAAGAGCCCCTGCCCAGGCCACGACTATATTTCCGTAGGGATCATCCCCCTCTCCACCAGACAAACCCAGGTAACCATTTATTCACCAAGTACCCTCCACTTTGATCATGGATTGCATCAGAGCTCCCACTGACCCAAGCTGGACAATCATACTCCTTCTCTTAGGAATTTGGAATTGGATTGAAAGAAAGCTAGGCAGCGTCTGAGCTTGGCTCAGCCATGCATTATTGGAGCCATGGTGGTCATCTGCAGAGAGAATCAGAACCAGCTGGTCTGGGGGGAGAAAGAAAATGCAAATGTGCCGAGTAGAGCAGAGTCGAAAGAGGCCTGGATACACTTCCTTCTATTGGGTTCTGAAGATGACTTCGCGTCTTTATAAAAAAGTCCTGTTTATGGACTGGGCTAACTTCATTGGCTTTCTGGTATTTGTAACCAAAAGGACTCTGAAAAGACGCTAAGTTTCACCATAGGCATCTGTGACTCCAACCTGGTCTGCGTGCCTAAACTTACCTTTGTCCAGCGTGCCGCAACTCAAAGTCATGGGGGGTTCCCAACTGCTGTGTTCATGACTACGACCCTTTATCTCGCCCTCAGTCCACTCCCTGCACTGCCCTGCCCACCCATCCAGAATGATTTCCCCCTGCCCCTGTGACATGCAGCTTTGCTTGGGTCTGATTCTTTCCTTCACACTTCTCAGAACGCAGTGCTCTGGCTTCCTCTCTCTGTTTCTGCTAGGATTGTTCCTAGACTTAGAATGGTTTGTCCTCTCCTCTTGACCGTAGAAGATTGGACACTAGATTTTTTTTTTTTTAATGCAAATGGAGTGATTTCTACTTGCTGGCTTATGTTAAAGAAACAGAAATCATCACGATGAAAAAAAAATGGTTACTGGTGGGACCCAGTACATCTAGGCACTTGGTTCTTGTGTGCCTGACATAGTCTATACACCCCTGCTAATATTTGTATTTATGGTAATGAGAGAATTTCCTGAGTAAAAAAATAGATCTAAACTCCTAAGGAAATGAGTGAGCTAAAGGAGTGGTTGCTTCAATCCCTGGTTCATCCAGAGAGCCACATTCTCTTCACCCGAGGAAGACTGGAAGGCATCCAGCCCAAGGGAAGTTAACTGGGCAATGCCAGTGTTCTTCTGGGGGTACAGGGCAGAATAGGTTTTGGAATGAATACACAGTATGTAATACTTCATACTAACTTCTCTCTCTGTTTGAGGTCAGTATACTACATCATGAAATGAAAGCACAAATGATGGGAGGAAAGGTCAATGAATGGCTGCTTAGCCATAACCAGGAGATGCTGGAGATGCCATGTCCTTTTGCTGAGGGGGCTGGTACCGAAGGGGAAATGCTTTCACATAAAACAGGACTGAGGACTGAGTGTTTTAGGACCCAAAGCACTGTGCCAAGAAATATTTTACATATTTATGGCAAGGAGCCTGAGGAAGCTAGTTCCAAATTTCTGTATTTATGCAAAAGAAACCCGCTCTGTGTCACAGGCATGTTTAAGTCAAGTGTTGCGATCCATTTAAATTTACTGAGTGTCAGCTGGGTGTCCTATGTAGCCCCAGGCCCTACTTTTTAGGTTCCTGTGGTTGCTTCATCATATTCTTTCTCTTTTATAAGAAAAACTCTTTGGTAATATCTGTAGGAATGGCAAAAAAAAAAAAAAAAAGAAGAAGAAGAAAGGAAAGCAAACTATTTTTACGATGAGATAGAGATGTGTTCTGCATATGCAACATAAGGAATTGTAATAATTTCTTTAATGGCCACACATATGGAAAAGGTCTCTCACTGCTTTACACTCTCTACTGGATTTCTCCTCTATTCCTTCTGGCTTCCTGTTGTTCCCTGCCAAAAAAAATGTTTCTCTGTCATTCTTTGAAACCATTTTAATTTTACTTTGGAATGGGCTCCAATTTGTTTAAAATGTGGGGTTGCACACTGATACAAATAGTCACAATTTTCAAGGTTTGAAATACAGCACTATTAGGAATAAATAGAGTTAGATAACTGCTTAAAGGCTCCTACTAGGACAAAAGCTTTTTGGAGGTGGAAGACCCTTATAACACTGAAAATTTAGAGCAATTTCCAAAATGCATTTGTTAGTTGCTTACTGCCGAGATGCCGAGGGCACCGTGGACAAGCAATGATAAACTTTGTGGACTCAGAGTATATTTATTGGCTTTACTAGACCCTCTCTAACACACAACCACAGAGAGAGTATTGGGTTCCACTGCAGAAAAGAAAAGTCTTCTTAAAGGAATGAAATGTTAAAATTTTCTAGTTATGTTCCAGGACAAAGGTTGAGTGAATAACTTAGTGGAGAATCAGGAGTCCTCTCTGGATTCCTCATCCACACACATCTTAATACACTCTGTCTGGAGGTGTCTTAATATCTTCAAATGAAAGAACAGAATACTAAATTTTTTTAGAAATTGGATAATGAAAGACTGTGGCCTTCTGACCTAGCATCTGAAGAGGAGATCTGTCAAGGACCCAATGCTGCATGACCTGAAAAGACAAGAAACCCATTAGAAAAAAAAAACAGCGATACTGACCCGAAGGCTTCTGATGTGGTCTTGTGTTTAAAGCAATGGTTCTCCCTCTCCGTGTCCCTGGTTCCGGCAGGAAACCCCAGAGGTGACCCTCCCCTTGGACAGATCATGGCATGTGTGTCCCTCAGACAAATGGGCCTATAGTGGAGAGCGGACAAAGCAGCCTGGGTTGAGGAAATGCCTGGTTTGTGAGTGTAGGCTTGTAGTAATTCTTTTCATTCTTCCAAGTAATGACATTGGAAAACCAGTTCTGGAGAAAGGGGGCAGTAGCTGATAAAAATCACTGTGGAGAAGGTGGCCTAAAAGATTCCAAATCTCAGTCCTCACACACCCCCTAGTGTAGAACACAGGGTAGTTCCTTGGATACCGGGTGGAAGCTGAAAAATACACCAGCCTTTCTTAATCACCCCCTTGCATGAATAGGATATCTTGAGAGGAAATAAATGAGAAACTAAGTCAAGCAATGAGTTGAATTTGCAATTGCAACAATTGCAGGTGACAAATTAATAATGGTTTTGAAAAGGAAGCAGCTTTGATAGACTCAGGACTCAAGCGTGAAGGAAGTGGGCAGACTCTCCACTGTTTAGACCAGAGCTTCTCAAACTCTCATGTGCATGTGGATCATTCCAAGGAGCTTGTTAAAATATAGACGTTTGATTCAGCAGTTCTGGGGGAGGGGCTTTGATTCTGCATCTCTACCACGCTCCTAAGTGGTGTAGAGGATGCTGGTCAACGTACCTCACTTTGATTGCCCTTAAGTAGCGCGGGGCACTAACTGCCACCAGGCCTGTTTGTTTTGTTGTTTTCTGGAATTACTACCCCTCCTACCAGCCTTGCTAGCTCGCCATGGAATGGCTCCCTTGTTCATTTGCTGGCATTGTAAATTTGTCAGCTCCAAGATAATTATATTTTATTTTCCGAACTTAAGTAGTATTTACCAATAGCATTTACTGTTTGTGATGTTAATTACTACAGATTACCTTGTGATTTCATGATTTGTGAGTTTGTTTTGTTTTCCCGACCAAGTTGTCTGCTCATAAGAATAGGGACTGTCTTATATCCCTTCGTTTCTTCCATGGGGTCTTGCACAGTGCAGGACCCAGAAGAGACAATGACAGAATTAGTTGATTGGTTTTCACTGTAGGCTTTGATTTGAAAACATTTCAGATCTCTTTCCTGAGAGTGAATTTTGATTCAGAGGTGACAGAGTGAAGAAGGGTTGGTAAGGCCCCGGTCCCTGAGGGAAGCAGAGAGAGCATGCCTAGGGAGAATTTGGATATCTTCTAATATTCAGGAAAGATGGATCCTGCACTTTAAAACTTTACCCAAGGCCGTCCTCAGAGTTAGGTGTCTTGTTTTGAATTCTACTTAGGTTTGTGTTTAAAGTCACTCTATGTAACAATGTTCAGACATCCTGACTAGAGTGAACAACCAAAAGTAGATTTGATAACAGTACACGAGACGTGCAAAAAGGAGAAAGTCGTTCTGTGCTTTGAAGAAATAAAAGGTGAGATTTTCAAGTCAAGGAAACAATATCGTATAAATATGATAAAGCATTCCTCTTTATTTTCATTGTAAAAGATCAGAGAGAGAACACAAGGCCGTAGGCCTCAGTGGACCATCCTCTCTTGCTTGCGAATAGATTAAATTGCTTCATCCACCGCTGGCCTTGGTGTTTTTAAGACCGGCATGTCTCTTCCCTGCCAGAGTAGGTTATGCTGGAATAGGCAACAGGAAAAGATGTGTGTCCCTGGCCGTAGACAGTCATCTACCCGTACTTGTTGCCAAAAGGTTTTAATTCTGTCTCTATTGGCTAGAAAAGATGACTTCTGAGCTCCCTGACAAATCTGAGAGTCTATGAATTTTTATTAATAATTATTATTAATGACTACACATGCTATATATTATTAATAATTATAATACTTATCCATAATTAACACTTTGTGCAACAGACTTTCAGAATCTAAAGGCACCTTAGAGGCTGATTGAGCTAAGGGAGGTCTTCTTTTCTAAATAAGGGCTATTCTTTCACATCCCTGAGAGTTACGATCATAAAATACAGGCTTTGCTCAAACACCTCCAGCAAAAAGGAACTCCCCTTGTCCCAAGACCATCATTTTTGCTGTGCAGCATTTTTTTGTCATTAGAAAAATAATCTTTCATCTCTGCAATAATTTTAGAAAACAAGAAAGAAAAGCATAAAATAAAAATGAGAAAATATCTGTAGTATTATCACATGATAACTACTGTTAATCATTTTGATGTATGTGCCCAGGTGTGTATGTGTGTGTGTGTATGTGTCTGTGTGTGCATGTGTATACTTTTATTTTGAAAAATCATACTATCTATGTTTTGGAACCAGATTTTATCATCCTTTGTCAATTATTTTTTCATAACATCCCTTTCAAAGGCTGAATAAGCACATTTCATTTTTTGAAATAGCTATAATTATTAGGATATTTTTCCTTCTATCAAGCCAAAACGTACCTCTTTATAATTTATATGCATTCGTCCTTTTTCTGCCCTCCAGAACTACATGCAATAAAAAGTATAATCCTTCCTTTCCAGGCCAACACTTCAAATATGTGATGACTGCTTACAGGTCTCTCTCAGTCTCAGTTTTGGTTTTAATCGGCCGCAGGTGTTCAGACATCTTTCATGGTTCTCGGGCCCCACTATCATGACAGCTCTTCTCTGGATTAATTTCAGCTTGCCATTTTCCCCAGATTTGGATATAAAATTTCAGGGAAGATGAGAACCATCCCCTCCTTTTTTGGTGGGATTTTGAATTTACTGATGTAGCCAGTGTGGTGTTCACTTTCGGAAATCTTGACTCATTGTTGACCCACGTCCAGGTCCTGCTGTCATACCTGCTTGCTGCTTGGCCCTCACAGTGTCCACCATGACCTGCTGCCCCTTCTAATGATGCACTAAGTGCTCTGAGTCTGAATGCTTAATGGTCTATATACGCTTTCTTTAATCCAACATCAGGAACTGCTGTGGGGGCCCTCGGGACATAATGGTGAACGAGAGAGATATGTTCTCACCCCTCAACAAATTTATAGTCTGGAACAAAGAAAGAGGCAGGGCGAGATGCTACAGAAGCACATGGACATCTTACATCGTCCAAGGTTTGGGTAAGACCTTGCCAAAGAAATATGATTTAAGTAAAGACCTGAAGGAATGAGATTCATTTCTGTGAGATTCAGCCCACTGTTCTAGCCTTTTGAGAAAATTCCAGACCTCAATTCAATTATGTTTTTCCTTTTTCTTTGTGAATGATAGAAATGGCATCCACATTATGGTATGAAGTGTAGAGAATGAATGATTTTAGAAATCCTTGCTTAAGTCACTTAAATGCTTAAAGCCTCTGAAGGCTTGTCCTGGACGAGTGTGGGCACAACATTTCATACGGCCCCCTGATGCTCTGGAAGTGGGCTGTTGATCATAAACTCTGCCTTATGAAGCAAATGTCTGCCATTAAAGCTTCTTGGCTCTTTGGGTGGTGTTCTCAGAAATTGCTCTCAGCTGGCTGATGAGCATAGGAAACTGTGCTTCTCACCACATATTGCAGCCTCCACTCCCGGACTTTCTCCATTATTCTTGTCCATGCTTCTCATGCTCATTTTTGCCCTTTTAAATAATTGTGTGCTCATCATTCCTCCAAGTCTCACTCTGGCTCTGCAGGATCCAAAGGGACCAATTCAGTTCCCAAGTATCTGTTTACACCACAAATGCAAACAACGGAGACACTAGGTGAATCTTTCATTTTTTTCAACCGATTTTTGACATTGCAGAGACACATATTGATCTTCCCTTGTTCTCACCAATCTTGAGCAACTACCTAGATGGAAAAAAAAGGTAAAGCAATGTATTCTAATCGTAACATTGATGTCTGCTCCTGAATTGTTGCCTAATTTTATCACATTGGTGTGCTTTTGATACATGAAAGACTGGGTGGCTTGTTGTAAAATGTAATGAGTATCAGCGTACCAAGAACAACCCAGGGCCGGGGGTTACTATTAGTGACCATATCAATTCTAGTGATAAGCCAGAGACACGTGGAGGAATCTCTGTTGTGGGTGCAAAGTAACTATTGTTGAAAATGATATGGCCTATATATATTCATATATATCTATATCTATCTATCTATCTCTCTCTATATATGAATGATAATTCTTTTTGAAATTACTTCCAAACTTGGTTTAGATACAGTCTTGCCAAGAAAGCCAGACTGTCCTTCCCCTCTTATAACTCTATGACTTCATGCAGTTAAAGAAAGCATTTTTTTCAGGGACAATCTTCTGTGTTTTGCTGCTGCCATTTGATATTATCTAATGTTCTATGAACTTACTGGAAATTTAGACTTTTTTTTTCTTTTCAGATTTATATTGTAATGCCATCATTAATACAAATTCATCACAGGTCTGTTTCGAGAATTTTTCATTTTTAATTTTAGCAGTAACATGTTACTGAATTTCTGGGCAGAGAATACTTTTTTTCTGTCTGGCAGTGAGTCATGGTTTTAATACCTTGAATGGCTTGCCACAGGCTTCTTTCTCACATGTGGGTTGCACTTTGAAATAACAGTGGGTTGAACTGGGTGATGTGATTTTTAGCTTAGCTCATTTGCAGAGAGCTTGGAGAGCAGAGGTAGAGGGTTCTGTTGTTAGAGGTCTCAGGCAAGGTGAAAGTCCACTCGGATATTCACTGCCAGCTTTGATGATACAAAGAAAATGTTTCTCCCAGAGACCAGACATGAGGCAGACACTCAGCAGGAGACAGGGCAGACTGTCAGGTTTTCACATTTAGCAGGAGAGTTTTTTATGGTACTTTGATGTCGTTCTTGGAGCTATCAAACACATAGGAATCACTGTTTGAACATTTCTGCACTTCTCTAAGTGTGTTATGTATAAACTAGCAACTATTTTCCGGTCACATTTTCAGCACAAAGTGCTACATTTTATTTGCATCTTAGCAATAACTGAGTTCCTTTTGGATATGATTGCATGTTTTACTCATTGGGGAAATATAATTTTGGGAAAATAATTTTGGCTGGTCAAAAATATGACTCGTTGAACTGTTAAAGTGTAGTATTTACTCATTCTCTAGTATTTAAGAAGTGCTTTGTTAAAACATATTAAAGCACTATCAGCAATTAAAAATTCTTGAAAAATTTATTTATTCATCCATTTATCCATTCATTGTGGAGCAGACACTATCAGAAAGTTGTTCTGCACTGGACATTGAAGATATAAAGATGAACAATATATTTGCCTTCAATGAGTTCACAATCGAGTGGTCTATTGAGGAATGTCAGAAGTAAAATTTACAGTCAGTGTGAAAACTATCATTCTAGGGAGAGAAAAGTGGTGGTAGGGGATCACAGAGAGAGGGCTTATTTTGTTCTTTATGTGGGGAGGAGGCAGAGGACCAGGGAGGACTCCAAGAGCTAGCTGCATATATACAGTCTTCAAGGAAATGCTAATGTAATTGGCAAGCCAAGAGGTCTCCAGCCCCCCAGCCCCCCGCAGAACAACAGGCAACAGTTTGATACAGGATCTGATTCAGTACTAGATGGGGACACAGAGCCTCTGTCCTATGGGACTGCAGAAGAGATGGTTGTCCATGAAGGTGAGAGTCATCATGGAAGTCTTCATGTAGGGACTTGAGTTGAGCATGAAAGACAGCATTTGGATAGTGTTTTCATTGGTACCCTTCAAGTAGAATAATTCGGGAGAAGAATATTAACCTATTGTGGGGAATGGATACCACCATATATGTTTCCTGGAGGTTTATCGAGTATATAAAACAAAGACAATTTCTTCTTAAGTGATAAACACCCAGGTAAAGTTAGGGGGAATCTATATGCACCACAAACTGGTGACTCCTAAAGTTGAAATTGAGCAAATATTTATAGTGAAAGTAACAGAAATGGTAAGAATAATGAGTTACAGTCCCACATTTTGGAGCGAGTGGGCAGGGGGATACATTGCAAGGAAAGGCTGAGAATGAATCCCAGTTTCTCAGTAGAAACAAGAAGTAGCTTTCACAGTCTTACAATCATTTATATATTTTTGTTGATCACATGAAAGGCACAGGATGGAAATTTAGGAATGCTGAGATTATATATAACTTTCTGGGAAGGGGAATTTAAGGATCTCTAGTGCACTGACAGGGTCAAGGGATGTGGTAAAGAAAAAATGGAACATATGCTGCAATACTCACAAATATGCATCTGCACTGCAGGTAATGAACACATGATATGAATTAAAATCATCTGTTTCTACTACTCATTTCAACCCACTTGCATAATTCTGGGCCAACTTTTGAAGGGAGGCTTTGCTGAGCTTCCTCTTCGGTAATTCCCAACAAATGATGAATCATTGGATGCATACAGATAACCATGAGTTCCAAAGACATAAGCTAAAGAAGACAAATCCCTGACAAGCAGGAGAGTATAATGTGGAATAAGTGGGGGTAAAGCAGTTAAGCAAGAAAATCCCCGTGGCCAGAAAGTGCATGCTTTTACTCCCAGCTGCTATCTTTCTGGGGCCATTGCCTGGTGAGACTCAGGAAGTACCTTGGGGTAATGACTTCTGCCTCGTGGGGAAGAATTCTTTAGGCAGCCCTCAGTTCAGATGTTCTTTTCTCTCCCAAACTCAGGGTGGTCTCTAAAAGCCCTTCTGTCCTGTGGGACACAGAAGACAAGGTATTCTGTAGCAGGCAAGAGGCAACAGCCCCTCCTAAGTTGTAGAGTGGCCCTGGAGATGAGCCATGCTTTCCATAGTTCTTGCATTTGCATGAGTCCGTGCATTCACAAGTAGGAACAGAAATAGCTAGAGTTATATAAAGACAACTGATGAAGACTCTGAACTTTAATGTGTGAATGTTGTGAAATCATAGAAAACACTAAGACTTCTCCAACTCAGTCTAGAAGGAGGGTCACATACAGACTAGTATAGTGTACAGGAGGGGTCTTGCCCTATTCTGCACGAGACTTACAAAGGGAAAATAAGAACAGGACCATGATAGAAATGTTTGCCTTATAGGTCTCTGGCTAAGTGTTTTATCAATACCTTAGTGAGGAAAGATTGAAGGTAATACAACAAACCACCCTATAGTTTTATCTACATGTTAGTTGTTACAGCTCTGGATCTTTATGCATAATACTAATCAACTATATGGCCTATGTTCCATAGATAGCATCAGTTCAATATATATATTTTTTCTTTAAAAAAATCTAAATGAGAAATAATCCCATGTGAACTTGCTACAGAAAGATATCTGAACTATGCAAGTCCAGCTGATGCTGGCAAAGGTACGAAGCAGCAGACCTCACTAAATGGTGCCTGAACATGGCAAATTCTCCTCTGGGTGTGCCAAATGAGCATCCACAAGTTCATGCCTGTTAAAGAGATCCATGGAATGTTTGAGAGCTAGAACAAACACCATGCCCAACGCCCTTCATTTTATAGGCAAGGATGCTGCAGGCCAAGGGGACTTCCTGAGAAACAGAATTTCACCCTCAGGACTCGAACCCTTGGCCTCAGCTCCCAGCTGGGTACTTTGACAACTCCACCAAACAGTCTGGGAAAAAAGAAAGGGGGATCAATATTGGTTTCCAGTGGGGAGATACTGTGTAATGGAAACATTTTTCTTCACTCCCAAAGGAATTGCATTTCTTGATTTGATGAACATTTCCTGGACATTAAACAATCAGGACAAAGAAACTAGCAAAGAACTTGATTAGAAGTTCTCTTGCTCATTTGTTTGACTCTGGCTACCAGGGAGAATGCATATCTCTTCAGCTACTCCTCTTTTCTTGCCTCAGCATGGCTAGAAAACAATGAATTTGTGAAGGTTGACAGTGAGCCTGTTGGGGGAAGGGCACAGTTTTGGGAACTGTGTGATGGCGGCTGATATATCTCCTTGTCTAGATGGGCACATCAGTGGCTGGACCAATCAACTAGCTCTCAGGAAGAGTTGAAGGTCCTCCACCCCTCCTCTCTTTCTAGTCAGAAACAAATCTGACTAGACTATACGAGGTCTCATAAAGCAGAGGGAAGTCTACCTTACTTTTATTAGGAGACAATAAATACCACTTTCTCTTTTGAGCAAATCTGAACATTTCTAAAGACACACCAGCAACTCCTTGTAGAAGATTTTGGGGCTTCTAGGGATGGAAACTCAGAGGATGGAAATCCCTCACTGGGAAATGAGTTTATGAGATGGAACACAAGCTCTTCACTTAGGAGCTTAAAGACAAGTCTTGAGAATTCCAAGTTGTCACACGTCCTCAGGAAGAAGGGGTGTGAAACATGGGAGAGAAAAAATAAGGAGAGATGTCTGGAAACTCTTGGGTGACCAACCACACTGCATCAAGCCAGGTTCCATCAAGTCTGCAGAGAGCTGAAATATTTGAGAAAAACATATTCTCCCACTTCCTGCTCCCCTGACATTCCAATACTATTCTTTTTTGTTTTGTTTTGTTTTCAAAGTCTCAACATCGTTTTTTTTGTGTGTGTGTGTGTGAAGGTATTTAAAAATTTTTTTTTTATTATGTTATGTTAATCACCATACATTACATTGTTAGTTTTTGGTATAGTGTTCCATGATTCATTGTTTGCGTATAACACCCAGTGCTCCATGCAGTACGTGCCCTCTTTAATACCCATCACCAGGCTAACCCATCCCCCCACCACCCTCCCCTCTAGAACCTTCAGTTTGTTTCTCAGAGTCCATAGTCTCTCATGGTTCGTCTCCCCCTCTGAGAAATCCTCTGCCACAGCGGGGGGGAAAACAGGCGAGGGGAAGGAAAAGGGCAGGAGATGGTCATCAGAGCACTGCAGGATGCAGCCTGGAAGCCAGCGGCCGGGCAGCTGGATGTGCTTACCCTCCGGGGCTAGGAGATTCTTCAGCCTTGCTTTTGTTCCCTCTTATGGAATCCTTTTCTAGTTTTTTATAACGAGACCTTCTAAGGCCATATCATCCTTGCTCCCTGCTCTCCCATTTTTTTGTTTAGAAGACCCTGTTCACATCTCTTACCACAATCTTTGATTTAATTTGATTTTGGTGATTCAACAAATATTTATTGAGCACCTATTCTATTTCAGGCACTGTCCTAAGCACTGGGGATATGGCAATAAACAAAACAACAGAAGGCCCTGCCCTCTGCATCTGCATTCCAGTGGGGAATGCAGCCAGTACTGGGGAAAGACTTACCCTGTGCCAGGCTCTGCTTGCAGCTTGGAACACATAGCAATTCATTTACCCCTGCACCAAACCTCCAATGTATGGACTATTAATATCCTCATTATGCAGAGAAGAAATTGTGTATAAGAAGGTTAGAATACTTGCCCAGGGCCACATGGTTAGTTCATTGTTCCCTGGTTTAAGGAAAATCCTTGTTTATGATCTGCCTTTCCCAATAGAATATAAACTCCATGAAGTGTGTCTTGCTCCCTGTTGTACCTCCAGCATCCGGTACATAGGAGGTGTTCATAAAAATTTACAGAATGAATGAAAGAAAGAAAAATGGAACTTAAAAATACCCATTAGGAACAGTCTGGTTTATTTCAAAAAAAGGCTGCGCATTTAGGAAAACATTATTTCCGCCCATTTTGGCTGTGTGAAGGCAGAATCAGGCCTCATTCTGCCTCTGATTTTGATCCTTTTTTCCCACCGTATAGAAATGCCTTCTCTTGTATGGCCACGTTTAACTATTGTATACTTGTTAGTTAACATTGACACGAACGTTGAAATTCTTCTTTTATTACTGCCTCCCTTCTCCCTTATTTATTGATGCTGCTGTGTTTAGTCTCCAGGAAGCTGAGCCGAGTTCCTGAAATGAAAACCACCTCCCCTCAGCTTGGCTCTCAGCTGCATGACTCAGGGGCTGGCTCGGACACCCTGGCGTAAGAACTCAAAAGCCAGAAGTTTGGAAGAGACTTTATTTTGGTATCTAAGTGAGAAGGAAATACCTGGTGCAACTTGTCAGCCTTGACGAGGAAAAACGAGAGTAATAATAATAATAAAAAAAGATGGTATCCCGGGTGAAGGTGAGGCTGTTTACAAGCATACGTCCTGTGCGCACTTGGCCTTCCAACATGGGGCAGGATGTGCGGGGAAGCTCCATGGAAGCAGCTCTCTGTTGTTCATGAACTTCTGTGCCTTGGAGCTGCTTGGGAATGACATAATTATTAGGATTTTAAATGAGTGGATTAATGGAATTCAGGTGCCATCGACCATAATCAGGAAGAGGCTAGAAAGATTGTTGGAGAATCAGATCAATTGAACAAGAAGGAAAAGGAAAAGTCCCAGTAACTGATACACTTACTGAAAGATTTCTTAGCAAGTCAACAGAGGGGGTTAATTATTAGAGTGATAAAAATAATAGGAAGGCCACTATTGTCAGACTCTCGACTAAACCTTCTGTGTGTCATCTCATTTTTTTCCTTATGATAACTCTTGTCATAAGTAGGGCTGTCCCTGTTTCACATATCAATAGGCTCACTGAATGTCTCTGAGTTGAAGTTGAGATCCAAACCCAGGTATGACTGACTCCAAGGCTTCGGGGTTTAACTATGACACTGCATTTGAGTGGATCACCTTCAGGGCCAGGTGAGGAGGTAGGAGTAGTGGCCTTTCATTTGCTCCTGCTTGATCTGGCATGTGGAGCTTAATAAGACATGGGCTGGGCCAGGGGTGCCTGGCTGGCTCAGTCAGTGGAGCATGTGACGCTTGATCTCAGGGTTTTGAGTCGGAGCCCCATGCTGGGTATAGAGATTACTTAAAAATAAAATCTTAAAAAAAAATTAAAACATAAGACATGGGCTGGAGAGGATAATGTTTTTGGAGTTTTAGGATGTTTCCTCTGGCCTTTCTGCCATTTCCTGCCCTTTTGCCATCCTCCTAGAAAGTAAGATAGTACATGTGGGAGAGGAGTCAAGAAAGAGAGGGGACTCACTCCTCATGAATATTTTGCCAGAAGGCATTGCTATCCCATTTTATGGATGGAACTTGAAGACGCATTACTTTGCACAATGTTGCAGAGGTTCCAAATGGTAGAATTCATATTTGACCCCCAATTTTCCACAAAGCTTTGTTCTCTCCAAGACTAAATTGAGGTCCCTCCCCATGAAGATCTTTTGTCTTCTTGTCTGGATACATGTGGCCGGTGCCCCTTCCTTGGTGGATGGACATGGACAAGGCAAGTGCCCGCACTGCCCCACATTTTCTTCCACTTCAGCTACTCAGTGGTGTCTCTTTCCCATCTCTGGTTATTTGTGCAGGGATTATTTATTGAGTTGCTGACAGTTATTTCGTTCTCATGGCTAGTTCTCTGTGTTCCCTTATCTTGGGGAAAATGTGTGGTCCAGGGAGGAAAGCAGGAGTTATGAGGCAAAAGAGGCAATTCTCCTTCTTAGATGCTTCATGTTCTTTTGTGAAAACAGTCCTGCCATGCTGGATGGTCCTAGAAGAGGAGAGAGCAGATGGACTATAGTTCTTGGAGTTCCAAAGATAGGATTGACTGGGCTGGAAAGGAAGAAAGGAAATTGGAAGCCCAAGAAAGTGCCAGATATTATCCTTACCACACAATTATCCCCCAGAGAAAGGATTTCTTGCGGGGGCGGGTGTTCAGGGATGGGCTGACGTAAAAGCTGAACCTCTGGGAACCCAGGCTTGGCATGGACTTTGAGGAATTCCCTGCCTTAGGGGGATGTCTTGGGCTTGGGAAGCAAGCATTTCAGAGATGACCAGATATGTACAGATAAGAGCCCTTCCCCTAACACTGTCAAGTACATAAGATCACAGAGAAGTTTGCATGACTGGGAGGTGGTATAAAAGCCCCGATATTGACTGGATTTCTTAACCACTTGGGGAGAAAAATGAACTTGGGACAGATTAAAAAAAGAAATTAAAGTGATATCTCTTGCATTCTAGTTTTACAGACAAAACTTCTTATCTACTATAGATCCATTCCCTTAGCTAAAGAAAAACATTTGTTTTTCAATAGGCAAATATTCCTGTGAGAAGTTGCATAGTCCAGTGTTCATGATCAAATGCCCCAAGAGACGAACAAGGAGTGTACACAGCTTATCTTTAATGCAACCTGCCTGCTTTCTCAAGTCACACTTTCTATATGCTTATAAAAGTCCATACTGACAGATTCTGTAGTTTCATCTTCCTCCCATTCCTGCCTTGAGAACTGGGGCTGTAAACTTCTCACACTTAATGGTGAAATCATTTATTATATTCTTACCAAGGAAAAAGAATAAGGAAGTATTTAATCTTGTTGGGATAAAGAATCAAGTCCTCACTCGGGGACTGGTTGAGCTACATGCAAAGACAGAGGTCCCTAGCCAAGCCAGGGAAGTGTCCAGGGTCAGCAACATAGCACTTTGGATGTGCCTAAGCGAAGGGCTAAATTCCTGAGCAAGGGAGGGAGAAAGGAATGATTTATTTCACCATTCGCCCTGGGAACCATGCTGCCCAGAGTGAAGGGTGTGAAGAAGCTGGGACCATGTTCCCTGAGGCACCTGACAATCTGTCTCCAATAGAACGTAGAACTGAATGGGGGACGCCTAACAACCTTCACTGGCTTACCCAGGTTAGTCTTGTTAGGGATGAAAATCCCATTCCCAATCATTACAATGGTGACTCTTCCCAAACCTTGACATTAAAGAAGGCATGATGAGGTAACAAAATTTCATATTGTAGGAGGGATTCTTCAGTGCAATCCATTTACTCTATGGGGAATTTAAAAGAAGAACAATGGCAGGCAAGGGCTTTGGTTTTCTCTAAAGGAAAAAAGAAAATATACCTGTTTACTGAACTTTAGATTAGGCACTCAACTTTCTCACCTGAACACTGAACACTGACAGAAATATAGACTGTGTCCCTCCCTCCTTCATCCCTCTATCTTGTTGTTCCTTCCCTATCCTCTTTCTCTTCTCTCACTTTCTTCTATCCTTCTTATTTCATTGTTATTCTCCTTTTTATCATTTCTTGCTCTCTGTGGATCCCCCCAAAAATTTCAGACAGCTAACATAATAAGTGTATTACTTGATTAACTGATGAATGGATGAGAACATAGGTAACAATGTCAGAATAGAGAGCAAAATGCAGAGACGAGTTTGAATAAGGTTAGCACACACCACGGTCATGCATGAGTCCTTTGCATTCTGTAGAGGGGACTGTGTGTTGGGTTTGAGCTTTCTCATAGCCAATGCAAAGCAGGAAGCAGAACTTTGTCAAGAAGACATTGGTGACTTAGGAGAAGCACATCTAATGAGGGCACTGAGACCAGAGAGAAATTGCCTTTTGGTGTTTACAATATCGAATATGATCCAGGAAAACTTTGCAAGGTTCTGAAAAGGAAACAATTATGACACAGACTTCAAGTGGTCTCTTAATAGAGGGGACAGAATTCCTCATTATCAAGTCCCAGTCCTGGTTCTCCTGGCATGGAGACTAGTATGAAGTAGCCTGTGGGCTTCCAAGTAGACTTACAATAGACTATAGCTGTCTGCTAAATTCTACAAAAGCTGTTTGCTTTTTTATGTCAGTCGACATGTAATTGAATGTCAGGACTTATCTGGATATTAAAAAATCATCTTGAAAATGTTCAGGTGGAAAAATAATGCCCTAATTCTCAATATATGACTTAATACTTTGAGAAAGGTAATATTAACTTGCAGCATGTGATTCCAGGCAGAACAGAGCCATGGAGTGTCTGCTGGTTTCCTAACCATTCTTAAATTAAGGCGCTGCAATCTGTTACATAAATCTCTATTTTCTTATTTTAGGTTCAGCCAGCATTTTGCTAGTGAATAAATCAGACATCCCAGATGTCATTTCTCCCTGACTAGATATAAATCACAACCAAAAGGCTCACTAGGTTTGCCAAAATTGCTTCATATGTCAGTGAAATCTAACATTACTGTCCCAGGATTCTTGCCCCCCCCCCCCAAGGAATAAAGAGATCTTTGGCCATCAATGCAGCATCAAAGAATATTAAATTTCCATGCAGAGCAATAAAACCCTCCCCTTGATGTTTTATGGTGTATAAATGAAAAGGATGCATCTCGTGCTCAGTGGATGTGGAGAAGCTTCTAGTGCCGTTTCTTTTCTCATTAGAGATGTCCTACATAAGTCTCATTGATGAAGACCAACTACTCCACAGGACTAGAAGATATGGAGTTTGTATTACCAATTTATTTCTTTAGGTGTTGTATCAGTTAGGGAAGGCTACTGCTCTAAGAAACACTCAAAAGTTCAGTGGCGTCACATGGTGAAAGTTTATTTCTTCTTCACGCCACCCGTCCAGTGTGGGTGCTCTGCTGCCTTTGCTCCATCCTAGTGGCTCCGACACCCCCTAGATCCTCCTGAGAGGGCTTCCCTTAATCCTCTGCAGCTGGCTGACCCAGAAAAGAAGGAATGTGTGCAGGTTTATGCAGGGAGTTTTGTGGGTCAAGCTTGGAGGTGGCAAACCTCACTTCCTCCCACATTCCATCCCCCAGAACTCAGTCTAATGGTCTCTCCTAACTGCAAGAAGGTGGCAAATGTGGCTTATTTCTAAGCACAGCAGAAGAAATTAGTTTGTGAATATCTGGCTGGCTCTACCTCAGACGCCAGAGTGCCCTTTCTATCCCCTTCCCTCTCTAGTCCCTCCCTCCCTCCCTTCCTTCCTTCCTTCCTTCCTTCCTTCCTTCCTTCCTTCCTTCCTTCCTTCCTTCTTTCCTTCCTTCCTTCCTTCCCAGAGTCTGCTGGGTTTTAGGTGCTCTGGTGAGAGATTTCTATTTTCTGCCCCTCCCCGAAGGTACCTTAGTGGTTTGGGTACCAAAACTTCCTAACTCAGTGATGGATAGATGATCTGGAAGGAAATTCAAAAACACTACTTTTAAAAATGTTTAATCGTTAAGAGATGAAAGGATAAAAATAAAAATGATATATGGCTGACACATACATATCATCAGTACATTATATTCAACAGAAAAGATGCAAAATTCCTGACATAGTCTTTGTGTAGATTATGTCGTAGAAGTAAAATATTTCCAGAATAAATTAAGCCAAATATTTTCAGCAGTCACAAATATATGGAGGAAGTTATATTTAACCTAATTCAATATTTAGCAATATTTATAACATACAATGAACAGTAGTAACATTTTAAGCTCAGATTTCCTACTTTAAAAATAAATTTTCAAATTAGTGAAGGATGTATTTCTAATCTCCATCTTTACCTACCATTGATGATCAAAAGCACCTGCTTTATTATTATTCAAATATAACAAATTAGAAATGCAAATTTTAGAAAGAAAGAAACATTCACTACATTCATCATTAATCCCTAGTCCAGTCACTCATGGGGAGGGGTGACAGGACCGAATCTAAGAAAAATTAACTTCCACATGGGTTGAATGGATCACTTCTGTGTTTTTCATTAACATTGTTTTATTCTGTAGATTACATAAGATATAAGTAATTTTTTTTTAGGTTGGGCATCTTATCAGTGTTTTTCTCCTCATGAAAATTTTAGTGAAGAAATTAATGCATTGGTAAAAGACTGTTAAAGGAGACAGAAGGAATTCGGAGAGGATAGCACATAAATTAGAGAAGCATTGGCTTAAAGCACAGAATAAAATTTCATGCAAAGTACAGTTCAGCTATTTCATCTAGAGGTACATTTAAAATTTTTATCTTAGTTTATTTTTAAAATCTTTCCCTTATGGATGTACCAGTTAGGTAAAGGAGAATAATTTTTCATTTCTACTTTTCAAAGACTAATTCGTTTTGGTTTATTCACTTGTGAGCAGAAGCTATTTTGTTGTTGAATTTTTTAAAGCTTAAGTAAACAAGTTCTATTTACCTGTAAGCCCAGGATGACATGGTTACAATCTTCCTTCCTTCCTTTACTGACTGCTTCATTTATGAGAGAAATTCTTTCCTCAGCATTACTTTCTCCCTAGAATGTAAACTTCGCTAGGACAAATTCTTGGCTTATTTATCACTGTATTCCCAGCATCTAAAACACTATCTGACATATAATGAGCCCTCAGTAAATACTTGTTAAAGATTTGGATGGATATAAATGGAAGCAACCAGTCTTTAGTCCTTGGGCATGAATAGAAATGATGGTACCATAATGTCTCGCTTCTAGACCTGAAGATGAATTAGTTTTAACTACACTGACACTATATCAAAAATTTGCTCATTCGTTCTTTCACTCATTCATTTATTTGTTAATGTATTTTGTGTATAAGGTACTAGGTTAGGTGTTGAGGACAACGGGGATTTGTAAGATGCAGCCCCTGCTAAGAATTTAATTCACTGAGGATTGAAAATTCTATTCAAATTCAGGAGATATGATGACAAACATAATGGATTTGAACAGCCAAGGGAGAGTGTAGCTGTTCTCAGGGATGGTCTTTTATGAGGCATCTGAGAGCCCCGACTTTGTTTTTCTAAAGAAGACTTGAAAAGCTAGGGACACTCGCAAGTTTCTACAACTAGATTGGCAACTCCTTAAAGGCAGAAATAATATCTTTTCTTACACTTCTCATAAAGGGCAAAGACTTTCTTCTAACTGGAAATCAAATAAATATATGTTGGTCGATTGAGTTATACTGCTAAGAACATCCTAACCAACTGAAGAGATTTAAAGTGGGAACAATGATTCTAGTGTCTTTCCTGGAGAGCAGGCGTGGAGCCGTCTTGCCTCATGAAAACTGGCTCTATACCCCTAAGATCTTTATGGAAGAGGATATATTGCAGAGGATCCTATAGTCCTAAAGTGAGAAAAAGCGGATGTTTCCATGAAACATTTCCCCTGGGGTACATATAAATTCATTTTCGTGCACTTGGGTATAAATAAACTTGCCTAATTTGCATTGTGAAACCCACTACAAAGGAAATTACCCTGCAGATAAAAGAAGATGTGAGGGAGACATTTTCCAAATGAATTGAATCTCTAGTGTTTGTCTTGTGTTATCTGCAGAAAGTAATACCTTCCTTCATCTCTTTGATGCACCATAAGAAATTTGACAGGGGGTAGGAAGTGGTTGCCAAATTTTATTGAGCTCCCCTTCCCAACAGTAAAATTCTAATTAAGTAAGTGTTAGATCCAGGAGAGATTAAAGCGTGAGATAGAATAAAAGAAGACCCTTGCAATAACATAATGAGAAACGTATTTTTAAACTGAATTAACACTGTTTGAAAAATGAGGCAAACTTGATTCTATCAAATGTGGGGCTCTCAGGAGGTGAAATTTTGTACACACAGCACAGATGTGTGCTGATAGATATTCAGGAAGAATGGAAGCTCATGCTGTGGAAAAACTGACATGAATTGGTCATATCAATCTTTGGAACAATCATAGGTGAGTCATGGCAAATTTTTGCAAAGAATATATTTTAATAAAAAGTTATGATTTAACCAAGATGTCTCAACCTTTAAAAAATTGTACTCATTAAAAAGAAAGACCCAAAGCAAAAAAGAAGCAAGGAAGGGGGAAGGAACTGGCCTCAGTAAATGTCTTTTCAGTTGAATCTGGAAAAAACAACTTGCCATTTTTCTCACTTTAAGATCTCTCAAGATCATATGTTCTTCGAAGCCTAATTTGATTCTCTGTGTTAATATATTTGTCTCTAATATAGGTAATAATAGACCATAAAGAGTAAAGATACTAAGCAGAAAAAAATAAGTCACAAGAGAAAGTAAGCTAACCTGCTGTGCTTATTTAAATGTGAGTGGCTCTGCTCTAGGAAGTCAATTTAGGCCTATGCCTCTGTCTTCTTGCTCAGTTTTCCTCACCACTTGCCTTCCATCTTGTGGTATGTCTACACTTCAGCCAGTGGAGTGGAGGGCATACCCCTTCTTTTTTTAAATGGCATGTTCTTGAAATTGTACACATCAATTCATCTCAGCTCTGATTGGCCTTAACTTAACGGCATGGAAGCCTGGGAAATGGACTCTAGCTGGGTGTCCAGGGCCCAGCTAAGATCAGGGAAAGAGGTAAAAAAAAGATAATAGGAGCCACTAACAGTTCTGCTACTCAAACTAAAGGAGGAATGTGAGCGGAGTCTTGAAACTGGGATGGTCCAGGCTGAGTGCAGTGACTGGGGTATGTGAAATGGAGCAGTGGGAAAAGGGTAGAAAGTCAAACTGCAGTTAATAAATGAATTGATGATGATGGGTGAGGTGCAGGTTAATATTGAGAGCTGACTAAGGGATAAATACGTACTATGTGATTTGTGTGGACTAGCTCATTTAACCCATCAAACAACCCCCTGAGGTAAGTATAATAATTATCTCCACCGAGAGATGAATAAACTAAAGCACAGAACAGTTTAAAAACTCGCTCAAGGTCATATACCTAAAAGCTGCCAATGTTAGGAGACAAACTCAGGATGGATAGATATTTAAACATTGAGGCCGGCACTGAGTCCATATGAGGGTGGAAAGAAAATGTTTCCCCACTGTGCTGATTTTAGAGAATCTCTTGAGATGAAATGTATACTCCTCTCTCCTCTTAAGGAAATATTTTTTTTTAAAGATTTTATTTATTTATTTGAGAGAGAGAGAATGAGAGACAGAGAGCATGAGAGGGAAGAGGGCAGAGGGAGAAGCAGACCCCCTGCTGAGCAGGGAGCCCAATGTGGGACTCGATTCCGGGACTCCAGGATCATGACCTGAGCCGAAGGCAGTTGCTTAACCAACTGAGCCACCCAGGCGCCCTTAAGGAAATATTTTTGAAAGTCAGCCTCTCTATTTATCATGACACTTGTGCCTAAGATTTGTCCAGTGATTTCTTCTGTTCACTTCCCTTCCTCAGCAGGGCTTTGTCTGCACTGAGGGCCTCTTGGCTCCAGTAAACAGTTCATCAATCCCAAGGCAGAGCCACCTCCACATAGTAACACCCCTGGCACTTCCTCAGGGATGGTGAAGAGTTGGGTCCTTTCCCTACCTTAACCTAGAACTATCAACTTTGCTTCGCTGAGGCTGGCAGGCTGTAAGCTGGTGCCAGGCTAGACCCAGGGCCTTTCCTCCCCTAGGTGTTTCCAACTCCACCCGACCTGCCTGTGCCCTGGGAATTTGCCTTGCCTCAGGAGCTTCAGCTCCCTTATGCTGTAGAGGTTAGTAATGACAAATCCAAGGATATTGAATTTTAAAGGTGATTTCAGGAGTTTTATAGACTAACTTTGACTAAGTTGAATTATGCCTATGTGTGGACTTTACAGTCCAACCAGAAGTACCAGAAGTTACTCCACTTTAGAGGAATTTGACAAACACAGATGGCAGAAAGAACTTTCCCAGTGGAAGCAATGAAGAAATGCAGAGAGGCGGCAGAGTAGATTATTAGAGGACAGGGTGAGCATAGGGAAAAGATGGGAGACGAGCCTCATGAAATGCATTTGAAGCTGAATACTTACTCATCTGGACATCAGTTTTTCTATACTGTTCAGCATTAATCAGACATAGCATTCATTTCACCTTCCCATACCAGACCTCACCAGTGGCTTTCAGCTTCCTCTGTCTCCCTGGCATGTGTCATGCTCCACATGTTCTGCCTTCCTGCTTTTTCCGTGAGATAGTGAAGTTGAAGGTGTTTGACCATGAGTTCAAACTCATATCCTGATGTACAGTAGCTCTGTGAACTTGGGTCCTTTGGGGCTCATTTTCTCTTCTCTTTGTGAGTGTAGTAACACTCAAGTTTGCCTTGAGGATTAAGTGAGACAAGATCATATATTTGAGCTTGGTGAGTAGTTGACTCTCTCATCATCCCACACCTGTTGGTGGCCCTGCCAAAGTATTTCCCCTGGGCCTGTTCTTCCCTGCTAACAAAAACATGAATAATTTTATGATTCCAAGAGTGTGTGACTAGCTGCCCTAAAGGCTCTGCACTTTTTTTTTTTTTTTGACTCACTCTACTCTCCCGAAGTCTCATCTCATCTCAGGACTTTGCTCTCTGCTTGGGAAGTTACAAAGCATTGAGCATAGATCCTAGGGTTTACTTTCCTAGGTGACATATCTGCATTTTAACTGAGCCTTCTACATCCTGGTCCCTACTCTAGAGGGAAAGGGTGGGGTTTTGCAAGCTAAGACAATTTGTGGAGAGAATTTAAAAATCAGAGATACCTTCTTTTGTGCCCCTCAAATAACATTGTGTTAAGAAGTTGTTAAATCACTCCACCCATGGGTATGGCAGCTTGATGGAAAGATAATTTAAAATTTATAGGTGAACAGGGAACATCTATATTCTAATGTTGAAAAATTTACAGTATGACTTTCCTCTAATTTTTCTCCTGTCTGTGCATTTTGTATCTTAAAATACGTTGTTGATAATTATAGAATTTACAAAGGACAAGAACAATGATGAATTGGGCTTGTAACTGAATTTCATGAGATTGTAGATTGATTATGTAGAAGATACCAGACTTATTTGCAGTAGACATATTAGAAGTTTGGGGAAATTAAAGTTCAGGCCTGCTGATATGAGTGTATTTCTTTTGGAAAAAATACAACATATCATCTTCAATGGCAATAACTGATTTATCCTTCATTTCTGGGTTTTAATGCAGATCTGATTGCAACGAAGTACATTGTCCAAGTTTCTAAAATTGGTCAGCCTAACAAACTGAAGTAATTGCAATCAGATGTAGCATAGGATAAGGTCAGCAAGTTATCTGAATGGGGGAAAATCTGTGTAGGATTTTAAAAGGCAATCCCAATATGCTAGAGCTTATCTCTACTTCACACCCCCTCCTTCTCTCCTTCCTGTCCCCTCCATCCTACTTTTCTCCACCAAAGCACCATGGGTCTAAACAATAAATTAGTTCATTAAGTTGACACTTAAAAAAACAATGAAACTCTGCCTCACTAAAAACATAGAGACACAGCAGGAAATATATAACCTGATCTAGGAGCAGGAAGTAATATAAAGTGACAGAGAAAATGGGAAGATTTGAAAATGATCTTTGAAGCTCTAGGAAACACTTTGCAGATCCTCTGTCAATATGTTCATGAACAAAATGAAAATTCTACAAAATGGTTTAGGAATTAAGTATTATCCAAGCATACTGTATTAGTTCCAAGCCATCATTCTTGTTTTTTGTTTTTTTTTTTTCATTTACCAGATAATTCATTTGAAATGTTCAAATATATTGATCTTGGTGTTGAATGGTCCCTTTGAAAGGCTATAAAATTAATAACCTTTAGTAAGTTTGAAAACAAATATGAGTTCCTTTTGCATTTTGAGGAGTTATTATGAAAAGAGGGTTAATGAGCTGGTAGTGTACGCACAATGATCAATATTTTAGAGAGATGACGTAGAGTACCAGAGAGTCCCTAGAAGAGGCAGGTGGGCGGCCTGGCCCAAATTCTGTCTCTGATCTCTGTGAACTTGGAGAAGAACATTTCCTAGTTAAGGAAACTTAACTTCTCTTTGCCTAATTTATTATCCTTAATAAGAATTTATTATTCTTTAACTAAATAGGCTGGACTTTATAAATGATTTTCAAACATGCTCTAGAGAACCCTGGAGATTTGTCTTACTTCTTTATGTTCCCAGTTAATAGTGCTTTTTGAACAAATAATTCTGTGGTAAAAATAAAAATTTGAAAAACTCTGAATGAAATAATCTCTGAGTTGGGAACCCATCTTCCCATCCCACTCTGTACAGTTTTAAAAGTCTTCAAAAAACTTTCCCAAGCTCTTTGAGGACAGGCGTTATAAAATCATAGATTTATAGTTTTTTATAACTTCAAGAAAACAAAGAGATTTTTACCCATGGGAAAACTTCATCTTGGAAAAGTTTGGAAGAATGGGTGTCACATAGCTGGTTAATGGAACTAAGTTAGAATTCAACCCTCCTTTGTTTTATTTACCTGTGAATGTCTCATGTCACCTCGCACAGCACTTGCATGTTGTAGGTGTACATATATACTTTAAAATAATTTTTTGACTTTGTAGATTAAAGGGGAAAAGAGACAGGGAAAATATCTAGTCACTTGGTGATTATGGGTCCCTTCTGTGCCTATGTGTCCCTTCTATTTTGGTACTTTCCTGTTAAAATGAGTATATTTTATGAAATCTACATCCTTTGTGTTTCTTTGCCATTCTCTTTTAGCTCATTGAGAATTTATCCAGAGATTGAACAGTTTTGATAAATAACATTAAATATCCTTAACCTGTACTTCCATAGTTTTCTCAAATTACACCCCATGCGGTTTTCTCATTAATGAAGCCCTAGAGTTGTGCTCACCCGTGCACTATTGTACATGCCAAACCTCTATCCTGGACTTACTATGCTCTAAAAAATGGAATCTTTTCCCATATGCATCTTGAGACATTCTTTTCATTTACACCTTTGTGTTATATTTCAACTTATAATATGGCTATGGAAAGTAGGGGAAATTCGACTATTTTGGTGGGAAGAATCACTTCTTGGTTGGGATCCATGCTAAAAACAAATACATCTCATGGAGCTGTTAAGAACAAGTCAAATAGATGAAAATTATAGGAAAGGCTGTCATTCAGAGAATTGTCTAAATGGTCGATCTGAAAATTACCCAATCCTCTAGAGGCATATATCTTTGTTTGACTTGCGATGCTCCCTGATTAGGTGTCTCTGTGAAGACATTTACATACTTGAATTGTTACCTTGTCGATTTTGTCTAGAAGAGATTCAAAGCAAGAGAACCATAAAGGATAGAGTTTTATTGCCCCATTGGATATTTGGACATTAAATGTTTTTAAATTTTCTTCTAACTTAGAGCACTTATTTCAACATGCTCTTTCTGAGAGACTATGTTCCTGAAATCCTGTTGGAACCTGTCTTAATATCTGGCTGATATCCTCATTAATAAATTAAATTCTTGATATGTGTTCATGATATATTTGTATGAATCATGTTTTTAATTTTTTGAAAACTACACAATTAACTATTATAACAATTTTTTAGGTCTTCCCACCATGATGTCATAGTGGGCTCACCTATCAGAGCCAATTAAATTATGTTGCTGGAGAAGTGCTCCTCTTTGGCTGTTTAAGCCTGGACACGAAGTTACCTCCCAGAGTGAATTCCAAGTGGCCCTAGAACTTTTTCCTTTGTTGAATCTCAGTTTCTCTGTTTTTCTTTTTTCTTTTCTTTCCTTTCCTTTTTTTTTTTTTTTGTTTTCTTTTCCTTTTTTTTCCTTTTCTATTTCTGTGGTTTTGTTTCTTTTTCTTGGCCAGGCTGCCTGTCTATATTAGGATTAGACTATATTCTTTTCTACAGCTAAGACCAAGGACTAATAGTTACCTGATGAACTGGTTGTGACTGCATAAACAATAGAGGATCTACATATAAAATTTATTTTATGGGAATTCTGTCTTTCTACAACTGAGTCCAGAGTCTAGGGGTTATCAGACCATTAAGCTGGACTCATCTGAGTAGTCAGAAGAGTACCCTGTATATAGGAATGTAGTTCATGCACAACTGATAATTTATTCCCTGTTGAGGACAGTGATAATTGAAAATCTTGTTTTATCATCTGGTCACTTAGTGATCTCTCTCAGGTGGGCAGTAGAGAACTTTTTTCATATCTGTTGAGAAGATCATGTGGGGTTTTTTTTCTTTTTTAGTTTGTTAATATAATGAAATGCACTGAATGATTTCCTAATGCTAATCTAAACTTGCATTCCTGGGCGCCTGGGTGGCTCAGTTGGTTAAGAGACTGCCTTCAGCTCAAGTCATGATCCGGAGTCCTGTATCTGGGCTCCCTGCTGATTCTCCCTCTGACCCACTACCCTCTCACTCTCTCTCTCAAATAAATAAATAAAACCTTTTTAAAAAAATAAATAAATAAGCTTGCATTCCTGGGATAAACACTTGGTCATGATATTATCATTTTTATAAACCGCTTGATTCAATTTGCTAATATTTTGTGAAGGATTTTTGTTTCTGTGTTCACAAGGGATATTAATTTTAGTAGTCTGTTTTTGGGATAGTCTGTTTATGAAGCCAGGATAATACTGGCTTCATAAAATAAGTTGAAAAATATTCTTTCCTCTTCAATTTTCTAGAATAATTTGTGTAGAATTGATATTATTTCTTTTAAAAATGTTTGGAGGAATTCAGTGAAACCATCTGGGTCTGGAAGTTTTTTTGTTGGAAAATTTTAACTACAAAATCAACTGCCTCTAAGTGGTACGCTGGGGCAACATAGAGTTCACCTCATCTGTCTGTCTTCTTTCAGGAAGCATGCATGGTCCCATGCTTGCTATTGTTCCATGTCTGAAAAATCATTGCTTCATATACTTTTGTTCAGTGTTCTAGTTGTTCAGGGCAGAGTGGTAAATCTTATCTATCTCTGTTACTACATCATTGTTAGAAGAAGATGCTTTTGGCTCCTTTTGCTGTGTTTATTCACCAAAGATGTTTTGTTAAAGAGTAAAGTTCAATTTTTTTCAATCTTAAAATGATACATTTGTCATTGAATATGACAATATTTTATATTCATTAGATAATCTTACCAGATAGTAGGATTTTATATGTCAGCAAAATAACTTTGTGGGCTTTGTAATGACTGTTATACCCTTGATTTGTTTTTAAAAAAACAACAAAACTTTCTCCCTTCTGAACTGTTATGGTTCATTCCAATTGTATTCCTTATTTCATGTTTATTTTAAAATATTATAATGTCTCTTCAATATACATGTAGTTAATCTCAACCAGTATTCATTCAAACATTTATTATTCTTATATACTTATGCTTCAATCTTTTTTTTCTATACTTCAATCTTAATCAAATAATGATCTCTCTCCTATTATCACATTTTATTCTCTCTTCACAAGAGTAAGTCACAATTTTTTTAAGAAAAATATTAAGATGTCTTTTACACCCAAAATTGTCTTTGGAGTTTTCTAAATAAACAAAGTCATAAAGTCATAAAGTTTTTGTCTTTCACCTAATAAAAAAAGAGATGATAAAAATAATCGGGCCTATTGGTATGTTCTATTTTTCTAAGTTAGCTCAATATTGTTGTATACATTTCTTGAGAATAGTTCTTAAATTAAAGAAGTTCAGCTTCCTGTAGGTTAATTTTGTACAGGGAAAAGTTATTAAATAAATATGTTTTACTGGTTGTTCACTTTATAAGATGCATTGGAAGGCCCTGGAAATTTGTCAGTCTGTAATACGGTTTTACCCTCAGTAGAAATATTGATTTAATCCTTTAAAAAGAGTTAGGTACCTTACTTGTATAAAGAATTTTACTCTTCTTCATTATGATGTTGTTGATTATCATAATGAATTAACAACCATTCAGTATTTTTTTTAAAGATTTTATTTATTTATTCATGACAGAGAGAGAGAGAGAGGCAGAGGGAGAAGCAGGCTCCCAAGGAGCAGGGAGCTCGATGCGGAACTCGATCCCAGGACCCTGAGATCATGACCTGAGCCGTAGGCAGACGCTTAACCATCTGAGCCACCCAGGCGCCCAACAACCATTCAGACTTAACATCAGCAAGTTGTTTCCATTTTTTTCTCATGCTTGCCAAAAGTCACGAATTTGGTTATCAACAAAGGACAATCTGAGAATTTCTTGGAAAAGACTAAACCAGATATACTTAATGTTATAGACTAAATTGTACCCTTCAACATTCATATGTTGAAATCCTAACCTTCAGTACGTCAGAATATAACTTTATTTGGAGATAGGGTCTTTAAAGATGTAATTAAGGTAAATTGAGGTCATATAGATAGATGGGCCTTAATCCAATATGACTGATGTCCTTATAAGATGAGATTAGAACACAGATACATGGAGGAAAGACGATTTGAAGAAAAAGGAAGAAGATGGCCATCTATAAGCAAAGGAGTGTGGCCTCATAATGAAACCAACCCTGTCAATACATTGATCCTGAACTTCTAGCCTCCAGAACTGTGAGGAAATAAATTTCTGTTATTAAGCCACCCACTCTGTGGTACCTTGTTATATCACCCTTAGGAAATGAATACACTTATCTATTGATATTTTATTGTATAGGCTTTCAAATTGATTTGACTTGGACAACTCTGGCTGTATTTGGGGAATAAGTGAGGATTTCTAGAACTCTTCTTCAATTCAGAATGAGATGATTTCATCAAAGCAACTGCAGATCCAAGATCCAGTGGAAAAAAACTGATTAACTAGGATTGATAAGGAGAGAAGCAGAACTATGGTTATTTTTCTTAAAATATTATTGATACTGTTTTTAATGTTTTGTATTTTACTGAGTATCCCAGAAAGCCCTTTCTCCTTTTTCTTGATCTATCTCTATGCCTCAACTCAATAAAAAATACTTCTGCAATTTAACATGAAACATTCTTCAAATGTTATATATATTTTTTTATTACATCTCAGGATACAGAAACAAGATATTTTTACCATGCCTCTGCTTTTCATGGCAATATAGTTATTTGCATAAGTTCAATGAGAATCTGATATAAGAATTTTTTGTTTTACCAGAGCATAACTGGACAAATTGTGTAACCAAATACATGCCTGGAATGTCAAGTTTGAGAGTTCATCTTCTTTAATACCTTTATGATAAGACAGTGACTAAAGAACAAGGGTTCCAATTCACATGTGGAGCCCATTCCTATGAAGCCCTTCAAGGAAACCGGTCTGATACCTCTCACGTATAACAGAGGCCTCAGAGGAATTAGAAGTAGGAGGAAAGATCATTTCTTTGTGGGTCAGGTATATTAGCAGATATTGGAGATCTTGAAGAGAGAAGAATTCACTCCTGTTCATTGATACCACAAGTAAAACCTGGTGGAGAGAATGTTTTGGGCTTGGATTCTGAGCTTCTAGACAGAAGAACAACTAATGGAGGCTTTTCAAAGTCCATTCAATGTCCAGGAGTCTCTATGAAATTTTGAGACAAAAATTAATTTTATGACTTTAATAACTAGCCCTAGATATGATGATCACAAGAAAGTTTATACGGTTAGATAACACCCCTTGTTTCACCAGTATAAAGTAACTGGACTGACACTTTATGAATCCGGCCTTTTTGTGATTAGGAATAATCTTTAGAGATTATTCAGGGTAAAGATTATTCAGGGAGGACTATTAAGAAAACATCTGAAACATGGAAATAGAGAAAAAGGATGGCTGAGTCCTTTTAATATCATACTGTCCCACCCAAGAATCACTTAGCTATACAGAAGTATGCAACTTCGTTTGACCTGCTATTACTACTGATTAAAGCACAGACTCTGACATTACATGTTAATTTTTGATTTTGTCCAAAATACGTGTAAATCATTTATGTCTGATAGAAAAGATGATCCCCAAAGTTGTGGGTTTATTGTGTGTAGGCCTTTTTCCAGTTTGTCTCTAACTTGGCAAACTTGTTTCAGCTTATCTTTCCTCAGGAATATATAAATTTCTGTTCCTCAAATGCTCTTGGAATAAGTTTTGCCATTCTGCTAGTTCTCTCGTGAATTAGGTAAATTGATCTCTGACACGTGTTTACTCTGTATCAATATCAAGTTTTGACATTCTGAAAATTTTACTTTGATATGGCAGAAACACTGACATCATATTATTCTCTCTGTAAAATCATTAAATATGCATATTGGTTATAGTAGTCCATGTGTGATGGGTGGCATTGTGTCCCTTCCAAATTCATATGCTGCAGTCTTAACTTCAAGACTTTAAAGTTCCTCAGAATATGGATGTATTTAGAGATAAAGCCAGTGCAGATGTAATTAGTTAAGATGAGGTCATTAGGGTGGGCCCTAATCCAAAAAGACTAGTGTCCTTATAAAAAGGGAAACTTTGGATACAGATGCCCACACACAAGGAGACTGCCATGTGAAGACAAAGGGAGAGACAAGAGGAATGCTAATACAAGCCCAGGAATGCACAGAGTGCCAGCAAACCACTAGAAGCCAGGTGAGAGGCCTGGAACAGATTCTCCCTCCCCAGCTCTCAGAAGGAGCCAACTCAGCTGGCACTTTAGTCTTGGACATCTGGCTTCCAGAACTGTGAGGAGATGAACTTCAGTTGTTTCAGCCACCCAGTTGGTGGCACGTTGTTCAGGCAACCCTGGAAAACTAATACACCCTGGATGCTACTAATGAATGACTTTACACCTGATATTGTGTGGGTAACAGAAAGTAAAATGCTTGACTCTATCAGTGATTTAAAAGTTTAAAATGTGGTTCTTATCCCTGAAAGATTTATGATCTATATGGTGAGATACAATGTAGTCTTGAAAAATTAACAGAATTCAGGTGAGGAGAGGGTGAGAAGTGACTCACAAATTATTTAAAGTGATTTGTCTAACAGCTGGATCAGATCAAGAAGAGAAAATTGCCTAACACAAAACAGTCCTGGAAGTGATAAATATGGTGGAAATATTAATGAAATCACGGTATTGGTAGGGCATTGAAGTGAACGTGCTCATCTACAGGTAAGGGAAATGGGATTGACTCTTTCAAATCCAAGGCAAGAGCAAATCCATAGCCATAAGGGAAGTCAGGAAGGACAAAAAGAGGTGAACAAAACGTTAATATAGAGGGGAAAAGAAAAGAAAACTAATATATGTAAAGTATCTATTATTTGCCAGAAATTGTTCTGGATTTTTTTTTTAATTCTATCTCCTCGAATCCTCGTAGAATATTGTTAAATATTTACTTAGCAGTTAATAAGGTTGAGGTTCAGAGAGGTCAAGTGTGGTGCTCTAGGCCGCATAGGGTCAGCTAACAAGGGGCAAAATAGAGTTTTGAACTTAGGCTGTTCTGGCCTCAAAATGCATGCTCATTAAACTGCCTTCCCATTACTCTCATCATATTATAATGCTATGGCATAAACAGCACAGGCAGCTTAATGTTAGCTATGTTATGGTAGTTATTAGTGCTACTCAGCAGTTCCAGCACTTCTTCGCACATGGCAGACTGCGCTTTCTGGATTTTTGTGGTTGGGTAGATCACGGATTGGTTCTGGCTAATGGGTCTGGCTTCTGTAGGGAAAAGCAACTGATGTCATTTCTAGGCTAGAACTTTCAGTCACTGGAGATAGACTGTCTAGAGCTCTGATTTCTCTGCCCCAGCCCCAGTGCAAATGTGTGTTGAGATAAAGATTCAGTCATCCTTTGTTCCCGAAAGACTACGATGAACAAAACTCCTCCTCTGACCCACACCTGATTCATAATGTGAGTGAAAAATCAACTTTTACTGGTTTAAAATTATACTAACTGATAAAATAGCATTTTTTTTTTTTTTGGTAAAATGAGGGATGTAGGAAGTGAAGGTACTTCATCTCTAGAATTTTAAGATTCTGAGCAGGTTTTGTCACTATAACTGCATTTTAAAAACTAATTAGCAGTCTATTTTGTAATTATGGAAAAAATGCAAGTGTGCAAATGAAGTTATTATATTACTATTTGAGATGAGTTCTGCTTTCAGTTTTTTGTTTGTAATCGTCAGATGTGTGATGGTGATTATAAATCCATCATTTTGGTTCAAGGTATTCGCCTGCCCCTTGTAGGGTTTACTCTTGTTCCCCATGGTGGCGATGAGGAGGATGAACAAGAGCAGCAGGGACCTCTTGTGGGGCATCAAAAGGTAACTGCAAGATATTTGAAAGGACGGAGAATTCAATGATAAGTTTCACAGAATCAGAGGGTGTCACAGCTATCACATGTTTTATTTTTGATCACCTGGCAGAGAAAATAAATGTTATGCATATGCAGGATGAGAAACCACTTTGGGATGGTATGCTTGAAGACATTTCATGAAAAAGATAGGACCTGAACAGAGACTTAATGAATTGGAAAGAAATTGACTTATGGGAGGGAGGGGTTTGAGCAAAGTGACAGGTAAACACACAGAGATGGCAAAAGCGAGGAGTAGAATGTGTGTAGAGGGATCAGAGAAATATTGTGGTTGTAGATAAGGGTTAAGCGGGGAGAGATGAAGTAGATAAAGAGAATCAAGGGTCCACTTATCTTGAGCACGAAAGTATAGAATTGTTGAATCATTATATTGCACACCTGGAACTAATATAATACTGTATGTTAATTATACTTCAATGAAAAATATAATTTTATTTCTAAACAAAAGCTAGAACCCCAAATCTATGCAGCATTCAGCATATTCATAATGAGATGACACATGTAACAGTGATCCCGGTAGGCACTGATGTTGAAAGTGGAGGCTGCATTCAGGACTATATGAATGCTTGGTGTGAGCCTCAAATGAGCAGGGGGTTTCGCATGAGAGAAGAGAATTAACAATCTGAAGAAGCTGTGGAAAATGAGGAACTTACTGATCCAGCCTCCTAAATATATGCCACAAGGGACACAGGAATGGGAAGGCTCTCCCTTAGAGAAGATTTCTGGGGGTGGAAATCCTCAAGGAAGTGCCAGTTTTCAGTATAGACTAGGAGTTAAGAGGAATAATAACGGTGGGGCGCCTGGGTGGCTCAGATGGTTAAGCCTCTGCCTTCGGCTCAGGTCATGATCCCGGGGTCCTGGGATCGAGCCCCGCATCGGGCTCCCTGCTCCACGGGAAACCTGCTTCTCCCCCTCCTTCCTGCTCAAGCTCTCTCTCACTATCTCTGTCTCTCTCAAATAAATAAATAAAATATTTTTTAAAAAGAGGAATAATAATGGAATTAAAAGAATTGGCCCACCAACAATTGTGATTGTAGAGAGAAAAATTATGTTTCAATAACACACCTTTGTGGATGTTAAATTCTAGTTCTGGTTGTCTTTGACCATTCGTTTGCCTAAGCTAGACTACCTGAGGTAAACCTCAAAGAAATTGCCACAGTATAGCTCATGTACAGATAATCTTTGCGCTTATTATTCTGTGGGGATAATAACAGGACCTCATGGGCATATGATTATTTGAACATCTGGAAAATGGGATGGATTCCCCAACAATTGTATAACTCAACTATCACCTTGACCAATTCTGTGTGGCTGGGATGACAAAATCACTCCTTCAAACCCAGAGTGTACCCCACTCAATGGGGTTAAGTATGGACTTGTGGAGATAATGAATGGCCCCACTTTCCTTATGATTGGGTTGGGGATGCCCATATCTCTCAGACCTGTCATCTCCCACTTGCCAGTGATTCCTCATAATTAAGATATTAGTAAGGCTAGACATCAAAGAGGGCTTCTTGATGGTTTTATCCTTAGCTATCTGTCTCAGGACCTGCCTCTATTGATATAAAATTGCAAATAGAGTCTTTAGTAGCTAAGCATACAACAGCTACCTTTAACTAAGCCTGACAAGCAGGAACCCACAAATTCAAAAGGTAGGCCTCCAAAACCGAAAGGTCCTTGATATCCTGACTGCTGCTTAATGAGGAATCTATGCTTTACTAAAACAGAGTGTTATGTATATACAACAGATTACCACAAAAATGTGACAAGGTTACTAAAAGACATGAATACTCAAATTGGCACTAAATGATCCCTTTCTTTCCTTAATGATTGGTTAAACTCCTGGGCGGAGGACTTTTGTCAACTGTTGGAAGGCTCTTATTTGGGCTTCTTTTCCTTCTTGTTATTCTAATCATGTTTTGCTGTTTTCTCCCATGCCTCTCTGCCTGTGCCAAGACTCCTTCACTGCCACAACTTCAAGTGGACAGATGATCCTCTCTGCTCAAGGAGACTCTATATTTTATAAACTTAGACATAGCTGCCTTGGCCTTCTGTATCACCTATTAGATTCCCAACGGACCACTGTTGACCCATAGGTAGGGACATCTTTACGCCCCTTATTCAGCATGAAACAATTACAGAAGATAAGACCGTCTATCCTCAGCAACCTTAAAAATTTAAGGGTCAAAATTGTTCAGGGGTGAATGTAGAGGCCACTTTTAGGCAATAGGCTTGAGCAATGGAAACTTGATCAAAGCAAAAGGGCCCACAGTGACCACTGAGCTGAATGCAAACAGGATCATTAAGCGACCACCTCGAAATGGCCATATGCCCTAAATGATCAATTACAACCAGGCATAGTTCCTAAGATTACCAAAAAGGGGAGACTTTCATACATTCTCATAATCCCTCCTCCACCCTATAACTGTGGCCCTTCACCACCGTCTTGTTGCAGACAGTTTCTGCTTTGCTGTCTTGCCCACTGCTCCTTGGCAGTGTAGTCAATAAACTTCTATCTCCTTTGTTAAAAAAAAAAAAAAAAAAAGAGGGAAAAGAATTGGTGCACGATAGATAGGGAGTTTAAGGGGCACTGAAGAAATGTTAGGAAGAGAAGAAAACTTGGGTCTGGGTAGGAAAAGAGGCAGCTCAGGGCAACATGGAGATAAATTGTTGAAAGAGGAGAGATGATCAGAACCAAAGGGGCATGGGGGGGCAAGCCTGATGGGTTTAGCTGGCCACAAGTTGCCAAGGTTAGACTCAGGAGTCCCCTAGTGGATTCACAGGGCATGACCCTCAGCCCTGTCAAGAGTCAGCTGTGCCTGGAGACATTGCCCTTCTCAGAAAGAGAGAGTCTCCAGGGGGTGGATGCAATCCTGTACTTTTGGGAAGTCAGCTGTGCCTGGATTAGACTGCATCTTCCAAGGATAAGCTAGCTCTCCTTGAGATTTTTCACATTATTTGTAAGTGGGATAAGAGTCTTCAGACTGTTTTGAGCAGGACTTAAGACCCAACACCTGTTGCTCACAGCCACTGCCGAAACCAAATATAAAGCAAGGAAAGAATGAAACCTTTGCTGGAAATTTTGCAAGAAACACCTTTGGGCCCTTCCTGGGAATCTAGAAGACCCATCTTCAAGTCTCATCATCTGGAGAAATAATTGTAGTTCTTGGCAATATCAAGTCAATAATGACTCAGTACAACAGAAGTAATTAAGGCTTTAAAAACATCTTTGAGACCATTTTAAGTTCATTTCCTCTATGCTATCCTGGGGGATGGCTATTTTTCAAAATAGTAAAATTGTAGCAAAAAGGGAGATAATTATAAGAGCCATTTCCCCCCCACTTTCTATCCTATAACAATCATTGAAGAAAACCAATTTCTCTTAGTGTTGCCCTGCTTTCACTTGGGTTCTAGGCTGAGTGGAGGAGAGACACTTTGCATCAGGACCTGCCTGCAGAGCATGTGTCTTTCTTCTACCACCGAATACAACACCAGAGTCTCACTGAAATGCTGCTTGGAATATCGTATCAAGCCTGAATTTAACAGGGTCTCTATTTTGAGAGGCCTCTATTCTAACTTTCCTATGACTTCTTGAAGCAGAGATGATAACTCTTGTGCCATCTAATGCTCACAAAGTCTGAAACCAGAGATGCTTTACTCATCTGTTACTGCCATAGATTTGCTTTGAGCTCCCTCCTAAACTTATTTAAAATCTTTCTCTGCTCTCTTTCATATGGCCCATGATTAAATTATCCAAGTTAAGCAGCCAAAAGCAATCAAAAATGATGGAAATAAAGACAAGAAATGGTTTTATTTACAATGCAAATGATCTGGTTCACTCTCAAATGAGAGACCAAATCAAATCAGCTGCTCTTCAAATCAAGAAGAAGCCACTATACAGACCCACTGGCACTTACCAGAGCAAGGTTCTCTGGTGGATCTTGGCTCTGGGGAGGGCTTCAGACAAATTTTACTATAGTGAGGTTTTGATTCAATGCATGTAATTGGAGTGAAAAAATATTGAATGCAGTGGAAATGTACTCCATTACAACATGACAAAATGCAAGTGCCAAATGGCTGTCAGAACGTCTCAGTGTACAAATGACAAATACCCTGGGGAAATGATTCGAAGTCACAAGGACAGCATTTATTAGCACTTCTACAACCTTGATTGCTCAAAGTACAGCTGTTTTACCTAAGTCAATGTTTTCTCCTCTAGTGGCAAAATGGGCACAGCAAGAATTGCTCATAGGAAGAGGGTTGAGGTAAGAGGTTAGGTGAGGGATAGAAATACTACCACCGTGTTATTACTTTTCCACCTCAGTGCCAAGTGCTTTTCTTCCTGGAATTTCTCAGAAATGCTGACCATCACTCAATGCTTCATCTTGCTTATAATAAGCTCTCTCTGTGTTCTTGTAAGTCTCTCTTATAGCTTCACAACCTGTCTTGCTATTTGCACAGGCTGCCTTGACTCAAGAATATAAATATACAGTGCTCTGATAGCCGGAATGTCACTGCCCCCCACCACCAAAGGAGCTTATAAATTCATTAAAGAATACTGGGTGGAGAAAAGACAAGGATCTAGCTTTTATAAGGGAAAATAAAACAGTTTAAAACAGTTTAAAGTCCTCTTTTTGCAACCTATTTGCAACCTGTTCTTTAGTTGACTGAAACCTCTTTTTCTTTCCTAGCAAAGCACCCGGCACATCAGACAGAGAATAAGTTGCTGTGGTTTTCTGTGTAGCAGTAGGATTCCTGCCACAGCTCACAGGGCAGAAGTCACATTCCACAAGGTGGTGAATGCCCACCTTCTGTTGCAACTGAGCCCCTGGCGAAGCTGGCATATAGGGGTCCTGAATGGAGCCCAGCCTTTGATAATTTGGCCAAGTGATAACTCTCAGCAATGAATTTGCCTGGGTATTTCCCCATCTTTCTAGTGTTGAGCCCAGTGCCAGGCACATAATAGGTGTCAGTAGGGTCTTAATGATAGAGAGAGATGACAAGGATCCTAAAACCTGAGGCTTCCACCATCTGCCTACTCTTTTTGCAATTCCTTAGGGAGGCAAGTGGATGGGATCCCCTAGGAAAATCAACACTATTACTAGCAAATGGTTTTGCCTTATACTTTCATGTAGCTTCCTATTGAGAAAATGATTAGTACTATGAATTATCTCTGAAGAATCTGTTACCCAGATTAGAAGTTGGAGAGGGGGATTGTTGACAGTCTTCCCACCATCAACCTCTTCTTGAAGCTTCATTCGCAAGGTCTTATCACTCAGCAGCTGGGAACACACTTTCTCCCAAGCAGCTGAAACCACTACCTTCCTAGTACAAGAAAAAGAAACAATCCAAAGGAAAATTCCCCAAAGTGGCATTCCACTGAAGCAAAAAAATTTGTAATGACTTCTTTGTTCCTTTCTGTGAATGCTCCAATCTCTAGTATGCTGTCTTAAATTTTTAATCTTCGAGCTTCCTCCAAATTTTTGTCCATGTGGAGTAAATAGTTGGACAAAGGGTTTGGGCACCTCAGACTCCTTGTTTGCAGAGGTTAGAATATACATCCCACACATGATTTGCTTGAATGAAGAAAAGCAGAAACTCTCCTCTGTACCATCTCTCTCCAGATCTCAGGTTTGTTCATATTGGTACTGGTAGAGCATCTCTAAGCTACTGGTAATGCAATATCCAAGGTAGTCTAGCCAAGTTGATGCCATCCTTTTAATAATTACACTAAGTACTGCTAATTCACAAAATTATTTGGATCCTTTGAACTGTAGTGACTGACCAATTCCCTTCATTTCTGGTTGCATTCAGGGATTCATAATAAGAATTACTTTTATAAACTCTTATATTAATGTTATTTTTAATGATCAAACATCTTACAGTACATCTAAATTATCTTATTATTATAGAAAGGGAGTCTCTCTTGGTGTTCTAACTTAGGTTTATTCTAAGATTCAGTCACCCCTAGCTTTGCATAAGAACATTCAAAATGTAGTTGATTTTAAAGGTGATGAAATATAGTTAATTTAAAAGATCAGAAAGCCAAGGCAAAAATCCGGTTCCAAAACATTGACACCCCAACAGCACAGGTAGCTTTCTGAGAAGCAGGAGCAACTGAAGATGAGGTTAGAATAAAGGAAAAAGGTAATGGAATCCTTGGGTAGTAGAGACAAACTTCATTACTAATACAGAAGAGAAACCCCAGGGGAACACTCAGAAGTAGCTGGGAAATTTTTGAATAGTGGATGCAATGTCTGAGAAATTAATTTTGGTTATTCTAATTGGGACCCTATATAGCCTAGGAAAGAGAAGGTGGCAAAGAATCACGCTGCAGGAAGAAATATTCAAGGTCACCAAGATCAATGCTCTCATTTTAAAAATGGCAAATTAGAACTTTTTAGAGAAGGAAAGTCTCTTAAAAGATCATCTGATCATATCTCCCCACCCATTTTGCAGGTGAGAAAACTGAAGCAGAAAAAGATGAAGGGACTTGCAGGGGGTTACATGGCTGTGTTGCCCACTGTTTTGGAAGTATGATCACCTAGATCTGGAAGGAATTATGTCTACTTACAGAGAATCAAAAATTGACAGCTGCAGTGCCCTGTCAGAGCAAAGGAGTAATGCTTTCCAGAAATGTATTTTTTTTTCATTCTGACTTCAACCATATGTTGTAACTTCAGGACAAAAATATATTTACTGAATTGAATATCTAAATGCTTATAAATGTATATTTATATAACACTAAAATAAAAAATTATTTCTGCCTAGATTCAACAAATTAATATACAAACCAAACAACATTATACTAGAGCATATGCATATTCATTCAACACACTTTCAAGAAGCATTTTAAGGGAGGAACATTTTGCTTCCTGCCCTCTAAAGGCTATCATTCTAATTGGGATGATCAGATTTTGGAGAAAAGGTAACCAAGCTACAGTAAAAGCCACTAAGTGACAAGTGCTACCAGAGATATGTAAAAAGAAGTGGCATGTGATCAGAGATCACAGAAAATTTACTTCTAGCTGTGGGGATTGGAGAAGGCACCACAGAAAGCACATACTTGAGAAAAGAAATTGGCTAATAGATGGAATTTCAATGGAGGAAAATATAAGAAGTAGGAGACACAAAATATTTTCTGGCAGAAGAAATTAATTACAAGAGGAAAAGAAAAACAATAGCAATAAAAATAAATTACCATTAATTGAACACCTACTATGTTACATATATTAGTTAATAAATTCCTCATGACAATCTTAACATTTATTATTATTATCTCTACTTAACAGAAGAGGAAACTGAAACTCAAGGACATAAAATAACTTACAGAAGTCCATAATAGTAAGGAGTTTGACTTTGGCTCTGTTTGATTCCAAAGCCCAACTTTACCTCAAAAGAGTTCTAACAAAATAGGGAAAAAATACAACAAGTCTTCAAGAGCCCTCAAGAAGTCAGAATGGTTCTAGTTAGGTGTTAGCACTGGTGAGTCAAGGAGAATACAAAGATGAGTTGGATTTAGTTAATTCCATGACCAATAGTGAAATCACAGGTCTCCTGACTATGGACCAAAGGCTCTGTCCATTAAATGCTTTTTAGCTATTAAAATCCAAGAAAGTTAGAAAAATGAATAAGGTCAATGCACAGTACATTTCCTTTAACAAGCATGCACTTAGAATCATTAGGTTTTTAAAAAGTGCTTTGAATCATAACATTATGAATTTTAAGCCAATATGGATGTGCAGAAAAGCTTAATACTATTTAAATGTTTTTTTTGAAAATTAAATATGTGTGAAATCTGGCTTCTGTTTCTCAATGGCCTCCCACTGTATTTATCCAAAAAATATTGGAAGCAATTTTATTTGCCTTCTTCTTGTGTAATGAGGCGCATTTGCCATACATGTGCTCAAGGGATCGGGGAACAGCACTCAACATCCTGTAAGTGAAACTGCAGTCTGCCTTCTGAGAAGAGACCTGGGTTTTGCCTGATGGAGATTCATCTCTAAAGCCATCAGGATGTTAAGTTGAAGCACCCACAGGCGGTACCTTTTCCATTTTCCATCTCTTGAATTTTGTCCCTGCCATTTCCCCTTAGTCGAGATGAAAGGCCAGATTGCCATCTGGAACCCCTATGTTAAGGTTCATGAATATATTCTTTCTATTTTTACTGCTGGTGCTGTTTGGGAGAAAACTTCCTGGTTGACCAGGATGAATCTCTGAGGGGATCAGTGATGTCTCCTTATCTGATTGTGAAGAAAAAGGGAGACAACAATCTTTCTGGTTTGGTTAAAGAACAGCATTTCCCAGAGGCTAGAGGTGCTTCCATCTCATGGTCAAGTGACTTCTCCGGGGCTTGTGAACAGAGAAACCAAGAGATATGACTGACGGTCTTTGCTGCAGGCTGCCCTGTCTTTCCTTGCCAAGGAAGGACAGCATTAGCTAAGGGCGGGAAAGCACCGAGAAAGTATGTGCACAGATTTCTGGATGGCAGCAAAGATGTTTGTGCAAACAACTGGCTGAAGGTGATATTGCCATTTGGAAAGAATCTAGGTTTTTGTCTTAAGAAAATACTGCTTGGACTTACCCTCCATCAGAATGACCCGACAGTTGTGTTCCATTAGAGTGTGATTCAACAATTGAACCACAATTCAATGTGGTTCAGGGGCATAAGGTCTCTCAGGATAAAAGACCAGGCTGTCAACTTTAGCCCCTCCTTGTATAGAGCGACCTCTGGAAAGTCCAACATCCTGGAATTGGTTTCAAGTGAAAAGTTGGCATAAAATACTTAGGTCCTATGGAATTTGGTGCATTAAATGTGGCGGTACTTGAGAATTTTTTGACACATACCAGGCATTCATTAAACTCTCCCTGTTTTAATGGTGAATGTTATTCACCATTTATAGAGGAATATGTGTAATTCCTGTGTCTTTTATCTTTTATATACAAAACAAAATATTTTACCCAAAAGTCTTTCTTGACTCAGGGCCTTAGCTCAGTAGACCTTCATGTAGGACAGAATCTTCTTTTTTCTTTTACTAACTTTGGCTTCTTTACTGTAGTCATTGCCATGTCTGTCAACAACATCATTATCACTAAGACATCTACCACAAAACTCACATTACACACACAGCATTTATTGAGTTCATTTTGAAGTAACATTTTTAGGTTTTGAGGATAAAAATGTAAAGAGAAGAGTCTTTTCATTCAAGAGACCCGCAGTCCAGGTAAGGAGCTGAGACATTCCTTTTCACTTCTGTTCTACCAAACCTCTGGGATGTGCCTCCCCTCAGCATGGCTCAGATGCTGACTCCTTCCAGTCCCAAACTCCAGAATCTCAGGCTCTGGCTGCTTCCTTCTGTCCATTAAGTATTAGCACTGATCTTAGACTGGAGAAAAATACATGTGTTCTGTTAAATTCCAGGCAGGCAGTTTCAGAGATTGGCAAAACAAAAACAAAAATAAAAAGAGGCTCCTCAGGGGCGTCTGGGTGGCTCATTTCGTTGAACATCCGATTCTTGGTTTCAGCTGGGGTCATGATCTCAGGGTCCTGAGATTGAGACCCACGTGAGGCTCTGCACTCAGAGGGAAGTCTGCTGGAGATCTCTCTCTCCCTCTCTCTCCGTCTCCTCTGCTCCTCCCCCCACTCGCTCTCTCTCAAAATAGATAAATAAATCTTAAAAAAACAAAAAACAGAGGTCCCAGTGCAAAGGAGCACCTAAAGGTATGGGGCTCTCCCTGGTGAAAGAGATTTGAAGCAGGGATTGGATGCCAGGGAGTTTCTCCATTCTGCCACGGGGTAAGGAATGTGGGTGGCCTCTAAAAACTGAGAGAGGCTTCCTGCTGACACTGAGGAAGGCAATGGGGTCATCAATCCTACAACTGCAAGAAACTGAATTTGGCAAACAACCTGAATGAGCACGGAAGCAGATACCCAGTCTGCAGTATTTTGTTATGGCAGCCACAGCTAACTAATACAGATTTGCACGTATCACTGTTACACTGTGCCAGGACTTGTGACATACAGAGCTGTGAACTAATAAACGGGTGTTGTTTTAAACCTCTAATTTTGTGATAATTTTTTACACAGCAGTAGAAAATTAATACAGATCCCAAAGTTCATGTTCTTATTTAAGATTTGATCTACTGTTGTTATTATTATTATTTACAATATGTAAAATTATGACTGGTTAAAAATAATTTTCCTAGGCATTTTTCTTCCCACAGTAAGTGCATATAAAATGGGCTCTATTCAAATCCTATGAATGATCATGATTTCACCAAATAAACCAACTCCGCCTGCAGGTGTAGTCCAAACAGTTTCTTATAGTCTCATCAGTGCCAACTCTGAGTAGATACTCCAGGTTTTATGTTCAGCCTCACATACGCTTTCACCCTTCTAATATTTTTAAGGGTAAAGCTTTTATTTTCACAAAATCACATCTGAGAAGTGTGTGCACATGTGTGCATGTGTGTGTGGTGGAGGAAGGGGTTCAACCTCAGTTTGTAGATTATTTTATATTTTGCAAAATTAAGTACCCCAATAGAAAAAGTCTTAAATGTGTGTGTGTGTTTTTTTTAATTTGTCTCTTTAGTATATTTTTAGTGATCCAGTTGTGAGATATTCAGAAGACTGGAACATAAATTAATGGATCTGTTGAATCCAGAACAATTCAGATATGTAAGAAGGACTATCAGAATCAATGCTTACAGTATTACAGTAGAGGTATATTTTCTAAGTGTAAATTGGACCAAGTATTTTCTTTTTTTGAAATAAGTACAAAATGTATCTTTCAGGATGAATGTTTGCATATGTGTTCAACCAGAAAGAGGCACGACACTGGCTCATGTGGTTTCATAGTGTTGTGACAGGACTTGGTATCTCCTGGTGTTTGCATGTCCCACAGCCAGATGGATATGTGACTCTCCAAACTGGCCTGAGCATTTTGTAGCCTGTATCTGGAACCATAGACTCTTGGGTGAAAGGCCAAAGCTGTCTTCTTTATCCTGCAAACCACTCATTTGCAGTAAGAAAAGAAAAAAAAAGGGAAAGACAGTTTCACTTAGGAATGCTTTAGATGAAGTAACAAAAAAATATTACTCATTAAATTCTGATCGTTGAGGGCGCCTGGGTGGCTCAGTTGGTTAAGCGACTGCCTTCGGCTCAGGTCATGATCCTGGAGTCCCAGGATCGAGTCCCGCATCGGACTCCCTGTTCAGCAGGGAGTCTGCTTCTCCCTCTAATCCTCCCCCCTCTCATGCTCTCTCTCTCTGTCTCATTCTCTCTCTCAAATAAATAAATAAAATCTTAAAAAAAAAATTAAAAAAAAATTCTGATCGTTGAGTGTAGGTCTTTTTATTATTTCATATGAAAAACTGGCAAGTGTACCTAAAATACTTCTGCTAGATACAAAAGTATGAAAAGCAGACTGTTTCAGTTGCAAGCTGAACTAGCTGCTTTTTTCATGGAATGCCACTTTTTTCTTCAGAGAACAAGTGACAGACTATAGTTATTCAGATTTGGGTATTTGGCAGACATTTTCTTGAAAATTAATGAAATCAGGCTGTCAGTTCAAAGGAAGTAATTATCACTCTTGGTTGCTAATTATAAAATTAAAGCTTTCAAGCAAGAATTAGAATTTTGGAAAACTTGTATCTTCCACTTTTAGTGTGACAGTTTTCTAATATTAAAAAGTTACTGATGAGATTAGTGGTGATTTACGAATGTGATTTTTTAATATTGATGGTAAAAATTTGTCAACATGTGGAAGATCTGCTTAACTCAGGGAACCAGTAGAGTTCCCACAGATAGAAGATCCATTCAAAGTGAAAGTTAGATTCATTGATATTAATGTCATGGAGTATGAAATTTCATTGTTATCATTTCTGATTCTACATTGCAACCAACTTTTAAGAAAGTGTCATTTGTCAATTTTTGGTATTGTATGAAAGAAAAAAATATAAGTATCTGAAAAGATCATTAAAATATTTTTCCTTTTTCCAAAGGCATATTTGTATAAGGCTGGATTTTTTTCCCCCCATACTTTAACCAAAACACATTGAATGCTGAAGATACGAGAATCTAGCAGGCTTTTATTAAGCCAGATATTAAAACAATTTACTAAAAATATTTTAAAGTGTCACTTCTCTCATAACTTTTGTTTTGTAATATGTGACAAATTCTTTTTTAATATGTGTATTTTTAAGTAATTTTTACTTCCAACTTGAAACCATGACACCAAGATTAATAGTCACATGCTCTACTGACTGAGCCAACCAGACATCCATTTTTTTTTAATGTGACAAATTTTTATCAGACTGTTATTTATGTTAATATATAATAGGCTTATTGTTTTTGTTTTTGTTTTTCTTTTCTAGGAAGAGAGTACGCACAGGGCAGAGGGAGAGGAAGAAAGAGAGAATTTTAAGCAGGTTCCATGCCCAGCGGGAGCCCTATGTGGGGCTCAATCTAATGACCCTGAGATCATGACCTGAACTGAAATCAAGAGTTGACAATTAATCGACCAAGCCTCCCTGACCCTCAGGCTTACTGCTATTTTTAAATGAACTAATAAACATTTCAAAATTCTCAGTTTTCATTTTTAAAATAGTAAATATTTATAGATACAACCCAGAAGTAAAAGCTATTTGCAATGCTTAATAATTTTAAAGAATATAAAGGAAATTTAGATCAAAAAATTTGAGAACCACTTCTACAGGGTTTAAAAAATAAGATACAACCACATACAGAAAAATGGATAATACATATAAGATATATAATTTACCATAATGAAATGTAATATATAATTTACATAAGATACATAATTTACCAAATGCTGTTAAACGAAGTTCTTCCATATAACCTCACTGTGGTCAAAATCCCTGCCTCCCAATCACAAACCCTCTCTCCCATCTTTTATTGATTTATTCTTCAATTTTAAAACTCATTTACACTTCTATATAGCTTAGTATACGCCAGATACTGCCCTAAGTGCTTGAATTTATTTAATTCTATGTCAGCCTGGTGAGGCATTATTATCATTCCAATATACTATTGAGAAAAATGGCACAGAAAGCTTAAATCACTTGCCCAAGGTCAAGTGATGAGTCAGTATTTAAACGCAGATAATCTGGCTGTAACATCTCTCTAGGTGATAATGTTTAGCTGTTATATTGTCTCTCCCTAAAATTTTAGATTCTTGGCTTGAGGTTTAGGGACCACTCATATGATGTGATTTTGTGCAGCCAATCAAGAGCAGGCTTGTGGATATAACTACTGATGGTGGAGGTATGGGCCATCCTGACCTGAGACCATAGCCCTTTGTGTTGGAAGGAACTTCTCCTGGACTTCCCATCCTGTCTGGCCTTGGGTTTTGACTTCTGACCTCTATCCCTTATGGAATCATCAAAATCAGAGGTCTCAGAGATCGGCAAATGTCCTCAGAACAAAGTGGCTTTACTATTCTGTTTACTTCTTTGGTTTTCTGCTCTCATTTACTATCTTCCTAGCTCCTCAGTACTTCTTAGAAATATTTTTAAATATGCTTTCAGACATTTTTAGATGTTTTTAGTGGGCAGTTTGGTGTGGTTACTTAGCTTGCCATATAGCATATTAACACAGAACTTCATATTGTATTAAATTGAACCTCTGTAAACATAATAACTGTTGACAGATATGCTTGGGCTTTTAATCTTTGATGATATTCAGTATTTTCCTGGGCTTTAAAAATAGCACCTCAACTTGTAAGTTATTTAGGGTGTTTATTCATTTATTTATCCCCTGCATGTTGCAAAAGAGTTTTAAACATCATGTTTTCAGAATGCCCTTCACAGCTTCCTCAAGCCTTTCCCCTGTGCCCATCAGTTCATATCTACAGTTGTACTACTTTGCCCTTCCCCACAATGAACTCATTTACAGTTTTTTCCCATTCATTGGGCCAGTTACATCTCATCGGATTCCTCATTATTTGATGTTTTCACTACCTTGAAGAGTTTAATGTCATCTTCAATCTTTGACATTCCTCCCCAACTCCTCCATGACACCTATTTATTACATAGACTAGCAAGAGTCTGATCTTTTCTATGGTTGAAAACTCTTCTTCCACTTAAGTGCCCATTTATCCCTACCCAAAGCATTTTTCTGCTCTCGATGAATCAAACTCTTTTCCAGTCACCAGGCAAACAGAAATAGTGACTTTATGACTCAATTTGCATGATTGGTTTTTGAGTAAACTCTTGAAGGTTTTGGATGTTTGGTATATTTACTGAGTTTGCTTTTACCTGTGATGTATTCTCACAGAAATCTCTGATGTGATTGTTAGGAAACTGTGTTCCTTTTTGCTCCATATGTGAAGTGTTGGGAAAAACTCAATGATCTTATCATTTGTTACAGATTCCTCTAAAATGGAAAATAATAGCTTAGTGCTTGTACTGAAGAATGGGCTCCAAAGTATACATCAGTGAAGTAGCTTAGACTGAGGCATGTTGCCTGAAAACCCAAACAGTGTGTTGCCATGACAATCTCAGAGTCATTAGAGACCAGTGCTCTTTATTGTAGTTCTCTTCTGTCCACATCTAAATAGCATCAAGAAGATTGGATTACCTGCACAGCTTTTCTAGGCAGAAGCTAGTTTAATCAACATTTTTTGTTTGTTGGTTTCTGCATCAATCCAGCAGAAGCAGGCAGAGGCCAAGAATCACAGTTATCTGATGATCCTTTGAATAAGGCTACCATCAAATCATTCTGTTTAATGACACAAGTGCTGCTCACCTCCCCAGAGTCAGAGCCTCAGATTAAAAGCCTTTGGAAACCTGCCCTCCTCTGGACAAGGTCAGGGCTGAGGCAGTACCTTCAGACAGTTTGGGTGAACAGTGAGTTCAGCTTTTATTCCCTACCCATCAGCACATGTCTGCAGTTGCAAGTGTTAAATGACCTTTTAAACAAAGATATTTTGCACTGTAGGTTTTCATCTAGTTCTGGGCTTCAAGAATGCTAACATCAATATCTGAGAGCAGAAGTTGCTAGTTTGTAAGCCCAGAGTGTTGGAAAAATCTGCTGAGCAGAACAGGTAGTCCACTAACCAGTATTTTTCCAAACATCTTATTTCTCTCAAAGAAAAAGATAAAGGAACTGTCCCTTCTTCTGCTAAAGTGGTAAATGAAAAAAATAAAGGCTTACTCCAAGTGGGCAGAACTATGTGCAGAGTATAAGAAAACGTACACCTCTGGAGGAATCAATGAAACAGATAATAAAGCATCTATCCTCTCAACAAATCTGGACAAGTTATGGAAATAAAATAGAAGGTACCTGTGATAGTTAATTTTATGTGTCAACTTGACTGGGCCACGGGGTCCCCAGATATCTGGTCATTCATTATTCTCTGTGTGTCTATAAGGGTGTTTCTGGATGTTAACATTGGACTCAGTAGATTAAGTAAAGCAGATTGCTCTTCTCAATGTGGGTTGGTCTCATCCAGTCAGTTGAAGACCTGAATAGAACAAAAAGGCTGACCCTCCCATAAATAAGACTTGAGCTGGGACATCTGTTCTTTCCTGCTTTTGGACTTGAACTGAAACATTGGCTTTTCCTGGCTCTTGAGCCTGCCAGCATTTGGACTGAAACTACACCATTTGCTCTCTTAGGTCTCCATCTTGCTGACTGCAGATCTGGGCTTGTCAGCCTCTAAAACTCTATGAGCCAATTTCTCATAATAAGTAAGTAAGTAAGTAAATAAGTTAAATAAGTAAGTAAATAAGTTAAATAAGTGAATTAAATAAATAACTATAATTAAGTAAATAAATAAATAAATAAACATCCAATTGGTTCTGTTTCTCTGGAGAACCCTGACTAATACAGATTTGGGTACTGAAAATGGGTTGCTGCTTTACCAAATGCAGAAGCGGTTTTGTGACTAGGTAATGGGTAGAGGCTTGGAAGACTGTTGTGGGTGCATTCTAGAAGTGGAGACTGACCTGAAGGGACAGCTGATTGAAATATTGACATTAAAGATGGTTCTACTGAGGGCTTAGAAAGAAAAAGGGAAAGCTGGAGAGAGAACTTCCATCTTCTTAGAGAATACATAAATAATCGTGAGTGGAATGTTGATAGAAGTATGGATATTAAAGGCCATTCTGGCAAAATCTTAGATGGAAATGAGGAACATGTTATTTGAAACTAGAGAAAAGATGGTCCTCATTGTAAAATGGCAAGGATACACTGAACTGTATTGTAGCGTTAGTGGGAGGCAGAACCTGTGAGTGATGAAATTGGATATTTAGCTGAGGAAATTTTTAAGCAAATTGTTGAAGGAGTAACTTGGCTTCTCCTGACTGCTTATAGTAAAATGAAAGAGGAGAAAGATGACTTGAAGAAGAAATTTTTAAGCAAAAAGGAACCAGAACTTAAATATTTGGAAAATTCTCAGCCAGTCCATATTGCAGATAAAGGAGAAAGTGTGTTCTAAAGAAAACACCAAGAGCATGACTACACTATCACTCAGTAAAAAGTTGCTGGGATCACACAAGCAGGAACACTGCCTTTGAACTGAAGGGGATGGAGATGGGACAAAATGAAGGAAGGCTGCTGGACTTCTCAGATTCTACAAGACAGGACCATAGAACTATTTGATTATAGACTGGTGCTATTCTCCAAGAAAAGACAAAAGATCCCAAAAGCAATTCAGAGAGCATCAGGGTTGCCACTCCTACCACAGGAACAGGGGGCAAGGTTATTTCCTCCTCCATTTCAGAGTGTAGGGCCCCTTCAGAGAGTGGGCAGGGCCCTCAAAGAGAGCACTGCAGAGCCTTGGCAGTGACCCTGTCACCACAGTAGGCCTGAAAGGTGGGAAATTGAACCATAAGGGATTATTCTCTAGACTTAAGGTCTAATGGAATTTGTTTTGCTGTGTTTTGGTTTTGCTTGGGACCTGTCACCCCTTTCTTCCTTCCCACTCCTCCTTTTTGGGATGGGAATACCTATCCAATGCTTCAAATGTTTACAGCCGGAAAAAATTTTGCCTCAGGATGAATCATATCTCGAGTTTTGCCTATACCTGATTTAGATGATATTAAGATGAGACTGAATTTTAGACTTTAAAGTTGTTGCTAGAATGGGTTAAGATTTTGGGGACTATTGAGGTGGAATGATTGCATTTTTATGTGAGAAGGATGTGAATCATGGGTGCCAGGGGAAGAACTTTAGGACTCAATGTTTGTGTCCCCACAAAATTTATATGTTGAAAACCCAATCCTCCATGTAACTATATTTGGAGATAGGTGAAGAGGTGATAAAGGTTAAAGGAGGTTGTAAGGGAGGTGCCTTTATAAGAGGAAGAGACACCAGAGCCCTCTTTCCTTCTGCAATGTGAGGACACAGCAAGAAGGTGCCATCTACAAGACAGAGAGTTTCCCCAGAAACTGAATCTGCTGGTACATTGATCTTAGCCAGTCTCCAGAACTGTGAGAAATTAAATTTTTGTTGTTTGAGCTACCTAGTCTGTGGTATTTTGTTATATAGCAGCCTGAGCAGATTAAGACAGTACCCATTTCATTCATTCATTCATTCATTCTTTCATTCATTTTATTTATTTATTTATTTATATTTTTTATTATTTTCCATTAGCCAATATATACTACATCATTAGTTTTTTTTATTCTTATGTTAATCCCCATACATTACATCATTAATTTTAGATGAAGTGTTCCATGATTCATTGTTTGTGCATAACACCCAGTGCTCCATGCAGAACGTGCCCTCCTCAATACCCATCACCAGGCTAACCCAACTTCCCACCCCCCTCCCCTCTAGAACCCTCAGTTTGTTTTTCAGAGTCCATCGTCTCTCATGGTTCGTTTCCCCCTCCGATTTCCCCCCTTCATTCTTCCCCTCCTGCTATCTTCTTCTTCTTCTTTTTTTTCTTAACATATATTGCATTATTTGTTTCAGAGGTACAGATCTGAGATTCAACAGTCTTGCACAATTCACAGCGCTTACCAGAGCACATACCCTCCCCAGTGTCTATCACCCAGTCACCCCATCCCTCCCACCCCACCCCCCACTCCAGCAACCCTCAATTTGTTTCCTGTGATTAAGAATTCCTCGTATCAGTGACATCATATGATACATGTTTGATGTTGTGTTCAATGATCCATTAGTTGCATATAACACCCAGTGCTCATCACTTTCTTTAGAGAAGCTCTAATTAGTCTAGAGGTAGCAAATCAAAGCATATGATCACTGCCTCATTGCAGGATCCCTATAAAGACGGCATTTACTTTTCAACTTGAATAATGCCAATGGTAGGATGGTCTATACATGGGTAGTGTTCTAGTGAAACTCTTCAGCACAAGTCTTACTTCAGAATGTGTGGCAAACAAAGCTTAACGACTTCAAGAAGGTGAGCTGTCCTTTTGCTTGCTGTGAGGGAAAGCAATTCAATTTGCCCTTCAAGGGCTCTTTACAGATTGTTTATATCATAACAGTAGCTTAAGTTATTAAAGTAAAGCTTTTATGGTTACACAAGGACAGTTTGAAGACAAAGTGATCAGGTGAAAGCAAAACTGAGAAGCAAGCCAAAGGGCTGCTCATTTCCTGTCCATATTTAGAAGGTGTCCACACTGAATAATGTAAGCAAGTTACTCTGCACAAATGTCCTCTGAAAATCCCTAAACTGTTAATTTGAAACGGTGGGCTCTGTACAACTTTTAGTTTTAAAGCCTAGGGAATTTAAAGAGAATGTGCTGAGATTTTAGGAGATGGAGGGAAACCATGATCAAAGGGCTGGAAAATAAAGAAGAGGAAACAGTTAGAGAAATTAGAAGTTAAGGAAATTTGTGTGGAAGTAAAATGTCTTCATTTATGCAAAGGCCTATTTCTAGCAAGGTGCTGAACCATTGGTTCCTTATTCTACCTGAACAAAGAAAATGGAATTGTTGAAGTTGAAGAGATTTAGATTAGAAACAAGAAGAAATTATCTCACTAGAAGTGGCAATGTCTACCCACAAGATGAAGGTATGGTCACTTGACTCTCCAAAAAGAGCTTTTTTAGGTCTTAGGGCTTGTCATGGACTCAGCATAGATCACCTGGCCTGGTGAGCCCGAGCAGTCATGAAGGTCTAGAGTAGCTGGTCAAAGTGACCATTGGCCTAATGTAGAAATAGCCTCTGTCACTGTTAAATGGAGAGTTACAACTATTTTCTCACCAATCCCCCAAGTACCATTTGTTTTAATTTTTAAAAAGTGTCATGTAGGCCTGACTTCTCTACGTTATTTTAATTTTTCAATTAATGGACTCATAAACTGAGTCCAATCTAGTGTTAAAAAATGCAAAGAGTGGTTAATAAGTCTGTGTGAGGATACCTCACAGAGAGATGCCTGAACTAGGTCTGGAATATATGACCTCTGCAATTTCTACCAGTTTTGTGATTCCATGGTTTTTTGTTGATTTACAGTACAAATAATGGACAGTACTTTTTTGTATTAATAATACAGAATAAATTAGGAGAGATATTATACTCTACAGAAGGGGTATTAAGAAATGTTCCATTCACAGCTCTTTTATCATAAACAAATAGCACAAACTTCATGTAAAGAAAAAAATGAAAAAAAATATAGGTTTTGAAGTTTACCATATTCAAGAATATACTACTCACTTAAAAGAAAGTTTTAAAATTAGTCAATTTACTTGTTCGTCATGGAGGCTTTGTAATGTGTCAACTTGGCTAGACTGAACTACATTTCCCAGAACTCCCCTTCTTGCAGTTTCCAACTGACAAGCCACAAGCGATATTCTCAGGAGATTTCGTGAGCAGAAAGGAGGCAGCAGCCATTTTGTACCTTAGACTCACCGATGTGTTGACTCACCCTGTTGCCTTGAAGCAGCACCTGTGTCTGCATCTGCTTTACTTTCCTTGGATTCTTCACCCTCTCTGACTCCTGGGCCAGGTATGTGTTAACTTCCGTGAGGAAGGGTCCTGACTTTTTCTGGATCCCCATACCACCAATATCAGAGGCAATAAGAACTAATGGGTTTCAGTCCAACCTTGTGTCCTCCAGGTCTAGCTCTCTGTCTGTGAGCTCCAGCCTATTCTTACTCTCCTCCACTTTATAACTATCTTCTCTTCCTTACTGCCTGTCCTCTGGACTTCAAACAACAGCATCAGATGTGAAGAAAATACCCCTGCAAATACTGCTTACCCAGTTCCCACAATTGTAAAATTTAAAATATTAAAATGAAAACATACACACATGTATAAATCTTCTAATGGTTATGCTTTTCTAGTTGAACCCTGGCAAGCATACATGACAGAACTCTTCTAAGAGGTTTAGACACCAGGTGGACATTTAATGAAATGAATAAATGACTTCACTAAGATTAGAAATGTGCAGTCAGTAGAATCCCAAACACTTCTGTGATCAAATTGCTTCCTTAAACTTCACTGGAGCCAAACCAAAAAAGATGAGCTGATAGAGAAAACTATTTAACTATACTCAAGGTCTTTTGGTACTAGCTTTCAAATACTGATAGAGAAATACTCCTATCTCATACATAAAGAAAACAGAAGTTTAAAAGCTTAAATAAACCTGGACCCCTGGCTATATTAGAAAGCAATTCAAGGTTAAGATTTTATAACACCCATGTGGTTCCAGTTAGAGTTGGATGAATGGAGAAAAGCTGTGATGGTTATCAGACTAACTTCCTGAACTCAGATAGAAGGAAGTCACATACATGGTATATGCTAGAGACTTGCTGATTTCATTCTCTACTCTAGGGAACAATGACTTCCCACAGAGTGTATAGCAGAAAGACAAACAGAATAATGTCACATGTATACACACACATATACGTATGTAATAATAGCTAACACTTGTAAAACTCTTTGGTTGTATTAACTCAATTAGTCATCAACATAACCTGTGACTAGGTAATATTATTATAGCTATTTTTCAAAGGAAAGCAAGGCACAGTGGGATTCAGTGACTTGACAGGGTCACACAGAGGTGTATCACAGAGCTGGAACATGATACCCAGTGCAGTTTAGCCTGAGGGCTCCTGTCCTCATGGGCTCTGTTGTGCCATCTTGCTTGCAAATGTATAATATATTCGGCTGTGTAGGTGTGTGAAACTGTCCTTTACAGTTATTAGTAATCTGGCTACAAATTGCTTTTTCAACTCCATCTTTTTCTTCTCTCTTACATGTTCCTTACAATCCAGCAAACTTAACTCTTTCCCTAGTTTAGTATTTTCTTGCTTTATCACACAAAATAGAAACCTAAAGTAATTCAGATAATCAGGCTAAGGCCAAGATACCTCCCTAAATTCCTAAACTCATCCAATCCTTTCTTCTTTTTGTATCTTTATTAATGCCAATGCCATCCTACTTCCTGGGATGCCTCCCTCTATCCCAGCCTCACCCACTCCGTGCTGCCCACAATTTTTAGAGATTTTATCCATTTTTTAATCATTTTGTTTGAATAGCATCCCCTTCATGATACCTTCTCTGAGCCCCCTATCCAAAGGTAATCTCTCCTTCCTCAGAATTTAGACAGCCCCGTGTTTTATGGATCATAACATCGTGCAATGATTTGTATACTTGTTTTATTTTCATCTTAACAGGTTGAACATCACAAATTTTAGCCATAGTTGAAGATCTATCTATCTTGGCATGTTGGTTTTGCACTCTTTCTCTCTGTGATCTCTCATTGCCTCTGCTCTCACATGACAAAGATAAATCAAAAGTGCCATAGAGTGCTCTATATGTGAAACTTTCCCTCATTGAGCTCCTGTGGATAGATGTGGCCACTGTGGAGGCCAGTTAAATTTTCTTTCTATGATCAACACAACCTTCTTGCCTTTTTTTTGACTTTAGACATTCTCAGATAATAATACCTACTGTTGTTCACCAATTTTACTAATACCTCTACTATACTATTTATCACATTCTTATAGCTCCCCGACTACATCTCTATCATTTGATAAAGTGATTTCCTTGAGACTAAGAACATATTTCATTCATTACTACATGCTTCATGATTCCTGGAAATGTACGTTGCATGTAAGAGATACTCACTAATGACCTTTTCAACTTAAAATCAACTGTCTCTGGTTATAATTTACATAAAATAACATACATGAATTTTAAGCATACAGTTTGATAAGTTTTGACAAATGTATATACTCATCCCCAGTCAACATTTTCATCTACCCACTGGCTTACCAAGGCAGATGGGAGATGGTGAAAAAGCTTGGTGGAAAGGAGAAATTTGGGCGCCTGGGTGGCTCAGTTGGTTAAGCGACTGCCTTCGGCTCAGGTCATGATCCTGGAGTCCCTGGATCGAGTCCCGCATCGGGCTCCCTGCTCGGCAGGGAGCCTGCTTCTCCCTCTGACCCTCCCCCCTCTCATGTGCTCTCGCTCTCTCATTCTCTCTGTCTCAAATAAATAAATAAAAAATCTTTAAAAAAAAAAAAGGAGAAATTTGTCATTAACATTGTTTAGAATCAGCAGAATGAAGTAATAAAAACAAGTCCAACTTATTTTTGGTCAGTTTTATTCTTGTTTTAAAATTTCTACAAAAAAAATAAAATTTCTACAGAAAATATACCCTGTTAGTTGCGTGTAAGCAGGGTAGATCACACCTGTCCTTGGAACACCGCTGTCATGATTCTTGCTGCTCTGCAGGTCGTATTTCCACCCTGGCTCCAGGAAACCACTTACCTCCCTTCTGCAATAATAGATTATTTTTCTTGTTGTTGTCTTCAGCTGCATGTGAATGAAATCATATGGGATATACTCTTCAGTGTCTCGCTTCTTTTATTCAGCTTAATGTTTTTGAGATTCATCCATATTCTTGTGTGTAGTGGTTCCTTTTTGTTGCTGAGTAATATTTCATTGTAAAAATACATCACAAATTTTCAAGCATTCTTTTGTTGATGTACTTGGTTTGTTTTCAGTTCTTGGCTATTAAAAATAAACCTTCTACAAGCGTTCTTGTACAAGTGTTTTTTGTAGATTTTTATTGGTAAGTGTATACTTAACTTTATAAGAAACTGCCAGTTTTCTTAATTGATTTACAATTATTATACTTACACAAGGAAAGTATGAGAATTCCAATTGTTCTACATTCTCATCAACATTTGGTATTCATGCTTTTAAAATTTTAGGCACTCTAGTGGAAATGAAGTGGTATCTCATTGTGGTTTTAATTTAGTTATCTGATGATTAATGATATAGATTATTTTTTCACTTGCTTAATGGCCATTCATTTATCTTTTTTAGTGAGGTGCCTATTTAACCATGTTGCTAAATTTTTAAATTTGGGTTGTGTTTCCTTTTATTATTGCATTTTAAGAGTCCTTTATATATATACTCAGGGAATGGATCTTTTGTATTTGCATACGTATTGTAAACATTCTAGAAAGAATGTTTACAAATGTGGTTTGCTTGTACATTTTTTGAATGATATCTCTCAATGAGCAGTTTTCAATTTGATGAATTCAAATGTTTTAATTTTTTGCTTTAAGTTTACTGCTTTTTGTGTCTTGTCTAAAAAAACGTTTGCCTAACCAATGTTGAAAAGATGTTTGTTTCTGTTTTCATCTGGTTTTATAATTTTACTATTCACGTTTAGGTCCTTGACATATTTAACAATAATATTCATGTATGGTATATAACAAGAGTAACAGTTAATTTTTGTTTTCTAAATTTTAGCACTATTCATTGAAAATATAATCTTTTCCTCCATTGAATTACTCTGGCATCTTTGTCAAAAAAATCATTTGATATATGTGTGGGTCTATTTTTGGACTTCCTTTGAACTATATGTCTATTCTTATGACAATAATATATTATCTTGACTTGTGTAGCTTTTTAGTAAGTCTTAAAATCTAGTTATATACACTCTAATCTAGATCTTTCTTTTCAAAATTGTTTTATATATTCAAGGTCTTTTGCAATTTCATATAAACTCTCAAATTAGCTTGACAATTTATCAAAAAAAAACCTCATTGGGTTTTTGATTGGGATTGTGTTGAATCTATAGAACAATTTAGGGAGAAGTGAAATCTTAACAGTATTGAATCATTGATGCAAGAACGTATCTCTCCATTTATTTAGGTCTTTGGTTTCTATAATCAGTGTTTGTAATTACAGCATACAATTCTCACGCATAATTTTTAACCTTTATATGTATGCATTTCATGGTTTTTGGTGCTATCATAGATGGTATTTTTAAATTTTTATTTCCAATTATCACTGCTAGTACCTAGAAATACATTTGATTTATGGATATCGATCTTATAACCTGTGACCTTGCTAAACTCACTTATTAGGTTTGGGAAATTTTTGTAGATTATTTGGAATTTTTTATGTAGATAATTTCTCCTTTTGTGGTAAATAGAGACATTTTATTTGCAATCTGTATATATTTTATTTCCAGTTTTTGACTTATTATACTGGCTATAACCCCCAGAATGATATTAAGTAGAAGCATAACAATGGGCTGTTTTGTCTTATTTCAGATCTTGGGGTAAAGGAGTCATTTTTTCATCACTGAGTATTACGGTAGCTGTAATTTTTTTCATAGATGCCATTTTTTCAAGTTGAGGAAATCTTTTATTCTTAGTTTGGTAAGAATTTTTTTAACAGGAATATTCCATTTTGACAAATGTATTTTCTGCTTCTTTATATTCTCAGTGTATTGATATGATTTTTGGTTTTTGAATGCTGATGTTGATTTTTGAATGAACCACCTAACATTCCCACTTGATCATGATATATTTTTAAAATATATTTTTGGCCTTGATTAACTAGCATTTTGTGGAGGATTTGTGGGTCTATATTCACTAGGATATTAGGCTGTAATTTACTTTTCTTGTAATGTCTTGGTCTAGTTTTGGTATGTGGGTAATGTTAACATAATAAAATGAGTTGGGCAGCTTCCCTGTTTTTCTATTTTATGGAAGAGTTTGAATAGAATTGACCTTTATGATACTTTAAAAATTATATTGGAATTCTTTGATCAATTTGTGTGGTTCTGGCATCTCTCTTCTGTTCTGTCTCAAGGAAGTGAGTGCTTGCAATGATCTCTCTTCAGGGTTCTTATCTTTCCTTAGATTTTAGGTTAGCTGGTAACTGTGAACTCAGATCTATGATGACTTCAAGAAAAGTTATGATTTTGTAAATTATCTGGATTTTTATTTTTATTAGGAGGGAGCGCTGTTCACTTTGTAGCTTTCTATCTCTGTTATCTAGCTGTTTACAGCAAGAAGCAAAGTCTGATACCAGTTATTCCACTGTGACTGGAAGCGGAGCTCAGTAATCTCGTTATAAATTAATTATAAATAGATGCCAATAATCAAATAAGGTTGAGTAGGGTGGATTTGCATAAAACTACTTTAACTAAAACTTTATATTTATAAGTGAAAAAAAACACATTTTGGTGTATATGGGTTAGTTTTTATTTCCTGGATTCTCAGGAGGATTGTGATAATTTTTATGTTTTTACAACATTCTCCTGGATATATATCATCAAAAGACCTTGATACGTGGCTTTGCAAGGCACATCTGTGAATTTTTGCAGATATTTCAACCATATCAGTGAGTTCCATTTCATGTCCAGATCAACTGTGCGTACCACATAATGAAAATTTACTGGTTTATATTTTTCTCTCAGTCCATGCTTCCCAGGGGACTGACAAAAAATGAAATAAATCTTATCAGCATTTTTACAACTCTTAAAGCAAAAACCATTACACTTTTGAAGAGCATAGGAAGTGTATTATAGTGGACAAGGGACCAGAAGAGATAGAGGCACCCCAAGAAGTTCATATATCCCAGGGCACAAATGTTCTGGATGCATAGCATTTCTAGGCTCTGTTTTCATCTAATTCTTGGATGCCAGAGGGGAGTTCCCTAGCAATATGACTAAACTTATTATTTTTAAGATCAGGCTCTGAAAACAAGTCATATGTCTATGAAAATCAGGAACTGCTTGTGAATGTCACTCTCACTTTGGATGGGAATCTTCTTTGTATGGAAAATACATTGCTATCATCTTTGAGCATTCACTAGCTGCTCAGTCTATGCTTGTTAAGTAAATCACTGTGAGGGTTGAATGCAGAGTTATGAAGTCTTCTTCCAGCCCAGTGCTTGCTCCTCTTCTTAGGTTGTGTTTTCTTTCTCACTAAACAAATACAGAGACCTTTAATGGCAGGGCTGTTTCCTGGAAACATACCTAGAAACAAAGTGTAAAATTGATGCTTTAGTTGGCAGGATAATATATCATGGGGCCAGTGTTCTTTATATTCCAAAGTCAAACTGTATTTATATATTCTGTCACCTGTACTGTGAAGAGCAACTATAATACACACTGCACAGCATCTAACACATTCGTTCCTATCTGCTCGAGGTCCATCAAAGGCATTTGTGCAAGCAGTTGAGATGTACAAGTCAGAACCACCAGCTCCCTGTCATTACTCAGACGTAGGGTGTGGGGAACCAGTCAGGTACAAAGCACGTCAGAGCTCCTGGGAGATATCAATAGAATGAGACATGCCATATATAAAATATAATTATATAGCTCCCAGTGGTGTTGTTTTGAAAGACAATAACCCATTTAATATTTTGAAATGGCTTGCCCAGACAGCATTCCTTGGAACATCTTGCACTTTTTTTGACCTCAGTCTCTAAGGTCTTCCAGCTTTCAAGAAATTTCTGTAATTCTTTGGACTTCCTGAGGAAAACAACAAAGACTTTTCATTGTTGAAATGGGATTTGCTCAGAATTTCAGATTGCTGGTGTCAAAAATTTAACCAAGTAAAATGGATGAAACTTGTTCTTTACTGATTACTTCGTATCCTATCATTTCTTTATACAATGTCATATTCAAAGCATAACATGAATCTAATTACAGTGGGATACTTCTTAACTTATATCTTCTTTTTTGGAAATGTAGAAATGTACTACCATTACTACCACTATTACCACTTTTATAAACACTTCATATTTACCTGGCACATGCCTATAAATCATTTGAGAAACAGAAATTAAATACACTAGGAATGTGTGGTAACATAGAATAGAGCTTTAGTCAGAAGTCCTGGGTCAAACTCCTGGAATTAGCAGCTCTTTAATCATGAGAGGTAGTGCCTTAAGTGATCTAATTGTGGTTTCTTTATTTATATAGTTGTAGGATATTACCTGCTTTACTTACTTCATAGGGTTAACAGAAGATCAAATAAAATTTTATATTACATGATGTGTGTGTGTGTGTCTGTGTCCCTTACTTACATTAGCCAGGCAACAGTTTCACATTCCTCCAGGAATTTTTTTTTAAAAGATTTTATTTATTTATTTGAGAGAAAGAATGAGATAGAGGGAGCATGAGAGGGGGGAGGGTCAGAGGGAGAAGCAGACTCCCTGCTCAGCAGGGAGCCCCATGCGGGACTCGATCCCGGGACTCCAGGATCATGACCTGAGCTGAAGGCAGTCGCTTAACCAACTGAGCCACCCAGGCGCCCCTCCTCCAGGAATTTTATACAAGTAATTTTTATATTATTTCAAAATATTAAATGGGTTATTGTCTTTCAAAACAACACCACTGGGAGCTATATAATTATATCTTATATATGGCATGTCTCATTCTATTGATATCTCCCAGGAGCTCTGACGTGCTTTGTAACAAGTTATGTATTGGTAGTAAAGTAGACAAAAAGTAATAATATTAACAATGAATAACAATAATTTTTTTGACACCTTCTTTCTACTCTATGTATACCTATCTTATTTTTTAAAATTTTTTTATTGTTATGTTAATCACCATACATTACATCATTAGTTTTTGATGTAGTGTTCCATGATTCATTGTTTGTGCATAATACCCAATGCTCCATGCAGAACGTGCCCTCTTTAATACCCATCACCAGGCTAACCCATCCTCCCACCCCCCTCCCCTCCAGAACCCTCAGTTTGTTTTTCAGAGTCCATCATCTCTCATGGTTTGTCTCCCCCTCCGATTTCCCCCCTTTCATTCTTCCCCTCCTGCTATCTTCTTCTTTTTTTTTCTTAACATATATTGCATTATTTGTTTCAGAGGTACAGATCTGTGATTCAGCAGTCTTGCACAATTAACAGCGCTCACCATAACACATACCCTCCCCAGTGTCTATCACCCAGCCACCCCATCCCTCCCACCCCACTCCCCACTCCAGCAACCCTCAGTTTGTTTCCTGGGATTAAGAATTCCTCATATCAGTGAGGTCATATGATACATGTCTTTCTCTGTTTGACTTATTTCGCTCAGCATAATACCCTCCAGTTCCATCCACGTCGTTGCAAATGGCAAGATCTCATTCCTTTTGATGGCTGCATAATATTCCATTGTATATATATACCACATCTTCTTTATCCATTCATCTGTCGATGGACATCTTGGCTCTTTCCACAGTTTGGCTATTGTGGATATTGCTGCTATAAACATCGGGGTGCACGTACCCGTTCGGATCCCTACATTTGTATCTTTGGGGTGAATACTCAGTAGTGCAATTGCTGGATTGTATCATACCTATCTTCTTTAACCCTTGCACCTATGCAATTGACAAAACTGATGCTAGGGGAGACTCCTTTGCCTGTCACACAAACAGGAAGCCCTGCAGAGATTCAAACCTAGATCTTACTGGGGGCAAAGTCCATATTCTGTACATTACTGGCTCCCTTTTTTGCTGTCTGGCTGGCAGGGTCAGAGGAGTCAGCAGGGAAATAAGGAAAAGAAGTGAGCTTAGCTTTAAAAATAAATTAATCTCTTAATATAAAAACTTGCATGAATAGGTAATGTAGAAAGGATTTCTTCCCCAGATCACTGAAGAGCATATTGCAGGTGATTTATAATCTCAAAATTCCAAGATATGTATATCAGATACACAGTAGTGGGAATTTTTCAGAGTCTGAGCCACTTAAATAACAGCATGCTCTGTATTAAGACAAACTGGATGGGGAAAGGCTTGGAAGTTTGAAGTGTCCCCACCCTTCCCCAAGATCCCCTTCAAGCAAAAAGGTAGGTAGAGTCTAATGCTGTTTCCAGAGCACTCATCCTTATTCTGGGCAAAGGATCACACGATTTTGGAAGAAAGTTAAATGAATTACTGTCCCAGAGGTACAACAGTATTGCAGCTATTCAAACAAACAAGTCAGCAAATAGAAATTTTGTTTGGACAATAGCAAGTTTTGAAGCTTGTAATAGAGATTTAACCTCAGTGGGAACCATAGAATAGATAAAATAACATTAATTGATGGTCTTGTTAAATGAGAACTTGTAAGCTAACAAGAATAAAGAATTTTTCCATTACTTTATTTAAGAAGAAATTAAGTGCGAGGCACAAAATAATACAAATGCCAATTTTTTGGCATGAGTTTTGGAATTATACCTGTAAAGATCAGACTTTATGTTAGATTTCAAATTAATTTTTCTATGTGAATTTATTTTATATGAAGAGAGTTTCCTTTTTTTACTTGTGCAGTTTGAAAAAGACTGAATTTTAAAGTGAGTTCCAAAGAGAATGGTAAAACCCTCAAAATGAGGGATTTGGCATAAGCGTGTTCTTAGGACTAATGTTGGTTTTCTCATTCACTGGAAAACATTTTGAAACATTTGGTTTGGTGTGGTTAGATTTTTAATATCTTATTATAAAATAGTGTAGGGTCCTGAGTTGTAAGAATATATAGGTTGTCACTATCAAATGAAAACTGTATTTTTCTTTTATAATAATCTTTCTGATTCTAATATATGTAGTTATTGAAAAATTAATACCTGGTCATAAATATGACCCCATTCTTATTTTTCTCTCTCTCTCTGCAGACAGACACACACACACACACACAGACACACACACACACTTACTCTGGTAGGGCATTACCTGAGTATGGATAGAGCATTACAAACCTCTAGCTAGAGCTTCTTAAAAATGCTTTGGAGAGGGAGTAGCTTATTGATTTATTATGACTTTGATATATTTTTTTGTTTGTTTATCAGAGAGTTTCTATTGTACTGGATAATTTGGGGATGCTAAAAGATACTGTCAAGAATATACAGAATGGGATTTGGTGTGAGAAGACCCACAGTTACTCATGCCGTTGGGTAATGCCCACTGGTTCATTGGTGCTGGTTAGAACACTGGCCCTGAAGAAAAGTAAAAAAATGTTCAATGAGCTGTAGCAATGGGGTAACTTGAAAACCTCAAGATCATCTATTTTATTTCTTTCCAGATGGTCTAAAGCAGGGATAACAGACTCAAGGATTTAGAGGGGACTCTCCAGGTGACATTCATGAGCCAAACCAACCTAAGAGAGCAGTGACAAACTTGACAATACTTTGTTCAGGTAACTAGTTCCATCTCTTTAGATCAAAAAAAAAAAACCCTGAAGAAACACAAATACCATATGATTTCACTCACATGTGGAATCTAAAAAATAAAACAAATTAATAAACAAATAAAAAGCAGAATCAGATTTATATATACAGAGAACAAACTGATGGTTGCCAGAAGGAAGGGGGTAGGGAGGATGAGCAAAATGGGCGAAGGGGCGTGGGAGATACAGTTTTCCAGTTATGGATGAATAGTCATGGAAATAAAAGGCACAGATTAGGGAATATAGCCAATGGTTTGTAATAGCGTTGTATGGTGACAGATGGAGCTGCACTTGTGGTGAGCATAGCATAATGCATAAACTTGTGGAATCACTATATTGTGCACCTGAAACTCATGTAATATTGTGTGTCAACTATACTCAATAAAAAAAATTAAAAATAACTGAAATTCTGTTTTATAATGTGAAATCTCTCAAACTTAAAAACTGGGTTCTATATTTGTATTAACTGCATAGATAAATTATCAAAACTACATTATTTTTAAGCTAATATTGGCCTTTAGTTTCAATGTACTATGTCTCTAAAGTGCTTGATCCTAGATCTTACTATATAGATAGGGAGAATGAGGGAGATTAGGTGAGGAGAGTGAGGAGCATGGTGAGGAGAGTGTGTTTATTATTCATCCCTTCATTATACACTTATGGAGAACCTACTATATTCTAAGCCCCAGTGCTATTCATTGCGTATACATTTGTGAACAAGATGAACTTTCTGCCTTCATAGAATTTATACTCTTGTGAGCAGGAGTGGAGAGATTGCTAAAAAAAAAATGATAAGTTGGAAAGAAATACTATGAAGAGGACAGATCTATAGAAATTTTGAGTGGTATGAGAGTCAGTTCCTTCATCTCTCACAAAGATAATGAATCCCATAGAAGTTAATGAGTTGCTCAAAGGTGTAGCAAGTTACTGGGAGAAGCTGGACGAGAACCCAAGGCTGTCTTTGTGGGCTTGCAAAACACATGATCACACAAGACCCCATGTGTGATTTGATGCTCTATTGTCACTGCACAGAAATTCTTAATCATTTATCTTTGAACTTGTGATATGTTAGAGAAGTGCAATGGAACCTTGGAACATGCTACATTCTTTGTCACTTCATTTGCACATTGCGTGTGGAGCCCCTGAGCACAGAATTCTGATGGATCTATGATGCATGGAGTTCAAGACTCAAAGCAGATACAAGGTAAATGTGTTAGGTCTATGACTGGGGGTGGTTGTGGGGGGAACAGGTTCCTGACAGCCCTAAGAGACTACAATTTCCAATTCCAATGAAAACTTGCTTTGAACACGGAGATGTCAAAGATATTTTAAGAAATTCAAATGACTGAGAAACACTATCATATCCTTTCTACATTGTGTGATTTTTTTGCATTAGCCAACCATTTAGGCTGAACAAGATGACACAAAAAGAGAGGGAAAGATGGGGAAACTCATAGCTCCTTTTCCTTTTAATCCTCCCTTACCCCTCACTCATCTGAAGGTAGAAAATATTGGTAGGATGTGTGTGCATCAATAATTGAAATAAATATACTTGAGTTCATTCTAGGCAGTGTTTCCACTGTCTGGTAAGAAAGAGATACATATGCATGTAAAAACTGTGAAATATGAATTGTGTGATTTCAGTGATTTTGCATATGAATTAAATGCTCTTATATTTGCATTTACAAGTATCAGTGCACAGTATAGAGCTAAATGGTACAATTCCAAGCTAGTAATTAAAATTTTAATTTTTCTTTATTTAGCACATTAAATAAAAATAAGAGCACCATGATAGAAAAGAAAGGAAATAGCTTTATATTTTCGTACCCTCAGTGAATCTTTTTGTCCTGCTTTTTCATTTTGCACGGGACCTTGCAAATTATATAACTGGCCCTGCTAAATCTAGGTTAGAATCCATTCTCCTAACTTCTTCGCCACAAGAATACCAGGCCTCACTATGCTCTGGTTTGGTGTTTTAGATTTTAACGGTGATGATTACAAGCCTACCACAAGGAAACAAGGCTTCCTTATTTAAATGGTTTTCACTTTACACAAGAGTTATCACAACCATGATTTCATAGTAAATATTAAAGCATCCAAATTGCCCATCTTTGTCTGTTCTGGGTTTTTAATTCATTAGTGCCCTGCTCATAAGACAAAATGAGGTAGTACAAAATGACAAGCAGCACATACAACAATTTGTGCTAATTACAGCTTTTTTGGTTTGATCGTTGAAACTTGGTTATCTGACATTGAAATAAAAGAGCAGTTGTCTTAGCTGGAAATAGATGATGAGTATATAGGGTGCACTTTTCCAGAGAAAGGTGCTTTTCAAATAACACACTGTCATTATTTGGGAAGAATCATTCTGAAGAGATAATATTTGCTCTTTTTCTTTTCATTTTCAAAGCTCTTAACATATAAACTTGAAAAGATTTTGACAGGCATTTATATCTGAGGAGGTTGCATTTGAACCTGGATACAATTTGGTACCTTAAAAAGTTTAAAAGCATTAGCCCTGTGTATTGGTTTGCTGCCATAATAAAGTACCACAAACTGAGTGGCTTAACAGAAAATTGTCTTCCAGTTGCAGAGGCTAGAAGTCTTAGATCAAGGGATCAACAGAATTGGTTCCTTCTGAAGGAGAGAGGAAACTGTTGTGTTCCTTTTCCCGAGTTTGCAGTTGTTTGCTGGCAATCTTTGGCATTTCTCTGGGTGTGGAAGCATTGCCCCAGTCTCTGCCTTCATCTTCATACGCCATTCTCCCTATGTGTGTCTCTAAAGTTCCTTTTTTTAATAAGGATACCAGTCACACTGGATTAGGGCCTCATGACCTCATTTTAAGTTGGTTACCTCTGTAAAGACCTATTTGCAAACAAGGTCACTTTCTGAGGGTACTGGGGGGTTAAGACTTCAACACATGGATTTGAGGGGACATAATTCCAGAACACCCAGACATCCATGCAAATACTAAAGTTGGTCAGGACAAGGAACCAAAATCTGTGTCTAGTTTCTATTTGGCTCATATTTAACATTTAATTCTCCAGGGCATGCCGAATCATATAGGACTCATGAGGCTGATATCAATGTGTGCTCCTGGTGAGGAAGACCAGCAGAAGGGTGTGTCCAAGACTACTTGGAGTCAGAACTACTCCAAGACTTTAGTAGTTCCAAACATGTATGCCAAACATGGTTCATGAATGAGAAGAATAGTAAAGATGAGGCCTTTGTGTAATTGGCAGTCACAATTACACTTTATTTCTTTGGCAAGTAACAAGGGCTTAACCACTGGAAGCTTTATTTTTTGAGGTTTGCCTGAACACATGTTGTCTTGCTTCTGTTCATTGTTTAAGTCCCCTAGCAGTCCATGCTCCTGTGTGTGTGAGAGGGTATATTTGAAAGGAGTCAGAAAGACTTCAAAATACTAGAGAAGTGTGACCTCCAGAGAACAATAGAACTGATGGATAGCTAAATACCACAGCTACCCTGTGGCAGGTTTGGATATCTGACAGAGCATCTGACAGTACCTGAGACATGGTGGAAATTCAGGAACTTTTTGTTGAATAAATCAATAAAACTAATGAGAGGGGCTTGTTTCCTTACATGCTTTTTCCAACTTCTTATTTCCTGATCTTTTTTCTCTGGAGTCTTGGATTATAAGAATGGAGGAAGGGATATTTTATGTTTAGTTCCTGGTCCACTGTCATCTCTGACCAGTTTTACCCACAGCTCACATGCTTTTAATAAAGAAGGTTGATTCCTGTAATGCACAGCCAAGTTTACTAGATTTGGAATGTCTAACTTTACCCTACCATTAGAAATTCCTTTGACTTAGAGCCAGTTATTATGCAGATATGTGTTTGTGATCAGTTGTGGCTGAGATTGATGACCTTCTTTCCATCCCATTTTTGCCTATTAAGCCTTTTTGCTGACTCTGCATTGTAGGACAGGTTCTTCTCTGAACCACATTTTTGGATATCTATTCCAAACTGAAGAAGGAAGTCACCACTCTCTTTTTCAATTTAAGTTTGACTTTGTGGATAAGATATAGTTTAAAGGCTTTTAATATGCTAATAATCTTACTTAGCTTAAATGGAAGAATTGTTTACAATTTTTTATTCATTCATTCACATGTACATCTGCATGCTTACTTTAATATATCCATTTAAACACAAATATTTTATGCTCTTAGAGGTGAAGATTAGACACAAAAATGAATAAGACAAAGATAGAGTTTCCTGGGTTGGCAGAACATCCAGGCAGAAATGTTTTTCAGAAAGTTGGAAATATGGATCTGGAGCTCAGGAAAATATTTGAGAGTCAGTTCCTTTAAGGTAATAGCTACAGCCATAGTAATAAATGAGATTTCCAGGAAAAGACTGAAGAAAGAAAAGATGAAAAGGGGACAAGAGGTAAATCATAATATATGGCCTGGAGAAGCAGAATTCTTCTTTCAGGTGACCCCTGGCTTGGGACTTGGATGTCCCTTTCTGCAATATACCAGTTGACCCAGTTGAAGTAAACTCAGTCATTATTTTTTGTAAACTTGTAAATCAATGAGAAACTTCTAGTATGTTCCATGATTGATATTCTTATACACTTACCTGGTTATGTCTTGAGTGCAGGGCTAAAAATAGAGGCTAAAATTTATGTAGTACCAAGCATTTTAGTGAAAAAAGTACACGTGTATTATTATACTTAATCCTCACAATGATGCTATAAAGGGAATATCATGACTATCTCCATTTTATATACAATGTAACTGAAGAATGGTAAGGTTAAGTAATTTGTCTCACATTTAGTAACTGAAAAATGGCAGAGTAGGGATTCCCACACTGAATGTCGGATGTGAGAACTTATGTTTAGTCATTTTACCAGATTACCTTCCATGACCATATTCTTTTGGAAGGTGAGTCTCACTTTTCTAATCTCCTGTCTCAGACATTACAGAAACCAGAAAACAGTTTAAAAGATAAGCCAACTGTTCAATAACCACTGCCCCGTATTTTAATTTGAAAGAGTCCAAGTGAAAATTTTTGAATATAAGCAGGGGCCTTACAAAGCAAGCATGGACCCTTGGATAAACTAGCATTCAGATCTTGAAAAAGGACAGTTTAAATAACTTCTTTAGATTTTTTAAAAATGTGCTCATGTTATGTTGTCTTTCCCATACCAACAGCAGCTATCCCATACCTTTTTCTCATTAAAGTTTCAAAATTCATCCATGTCCCTCTCATCCTTACTGTACACCCAGAGCTCGTCTTTCATGGGAAATGCAGGCTGCCAGTATATATAGTTTTCTGCTTTTCTCATATCTGCCTGAGATCTTATCTAGAGGGTTACTCATCCTTTTGACTTTCCTACTTTTTTCAAGGAAGAAATGTACCTATCCATTTTCAAGACCTACTCTTAATACAAACTGAACATAAGCCTATGACATCTTTTAAAAATAAGGTGATAAAAACAACGATAAAGTGTCAGTCCACTGGAAGTTCAAAAGGAGATTCAGTGACTTTGTTTGTCTCCTCACCATAGGGTCTGGCATATAGAAATACCCAATGAGTACTTTCTGAAACAAACTGGGAGTAAGATAGAGGGTGAACATCTAGCTCAGAATATTGCCTAAAGAGGAAAGGCAGGGTAATGCAGCCAAGAATTCTTGACAAGCCAAAGAATGCTGATGATCCCAGGCTTCAGAAGGGGAAGGAGAGAGAGAAAGTCACTGGAAATCAGTGCTGCCTCTTTTAAATTCAGTCTCTAGCAGGTGTTGGAATCTATGGTGCTGTTCTTCATGGATGCTGACAACTTGAATCATGTTCTTGTTCAGATTTATTTTTTGGGGGTGTCCTTAGAGATCATAAGATATTATCATCTTTATGGTAAAAGTAAAGGTAAAAAAGATAATTAATGCATCTTAATCATTTCAAGCATCTCATAAGAGCTCTTCAATTTTCAAACTTGCATAAATATTTAGTACTTTTGACATATATCTCAACACTTGACATATTTTGCACATACTGGGAAAATAGTGAGCAATGATAGTTTGCTGATGAACTCAAGAAAAGTGTGTTTCTGAAAGGCAAACCATCCCATTATTCTGGCAAACCAGAAACCATTATTCTGTAATATAACCGAGCTGTTGAGAAATGCAATTTGATTTTCTCAGCACCCAGGGTGTAGATACAAGAATGAAACAGATGGCTGAGTTGACCCAAGAGAGGGGGTTTTGTTGGGTTTAGTGGGATGTAGCCCAGGAGGGCTCTGATAAGAATTCAAAGGGAAAGGTTGGTCCATGCTAGACAGGGAGTTAAACAAATGAGAAAAGCAAGTATGGAAGGACCAGAGGACTGAAGTGTGGTACTATCAAAGAGGAGATTTGATGAGAGAGGGAGCATATTGAGGACCCAGATTAGAATGTCCTAGTCTCAGAGTTAAATATTTTGAAGTGGAAGAGTCCAGAAAATCAATCAAAGGCAAATGTGGCCATGCATTATTTGATAAAGTGGAATTATCAGAGTCATTTATAAGACTTATTTGAGATCTCCTTGAGATTCCCTTCTGCACCATGGTGAAAGTGTTAAAGTAACCTATGGAGACAAGCTTCTTTCTGACTCCTGTCCATTTAAAATCATCCTAAGTAGGATGCTTACAAGCATTAGGAAGAGAGGCTGTTCTAGACTCAGCCCTCAGATTCTCAAGGAACCTCCTATAGGAGTATGGGCCCTGGACTGAATGCTCTTAGCTAGCCCATCCTTGTTAGTCCTAGTCTCTTCTCTCTGGACCATGCTGATCTTGGAAGATGTCAACTGGTCTGCACACTTGAAATCTGGGACATCTTTAGTCTTTCTCCTAACTCTTGGATGTTGAACCCAATCTCTATTTAGAAACAACCTAGTACTTTCCTCACCCATATTTTGGCTTTAACTCTTCTCTCTAAACTTTGGGTATTTTTGTTCTTTTCCCTACAGTAGGTGACCTGACTGTTGTTCCCTCCCCTTACAGAACATTACTGCCCATCAAACTCTTTTGGTTTGACTAGACATTAGACCTGCTTTTCTCTGAGTCTATTCCATTTTTCTAGACCTATTTGACATCTCTCAGGGATCCATTTCCAAAAAGTATCTGCTCTTTTCACTCTGAGTTTGAAGATCTAAAAAATGAGTCCATACTTAAGAGTATTTTAACTAATTGTATGTATTATTATGTCAGATAGACCTAAAGGACAGTATCTTTCTAAAATTATGGTGATAAGGTCACCACTTAAACAGGTGGGGTAAATTTTGTAGGGCATAAAGATCTTTCCTTGTGTCCTCAAATCATGATAGCTGAAACTCATGTTTTAGGAAGCAAACCATATATGCCTCTCCCTCAGCTACTTTAGAGCAAGAATAAACTAGCCTAGACAAAGAATTAATCTGGCAGATAATATTCTTTATGCAATACAGTAGCTCAGAATGTCTAATAAGGAAGTTTATGGATGATTTTTCTTCCTTGAAAATTACTGCTTAATCTTATTGACCTTTCTTGGAACACTCGGACGAAACATTCCCAGCAGTGAGAAATCTCCTGTAGTCATTTTACACATGTTCTCCCCTCTAATAGGAGGTTTGGGTGTATCAAAATGGGGAACAAGAGTACTGTGCCCTGAGACAGAGAGAGTGATTTTGGAACAAAGCCTGAAACCCCCAGCAGGCACTCAGAATCCCAGTTTCCAGCTCTTATCCTTGTCTTAGAGACAGCTGGTTTAGTGAAGTGAGAAGCATTTTGTTCTCTAAGCAAAAAGCTTCAGGGCATGGAGGTTTGGGAATCTGTGAGGTTATTTTGCATATTAGAATTAGTTGCTTTTACTTTCACAGGAATTAATTTTTTATTCTGTTAAAGTGTGTTTGTTTTGAAGATTCCCATCTTTTTCTAAAGCCTTTTTTTTTTTCATTTGTTGTTGTTAAGTACTGATTTAAAATTGTTTTTATTCACATGTAAGTCTTTGATTGTTTTAACTTTTCCTATGCCACTGGAAAAAAATGCTTCGGATTTATAGACATTTGGCCAAACTCCACATCAGTGTTTCTTCATATAGACACATCTACTGGTGACTAGTTTTCAAGTTTGAGACTCAACTCTTTTGCTTCTTTATCAGAAAAATGTAATGTCCTCTGGTGTGGAGCCCATGCAAAGGCCGTCCCCTGGTTGTACAAGTGAGTGCTAGAAATGAGGTTGTTTCTTACTTTCTCTCATACTTTAATGTCTACAGTTCATTCACAACACACATCTTCCATTTGCCATGAGCTCTAGCACTCACATAGATGTATTATTTCTCTGTATCAATTTTAATAAAAAAGTCTCTGAGAAAATGCTAGTCCCTACAGATACTCTAAAATAAAGTATTCTCCACAAAGTGAACTCAGGAAACATGGTTGGAAAATTAATTCCTGGCAAAATTGTTTAATAGTATGGGAAATAATGTCTTTTTTTTTTTTTTGAAATTCACTATATATATTAATAAAGTAAAGGTCCGGAAAAGTCCCACAACAATGAAATCTCTTCCACATTTTTAAGTTTGTTTCTCAAACTTGTTTAAAGATGTGATCCCCCTTCCTTTTCTTTTACATAACACCTATTCACCATGGATCAAACTCAACCATGACAGAGCAATGAGAACTCTGTAGAATTGGCTTTATTGAGCTGCTCTTTGGCTTTCATTCATGTGCCTACACTGAGGGGCTTACTGGAATCTTTTCAGGGAGGTTCTTTATTAAATTAAGCAAAAGGCTGCTCTCGATGTTCACTAAGGTCCTATTTTCTCTTCATAAAAACTCAGGCAGAAATTTTTCCCATGTCTCAGTATCAGGAAAATTATGATTTTGGGGGATACCAAGTATGCTTTTATTTTATGGACACCACATATATTTTGTCATCTTTGTGCTGGCAGAGAAAAAAACCCAAAGTTTGAACCACTTGATATGCGAGTCCCCACATGCATTTTACTAACCTCTTTCCTAGCTTAATTTAATTTTTGTTTAACATTTTTTCCCCCTTAACTTCCTCACTTGTTTGGCTATTATAAAGTTGCCCTATTCTAGTATATGCATTTATAAATGGACATACTGTTGTAATAAGGGGGTGTATAAAACATCATTGTTTAACATTTCCATTAGGTATTTGAATGAATGAATGAGATACTTAGGCTGACAAAACTTGATATAATTATGTTAGATAACATACTTGCTGCTTTGAGCACCATCAAATTCAGAAAAATATCAATCCTAAAAATGTTATCATTTTAGCCTTTACATTTAAAACTATGATTCATTTCAGTTTTTGCATTTAGAGTAAAATAGAGATGATATTCCATCTTTCCCTACAGATATCCAGTTGTTCCAGTACAGTTTGTTGAAGAGATTTTCTTTTCAATTAAATTACACTGGAACCTGTTATGAGCTGAATGGTGACCCCCAACAGTATCAGATTCTAATTCATGGAAACTGTGAACATTAACTTTCTGTGGTAAAGTTTCTACAGATGTGATTAAGTTAAGGCCCTTGAGATGAGGAGATTATCCTGCATTATCTGGGCGGCCCCTAACTGCCATTGTTTAGTGTCCTGCTAAGAAAGAGGCAGAGGAAGATTGGACACACTCAGGAGGCAAAGGAGATGTGATGATGCAGGCTGAGAGAGAGAGATTTGAAGCTGGCTTTGAATGTGGAAGAAGAGATCATAGGCCAAGTAATATATTTCCAGAACATAGAAGAGGTGGGGAGGGGGGTCTCCTCCTCCAGAGATGTGAGAGTGACCCTGCAAACACTTGATTTCAGCCCAATGAAACTAATGTTGGACTCCTGATCTCTAGAAATGTGAGAAGAGTTAAAGAAAGCAAACATCTTTGGCTATGGTATAAATCACAGAGCAGGAAGAAATGAAGCCTACCACAAAGGAAGTCTCTTCTCCCTCTCCACAGGGTAGGAGGTAGAGGAGCCTCCAGAGTTGGGAGAAATATTTGGGGAGGGAGTCAGAGGAGACCACTTAGGTTGGAGATGCTACCTGGGTTCTGTGGGGACTAGCATCTCATTCCCTGGGCCCCCACCAGAATAGAAAGAGGTAGGGCAATGTGAACTTCAGACAGTATGAGATGGGAATCTGAAAGTAGACAAGACTCATGTTCCGCTTTCTATTTTGGAATAGAAGAGCCCCAGAAACTAGCATAGTGTGGGCATGATAAGGTAGCCATGACCCAGGGAGATTTCTAGGGAATTAGGCCCAAGAAAAGGTTTGGAGGAGTTTCAGGGAAAGCAGCTGATAGCTTCTGAGCACCTAAGAAGGATGTTGGGCCTAAGAGAGAGGTGGGTGACTAAAGGTTGAGTTTGAGATAAAGAAGCTGAAGAAGGCAAGAGCTCTCATCTGGAGGCAATGACTAAACTCATTGTCTTTTGTGATGGATGTTAGCACAATGCTCAAAAGGCTAACGAGGTTAGACCAACTTCAGTGGGTATCAGTTGAAGATACCTAAGGCCAGAGATTATGGGGATGAGGCATCTCCAACCAAGGCTGAGGGGCATTGCTTAACTATTCGCTGGTACCAAGGGGCACATGAACATCCTTGGGAACTTAGGTCAACATTGGGCCTAATAATAGAGAAGGGGAAAGGGAAGACACTTCCAAAGACTGAATAAGTACCCCAAAGTGTCTAAGTATTCGAAAATGATTGAGATGAGAATTTGATTTAAATGATTGCTGGATTGCTCTAGATTTATTAAAATTGGATAAGATAATTCTTCCACTGTGGAGATTGGAAACTTTAGAAAAAAGTTGAATTTTGATGTAGGAAATAAACTATAAAGTTTTACTTAGTCAATTCAAATATTAAAATGTAAATGTTGACACTGCCATATATATTTCATTATTAATTTATATTACAACAGTAAGTAGCATCTCAATTTAATAGTTAATGAATATTAGGCTCATTGAGTTCAGTAAATTGTTCATGTACACATAATTAAAAAGACCAAATTCAAATCCTGGTGCCTCTAACTGTAAAGTTGTGTCCTTTCCAGTGCTAACACATGGCTCTGAGGGAGAAACCATCATCAAAAACCCATTAACACCATTGACTGATTTTTTTAATCATCATTATGAGTTGTATTTCCAGCTTCTTTTCATGCCTGGTAATTGTTTCTTGGATGCTAGATTTTGTGAATTTTACCTTGTTAGATGCTTGATATTTTTGAATTTATATAAGTATTCCTAAATTTTGTTCTGGCACAAAATTATTTGGAAATAGTTTTATACTTTTGAAGGTTAATTTTCAGTTTTATTACTTGGATCAGAACATCCTTATTTTAGAGCTAATTTTGTCCAGCTATTGAGGCAATGGCTTTTGTGTTCTCTACTCAATGTCCTGTGAATTACAAGGTTTTTCCCTTCACTGGAATGAACACAAACTATTTACAGCTCTGTGTGAGTTCCACAGATCGTTCCCTCTAATACTTTAGGGTGTTTTTTTTGTTTGTTTTTGGTTTTTTTTGTTTGTTTGTTTGTTTTTTTGCCAGCTTTAGATCATTTCCTTACAGTATGCAGCTATGGATTCACATAGAATGCTCTAGGAATTTCTGGAGTTCTCTTTCTATGCAGTTCTATCTTCTCTTATGATCTGCTCTATGAACTCAACTTGCTTTGACCTTTTCAGAATTTGAACACAATATTCTTAATTTGGGGGCTCCATTTAGGCTCCTCTTTCATTTTTTTCACTTTAAAAAACAGATTAAGGGTGCCTGTGTGGCTCAGTCGTTAAGCGTCTGCCTTCAGCTAGGTCATGATCTCAGGGTCCTGGGATCTAGCCCTGCATCAGGCTCCTTGCTGGGCAGGAAGCCTGCTTCTCCCACTCCCCCTGCTTGTGTTCCTTCTCTCGCTGTGTCTCTCTCTGTCAAATAAATAAATAAAATCTTTTAAAAAAAAAAAGCTTAGTTATAATTTAACCAGAACTTCTATAATACCCACCACAATCAATTAGGTAAATTCTAAGGTCCTGGTAATCAACATATCAAGAAACAAAGATTAAATCTGAAACTTAAATACATGAAAAAAATAACAGTATTTTAAAGTAAGTTTAACAATACAAGTTGCTAAGAAACTAGCACCACTGAAGCTTTTCCTTGGAAATATCTTATTTTAAAACTATGATGAGGTGGATTGGAAGAACAAATATTATTAAAATACCTATACTACCCAAAGCAATCTACACATTTAATGCAATCCCTAACAAAATACTTATAGCCTTTTTCATAGAACTAGATCAAATAATTCTAAAATTTATATGGAACCACAAAAGACCTCAAATAGCCAAAGCAACCTTAAAAAAGCAAAGCAAAGCTGAAAGCATCACAATTCTAGACTTCAAGTTTATATTACAAAGCTGTAGTGATCAAGACAGTATGGTACTGATGGAAGAAACATAGACACATGGATCAATGGAACAGAATAGAAAACCCAGAAATAAACCCGTAACTATATGGTCAATTAATCTTTGACAAAGCAGGAAAGAATATCTAATGGGAAAAAGACAGTCTGTGCAACAACTGGTGTTGGGAAAACTGGATAGCTACATGCAAAAGAATGAAACTGGACCACTTTCTTACACCATACACAAAAATAAACTCAAAATGGATTAAAGACCTAAATGTGAGATCTGAAACAATAAAAATCCTAGAAGGGAACATAGGCAGTAACTTCTTTGACACCAGCCATAACAACTTTTTTCTAGGTATGTCTTCTGAGGCAAGGGAAACAAAAGCAAAAATAAACTATTGGGACTAAATCAAAATAAAAAGCTTCTACACAGAAAAGAAACAATCAACAAAACTAAAAGGCAACCTATGGAATGGGGGAAGATATTTGCAAATGTCATATCTGATAAAGGGTTAGTATCTAAAATATAAAAAGAGGGCGCCTGGGTGGCTCAGTTGGTTAAGCAACTGCCTTCGGCTCAGGTCATGATCCTGGAGTCCCGGGATCGAGTCCTGCATCAGGCTCCCTGCTCAGCAGGGAGTCTGCTTCTGACCCTCCTCCCTCTCATGCTCTCTGTCTCTCATTCTCTCTCTCTCACAAATAAATAAAAAAATTAAAAAAAAAATAAAATATAAAAAGAACTTACATGACTCAACACCCAAAACTCAAATAATCCAGTTACAAAATGGGCAGAAGATATGAAAAGACATTTCTCCAAAGAAGACATCCAGATGGCTAACAGACACGTGAAAAGACATTCATCATCACTTACCATCAGGGAAATGCAAATCAAAACTACAATGAGATATCACCTCACACCTGTTAGAATGGCTAAAATCAACAACACAAGAAACAACAGGTGTTTGTGAGGCTATGGAGAAAAAGGAACACTTGTGCACTGCTGGTGGGGATGCACACCTGTGCAGTCACTGGGGAAAACAGCATGGAGGTTCCTCAAGAAGTTAAAAATAGAACTGTCCTATGATCCAGCAATTGCACTACTGGGTATTGACCCAAACAATACAAAAACACTAATTTAAAGGTACACATGCACCTCTATGTTTATAGCAACATTATTTACAATAGCCAAGACATGGAAGTGGCCCAAGTGTCCATCAATTGATAAACGGATGAAGAAGATGTGGTACACACACATACACACACATATACACACACAATAGAATATTATTCATCCACAAAAAAAATGAAATCTTGCCATTTGCAAAGGTACGGATAGAGCTAGAGAGTATAAGAGTAAGTGAAGTAAGTCAGTAAGAGAAAGACAAATACCATATGATTTCACTCATACATGGAATTTAAAAAACAAAACAAATGAGCAAAGGGGAAAAAGAGAAAGAGAGAGAAATCAAGAAACAGTCTCTTATCTATAGAGAACAAACCGATGGCTATCAGAGGGGAGGTGGGTGGGGGGATGGGTTAAATAGGTGATGGGGTTTAAGGAGGGCATTTGTGATGAACATTGGGTGTTGTATGGAATTGTTGAATCTCTATATTGTATACCTGAAACTAATATAACATTGTGTTTTAACTAAATGAAATTAAAACTTAAGAAAGCAAAAATAAAATTATGATGAGGACAAACAAGGTGGGTAGAATATACACAGCTGAAAAACAAATGCAGTGATATGTTACAGCAAAAAGAGGGAATGCATTTTGTAAACCACAGTGTCAGATTTGTGGCTCTGAGCAATTAGAAGTAAATATTAGAGTGTTCTTCCTATTATGTTAACTTTAAAATTTAAACTGAATAATAGCAGTTCCATTCATAAAGTTAATAGTTGATAACAGCAAATTAGAGGAACCTTAAAATTAATCCGGGTAGGATTTACCTCATCCATCTGAACCAACCCAATTTCCCATCCTTAGAGCCAAAACAATGTGGATATTGGCCTATTTTAATACTTTTCTAGTTCAGATGAAGTCTATCATGACCTAGAAACTCTCCCCCGACAGTGAGCTGAGGCGTTTGTAAGGCTCACCTGTTTATTTCTTTTCTCTCAGGAATTATATTCTATACTGACTGATACCTAATGTTTGAAAGCCATTGTTTTATACATTTTGTCCTTTTTTAAAATCTTTCAGTCATGAAGATAGATCTGGTTCCTATTACTCCATTTTAGCTAGAAAGAGAAATCACTTTAGTTTTAGTTAATCTCATCTATGTACCTTTTTTCTGGCTTTTGCCTTAGCATAAACAAGTTAAGATAGTAACATTTAAATTAGGTTTGTTCTCATCTCCTTGACTGATGCTCTTAAGTCTCAGGTGTATTTAACTGTGTCATTATTACTAGGCATTTCCATCATACAGCTTTGGCACTGTACTGCCCAATATGATAGCCACCTCTCAGATGTGGCTATTGAGAACTTGCAGCATGGCTAGTCCAAATTAAGATGGCCTATAAATATAAAGTACACACTGGATTTCAAAGATTTATTACAAAAAGTATGACATTTCCTTAATAATTTCTTATATTTATTACATTTTGAAATGAATACATTTTATGCATGATTTCATTAGTTTCTTTTTGTTTTTTTTTTAAATGTTTTAAATGAGTGTACCAGAAGATTAAAAATCACATATGTGGCTTGCATTAGGTTTCTATTGGATAGTGCTTTCCTGAACACTTTCAAATGAATTTGTAAACATCTGTTCTCAATCCTTGAACAGTCACTATGTCATTGGCATTTAAAGATCAGAAAATGTGTGACAATGAAAATGGAGAGAAACCAAAATAGATGACTTGAGCTGTAATCCTAGTTCTCTAGGAAGATGTCTGCATTGGCTTTTGCAAAACATTGTCACTTTTCCAGAGGCTCTGATTGGCTTTTTTGACACTTGGTAGATGATCTTTTTGTAGTTCTGAATTTTCCTTTATTTCAACTTAAATATTCTTCTGGGATAGTGGTTTTTAAAGTGTGGCCTTTGCTGCAGCAGCATCAGAATTACCTGGGAAATGCAAATTATAACGTATTAGGGATGCAAACATTTTTGCAGGTGGAGCTCAGCAATCGGAGTTTTAACAAGCATTCCCTATTATTCCAATGCATGCTCATGCTTGAGAACCACCACCGCAGGAACTCATATTTAACATACTAAACATGTTGGTTGTCTTAGAGTTCACCAACTTGCTTTCTTCTTGACTTCCTTATTTCTAGTAACCCTTATTCTTGTCATCAAGGTGCAAAACATCAGTGTCCTCTTTGATTCATCCTTCCTTCTCAACTCCCATGTTCTGTAAGTCATCAAACCCTACCAATACTGACTTACAAGTACCTTTCCAGGACTGACTATGCCCTCATTCAGAGTTTCCAATTTTTTTTCTCTTTTTGCTCTCATTTCCACTACATTCTGGCCAAATTAAACTACTTTTTCTGCTGTGCTCTACTTTGATCAAGTTCTTCCTACTGGTTAGAAAGTGTTCCTTACTCTCAAAAACCTACCCCATATCCAACTCCCAAGGGTCAAATTACCTACATTTAAGTGTAGAGTTCAAAAGCCACTTCTGGAAGGTTTTTAGACTTCTCCAATCTGCAGTAATTTCCCTCTTCCCAAATTAAACAAAGTCTCTACCTCTTTTGAGCTTTAATTTTATTTCTATTTTATTGCTCTACCATGTTTTTTTTTTTAAATATTAGTGCCCATGTTTTACCCTTCTAGTAAATTTAAGTTTCTTGAGGGAAGCATTAAAGTCTGATTTATCCTGTTATCCCCTATGAAATAGTGAAGGGGAGATTAATATTTCTCACATATCCTCCAGTCCCAGGGCTTTTGCCCTTTTTATTCTTTGTGCCTCAATATTCTTCCCTCAGTATCCTCATGGCTCATTTCCTCACTGGTTTTAGTGACCACCCACAGAAAACTTCTTACTTTCTCATCCTCTTGCCTTACTTTATTTTTCTTCATACCGCATATACCAAACAGACAAAAAGAGGTATATGCATTGTCTCTTTCTCCTTTTGATCACTGCGGTATTTTAGGTACTTTGAATTAGAATTATTTGTTGAATATGAATGTATGAATGAATGAGTGTATCCAACTCCCAAGCCTCAATCACTGCATCTGTAGTATTTGGATGATTATACTTCCCTGTGAAAGGTTTGGGAGAATAATAAAGTCAGAGAAATATATCACATAAGACAGCATCTGACACATTGTAGCACATAGTAACTGGTAACTATTATTATCATTACCACTAATTATTTCATGAGTATATATTGTTTTGGGGTTCCTGCCCTTTTACTCTATTAGATTGTGAGTTCTCTGGGTGCATTGACTTTGGATAATCCATCTTTGCATATCAGAAAGCGGGGTATTTAGTAATTACCAAATGCATGACCTTAGCACATTGTCTGTACTGCACTTTTCTCACTTGTGAAACAAGAGAATTAAAATTTCCCAAGACTTTTCAGACAATGCCTTTTCATTAAAAAACATGTTGAAAACCCCACAGCCTAATAGTTTGGGGGTAGAGGTAGGAGTATACAGACTCCCCTCTTTACTTCATATCTTTCAATTTTCATACTTCCAATCTTTACAACCTCCTCATGAGAAGCAAATATTTGCTTCTTGGATTTTATATTTACCAAAGCCCCTAAATATCATCTTATTTTCTTCTATATAAAAATACATACATATTTTTTTTTGTTGTTTCCTCCTAATTGAACTCAGTTCTTTCTGCCTTTCTGGATCCCACCACTAATGAATTCTTGTGATAAATCAACCAACTTTTAATAAACCACTGAAATCTTGGTGTCATTTGGTGTGGATTGGCTGTATAATGTTTCTGAGAAGTTATATGGCACTTAAGGCTCGTTGCAGCATTTAAAAATAGGTATTTTGAGTATGATAACAATAACAGTTGTTTGCAGAGCTGGGCTAGAGATCTGTCTTTGCTCCATCTAAATCTCTGCACATCTCTTTGAGCAAGTATGTGCTCCTCTGTTATAATTTTAGTGAACTTTCTGCTGGTTCCTGCAGATCCTACGTTCTGTCTGGGTGACTAATGATCTATTCCCTTTTTTCTTGAGCCATCCTATGATTTCATCACATAAATAGCAGCTTGGTTTCTTTCCCTGAATACTTGGAATGCTACCTTTTATTTGGATTGCTGCAGACATCAGTAGAATGGGATCTGAGTCATAACTTATTTGACCTATTTGAGGGCAGAAAAGCAGAGACACATTTCTGATGAGAAGGAGGTTTGCTTCTAGGAAAACAGGTTATTCTAAAACCGATTACAAACATTGTCATTGCTTCAGATTGACACAAAGGGTCAAGGCAACAGCCTCAAATGCCTATGTGGGTCAGGCCAGAAGTGGAATACTAGTCAAGAGGGCTGAATGGAGGATATGGTGAGACGCGGGAGTGTGCACCTAAAAAGGGCAGCAATGCTTGGGTTTGGACAATTACTACGATGCTGAACCATATGGACCCAACACTTTGTTTCAAGTATTGCCAACTCTTCTGGTTGTTCAAGAGAAAGTATAAACCCAGATCTTAATATACATTGTTTTTCTGATTTTTAAAGACTGATGATGAATTAGGTTGAAAACAACAACAATATTTAAATGCTAAACAAAATATGTCTGTGCAAATGCTATCAGTTTGCAGTCTCTGGTCTGTACACCCTCACAGTTTTGGCTTTTTAAAATGAAATTATCAAACAGGGTATTATCACTTACTCTTAAGGATTCATAGAGAAATACATCTCTCAGGACAAATGCTATGTTAGAATGCTCACTAAAGATCCTACCATTTCCTTTAGAATCTAAAAGGCAATAACACTTGTATGAGTTGCTTACCATGTGCAAGACAGTAATGGAGATAAAATGATGTCAAAGATAACATCTTTCACTTTCCTCAAGGAAGTAATTATTTAGTTAGGAGAAATAGATTGTATACTTTCCTTCTCATAAAGTGCTATTCTTCCAAATCATGACCAATGTAAATGTCATGGAAACATTTCTGTGAACTATAAAATTTCTAGGAATTCAGAGAGGAATATGGAAGATAAATATGAGGCTGTTTTGATCAGAGTGGACCTCATGAAGAAGAGAGTGTGGATTAGATGTGGATATGAAGAAGAGAGCATGGATTAGACGTGGTTAAGAGAACAGAAGGGAAAAATTCCAAGCAGGGAACAAAGCTGCAAAGATGGCTTTGCATATGACATTATTTGTGAATAAGTGAGAAAACCTGTCCATTGGAGTTAAATAAAGGTTTATATTAAGGAGTAAGGGGGTGATATTTTACATTCCAAATCTAGCAAAAACAAAAACAAAAACAAAATGAAATAAAACAAACCAAAAACCACATAACAGGAAAACTTCAACATTGAGGCCAAAATATCTGGGCTGTCCTGTCCTGGCTATCTCAGGCTATTCTTATCTAATACTTTAATCTGAGATAATTCTTTTTGTTTTGATTCTGTGCTCACCAGGCAATCCTCTGAATCTCACTTGACATTCCTGTGAGTTTATGAGATTGGTCACAAGGGATAATACCTAAGTCACAGACACTTTGATCCAACTGTTTTGACCCAGCTGACTTTGCTCTTTTCTCTAAGGAGATGATAGATAATAGATAGATAGATAGATAAATATAGATAGATAATATTTGTTATTATATATATTATATGTTCATCTTAATGATATATATGTATAACCAAATGTATATATAACATATATATACACACACATAACTATACAGTTGATTATACATATACACAAAAATGTACACGTGCATATATATATATACATTTAATGATATATATATTGTGTGTATATATATTTAATGATGTGGATATATATATTTAATAATCATTTGCCAAATATTATTTTTCAGATAAAAAAACATTAAGCTAACTTAGTTTATTATTCATTTCCCTCTAAGGAGCAATTAAACCATTTTGAATTCTTCTTCCATTTTCATCTTATTAAAATTATTTTCAGTGAGATTAATTAATTTTACCATGGTTTTGATTTAATCACCTTTGAAATCCACATTAAGTTTTATAAAGTATAAGTTCTTCCATGTAGGACTTTCTCTCTTGTGGTTATTTTTCCAAGTCTGATTTTCTAAAGTTAAAGTTACTGCTATAACTTTTGTTAAGATGTTTCATTTTTCTATAAATATTTTGACAATAACAAAGTGCATAAGCTAGTTTAGCTGTTTATATTTTTATCTTATGTTATTTCCATTAAAACTATTTTTTTAATTGATAACATTCTTTATGAATTGAGCAAGAGACTATTAGCTTGTGTTTATTTCTTAATAGATCTACGACACAGTGGTGAGCAGTTTTTTCCAGACATCCTGTGATTAGATTTTTTTTTTAGAATTTCAAAATTCTATTATTAATCAATTTATTCCATGTACTTCTGGTTACATTGTATACCATGTACTTACTTGCATTGACAGTGAGTGGAACAGAGAACAAACAGGGTCAAAGTAATGGAATTAAAAGATACCACTTTATGTCCAGCCAACTTAGATTTCCTGGTGACTTTCTTTTTTTTTTTTTTTTAAGATTTTATTTATTTATTTGACAGAGAGAGACACAGTGAGAGAAGGAACACAAGCAGGGGAAGTGGGAGAGGGAGAAGCAGGCTTCCCGCGGAGCAAGGAGCCCGATGTGGGGCTCGATCCCAGGACCCTGGGATCATGACCTAAGCCGAAGGCAGACGCTTAACCGACTGAGCCACCCAGGCGCCCCCCTGGTGACTTTCTTTCTATATGATTGTCTTTTGAGCTTGGGTTCATTTAACAAGTATTTATTAAGAACTGACTATGTGTCAGACATATCACTTGGCGAACATAGTAGTGAGCATGTTCCCATGGGCCCTGTGCTCATAGAACTCACAGTCCAGTGAGGAAGACAATCCAATGATTAGTTACCATAATATATAACTATACATGTATGATTAATAATACAATAAGAAAAATGCTGGATGCCATGAGAGTGCAAAATCTAACCGAACCTGACAGTCAGGGAAGCTCCTCTAAAACAATAATATTTAGGCTGAGGCCTGAAGGATGAATAGCAGTTTGCCCAATGAAAAGGAAGAGAATGTGGTGGGAGGAACAGCATTCCAGAAAGTTCTGTCATGAAGCACAGAGTGGGAAGGGAGTGTGTCAAGAGATGAGATAAGAGAGAGAGGGAGAAATCAGATCATACAAAGCTTTGTAAGATATTTCAGAGTCTGAAATTAATCTAAATCACACTGGGAATCTATTAACATATTTCAAGAAGAGTGACATGATGGCCTCTGAGAACAGTGTACAGAATGACTTAAAGGGCACAAGGCCGGAAGCAGAGAAGCCAGTATTGACAGCTGTTGTGACAGTGGGAAATTATATTGGCTTGGTTAGGATAATGGTAGTGACAATGGGGCAACATAGGTAATTTGAATATTTGGGAGGTAAAATTGATTGGGGGATTGATCAGATAAGATGAAGCAGGAATGGGTTCGTGAAGAAGGGAACAAGTTAAGAGTTGAGTTCCAGGGGAAATCCGAGGGGGAGATGAACCATGAGAGACTATGGACTCTGAAAAACAAACTGAGGGTTCTAGAGGGGAGGGGGGTGGGGGGATGGGTTAGCCCGGTGATGGGTATTAAAAAGGGCACATATTGTATGAAGCACTGGGTGTTATACGCAAACAATGAGTCATGGAACACTATATCAAAAACTAATGAAGTAATGTATGGTGATTAACATAACATAAAAAAAAAAAAAAGTTGAGTTCCAGGTGTTCACCTTATACAACTAAAGAGGGGAGTGATTTGCCAATTTCTAAAAATATTTCTAAATATTTTCTAAATATTTCTAAAAATTTCCAAAAATTTCTGGTTTGGAGAATAATATAATATGTTCAGATTTAGAGATGCTTGGTTTCAAGTGTCCGTGAGATATCCAAGTGCACATGTTCAGTAGATCATTGGAAATAAGGCTGTGGAACTCTTGAGGGAGAATTAGATTGGAGATGCTGAGAGTAATCAGCACATGGCTGGTAGTTAAAGCTGTGGGCCTGGATAAGGATGCCCTGGAGCAGTAACTGGAGTAGGGAAAGCAGTGGCCCCATGGCAGAACTCCAAGGATCAGCAGTACCTGAAGGACAGGTTGAAGTAGATGACTCTACAAAGGATGTTAAAGCATGAACAGACATAGGAATAAAACCAAAAGAGTGATGCCAGGAAAATTTTGAAAAATGGTAAAAGTGTCAAATTCTGCTGAAAGTGTAAGCAAAGTGGATGTCTGGAAATGTTCATTGAAGGTTCTGACACATTGGTGATAGGTTTTGGTGGAACAGGAAACCAGATTAAAGAGTGAACAGGGAGTGAGGAGGTAAAAACAATCAATTCAACAAGTTTTCTTGGGAAGTAGGAAAGAAATAGAAAGCCATAGCTAAATGGAGATATAGGGCAGAGGAAAAGATGTTTGTTGGTGAAGAGACACCCAGATATTTAAATGATGTCCATAAAGATACAGAAGTCCATAAAGATACAGAGGATAAAGTTACAGAAGAGAGTAATGGGGGGGGGGGGGCAAAGGGATCTGCAAGGTAGGAAGCATTGTGAACAAGAGCATAGTGGTGGGGTGACGCTTAAATTTCAGACAAACAAACATCAATAAACAAATCCATATCAGTGTTCCCCATGGCATCATGAAATGCAACTTGGCTTTTTTTTTTTTCTTAGCCTCTGTGCTCAGAAATCCTGAACTATGTCTTTCTCCCATTTTGGAGATACTGCATTCTGACTAGAGACTCCTTGCTCCCCTTGTGTTCATCATTCTCTGTCTGAAATCCTGCCTCTTCCCCCATCCCACCCCCCATGGATGCACAAACTTGTTACATCTCTACACTTTGCAATGAAAAGAAGATAGATGCTGGACTCAGGTGGCTGTGAATTTAATACTGATTCCATCATTCATTTTTGTAGTTTCACTTTGGACAAAAACCTAACCTCTCTGAGCCCATAAAAGTAGATATAATTTTTTGAAAATTAAATGAGAAAACATTGTAGGCTCTTAAGTGTATTCATTTTCCTTCTTTCCCTTATAAAGAATTATCCCTCTCAATTGGTGATCACCTGTGTGATTTACAAAAGCATTTCTGAATTTCTTATTCAGTCTCATCTCATTCTTATTTTATGCTAGTTTTGCTTTCTTCCTCACAGTATTGGTTATTCCTTAAAGTCCCAAGCATTTTAAGCCATCGGTTGCCATCCTTTGAATCAAAATTTATGGGGCAAGAGGGAAGACAGGCTCTTATGAGTTAGGGTAAAGTCATTTCTGAACTTCAATCTATATTCCTATGATACAGCAAAGAATCAGAAAATAGCACAGATTAGACAGAAACAGAAACTCTCAATCCTGGCTTCAATAATAGGACATTATCAACCCCTTAAGTAATATTGTTTAGTTCCATTTTTGATTCTACAAAACAAACACTGTGAGTCTTTAACAAAGATTGGGGGCTAGCTAGTGAATTTTTTAAAAAAATTAAAACAAAAAACCAAACTCCTGAAATAGTAGCCCAAGCTAAATTTATTTCTGTGCTAATATGTTGATTTCTCAGATAGAGATGGAAATTTTGGAAGAGCCAGACCTGTGAGCATAAATAAATATCTCAGAGAGAATCATTTGTTTTGCATGTAGTTTAGATCAAATCTTGTTTTCAATGAGAGTTCTGTCTTGTTGCATGAATTTTGTACATGACAGTGAGATAAAAGGTGTTAAAAGCTGTGTATAAGTCCTATCTTTAAACATGATTTGAAAGGCAACAAAATTGACCACTCCTCTTCATTAAAAAAAAAACTCCAATTCATTTATGGAGGCACCAAACTATGTCAATACTCATTACAGTCCATAATCTTTCTTCTTGGCCATTCAACCATGTTTCCATATCACTTAAAAAGGTGGTCTTCAACAGCAGCATGTGTAATAACTCAACTCCTAAGCTATGGGATGGGTACTTGGGTGTTCATCATAGAGGTTACTGAAATGAAAGTAAAGTATAAAGCTTAGACTATTCCTCTGACCATTTTGATGGAAGCCCTTGAAATGCTTGGAGTGCTAATACTTTTACAGGAAGTAACTGCTCCTAGTGAAGATAAATATAGAGTTGAAGATGAGAGGAGAGAAATTAAATCCTAGGAAATCAGAAAGGAATATGTAGGAAAAGGAGCTGGGGCGCATGACACTACAAAGTTTTTCAAGCTGTTTTTATTTAAAATAAAAACATGCAAAATGCAACTTTTTAAAAAAAATATGTAGGTGTTGGGAAGCATTTCCTTTTGGGGGAGGGGGTAGTTGGCTTCTATTCACTCCCTCTAGAGCTGTGAACTCTTTCTAACTTGGAGACTAGTCTCCTCTCACTACATCTCATTTCCGAACTTCATGAAAAACGAGGTGTCAGACACCAAAGTGATTTCAATTTGGCTAACAATTCAAGAAACTAAACTACTGATTGTTTTGTAAAAGTCTCTGTCCTGAACAGAGCAACTGAACACTATACAACTATTTATTTTAGGATAGAAAATTCAACCGGTGGCTTTAGATCAAATACAATGTCTGTTACCCTTCCATGCTCTGCACATTCTGCCCTGTGAAATTATTCAAGAGACCCAACCTCTATTTCCCATTTCAGTTCTGATTTGTACTTGCAAATATGTTCTCTCTTCTTCCTTGATTTTCTCCACACCTATTTACTCGAAGAGCTATTTTAGATTAAAATGATGGAAAAGTGATCTTGGCAAGATGAAGAAGCTGCAAAAAGAATGAGAGAATTTGAAATGCTACTGAAAATCGGTATCTTTTTTTTTAAATGTGGTATTGGGGGGAAAGCGCAAACTTGTAGGTCATATGTCAACTTGGGGCTTTCGGATCTCTTAAGATCTGGTAAGTTTGCCTTGAGTGTCCTCCCAAGATTTCTATGAATTTCTGGGAGGGAATTTGTGGTATCTCATGATGACCTCTGGTTTGGAATTGTTCCTCTACTGAATTATTATTTTCAGCTTTGCATCTTACGCTTTTCATTTTTCTTTACCATCGCGTCTTCCAAAGATGTGTGCAGCCAGTTCTTGATTTCTACAACAAATCTATTCATTAAGAGCTTTCTTATGTATAGAAAATTTTGCCAAAAGTTAGAGATTTACATTTTAGGAGCAGACAAAATTTACATAGACTATTAAACATCTTTGTTCTTAATGATCCTACAGCTAATCTCCTGGGTTTCTTGATGATCTTTTCTCCTTTCTTGACACACTTCCTTCTCTTTTTAAGTCTTCTGTTCCATTTCTCTAAGGGGGAAAAATAATCCTCTTATTTTGGGTATTTCCAGCCTTCATTGCTTTTACATATCTAACTTTTTTTTTTTTAGATTTTATTAATTTATTTGAGAGAGAGAGAGAAAAAAAAAGAGCGTGCAGGCATGTGCATGAGCAGGGGCGCAGGGGCAGATGGAGAGGGAGAAGAAGATTCCCTGCTGAGCAGGGAGTCCAACAAAGGGCTTGATCCCAGGACCCTGAGATCATGACTTGAGCCAAAGTTAGATGCTTAACCGACTGAGCCACCAGGCGCCCCTGCATATCTAACTCTTGAGCTAAATTTCTGAACTCCCTATTAGTTTTTAGATAAAATGTCATCCTTTTTCCAGGTACTTCATGGAAAACAGGATGGGAAGTAGGTTTGGAAGAGTAGGGATCTATACTTTTTCTTAATAGCTTAATACCTGGTGGTGTGTTAGCATTGCCTCTCCATCATGGCCATCAACATTGCCTCTCCATCATGGCCATCAACATTCCTCATACTCTCTGGACTCCAACTACACTGGCTTTCTTGATATCCCCTAAACTCACTGCAGTAAGCAGAGTAGTGGTCCCTAAAAGATGCCCATATACTAATCACTGGAACCTGTGACTATGTTAGGTTACATGGCAAAAAGGAATGAAGGTTGCAGATAGAATGAAAGTTTCTAATCAGTTTGACTTTAAAATAGGGAGATTATTTTGGATTATCCAGGTGGGGTCAATGTAGTCACCAGGATCGTTCAATGTGAAAATGGGAGGCAAAAGAGTAGGTCAGGGTGATGCAGTGTGATAAAAATTCGATCTGATATTTCTTACTTTTAGGATGGAGGAAGGTGACCATGAGCCATAGAAAACCACTAGACATTAAAAAAAAGGCAAGGAAATGGTTTCTCCTCCTCTAGAATCTCAGAGAAGGGAAATAGTGCTGCTGACCCCTTGATTTTACCCAGTGAGATCCATTATAGACACCTGACCTCAAGAACTGTCAGATAATAGCTATGTATTGTTTTAAATAACTATGTTTGTGGTAATTTGCTACGGCAGCAAGTAGAAAACTCATACATTCACCACGCTCTCTCCCAGAAAATTATGTTTGCATATGCCAGTCCTCCTGCCTGGAATGTCTTTCCTTCTGTTTTCTAAATAATTAACTATCACTCACTTCATAATTTTTTTCAATTGCTCACATACCTAGGAAAGATCAGATCAATCCTTTATTAAATGTTCTTATGGAGTGTCACATAATTCTATTTGAAACACCTTTGCGTGTTTGCCATTTTACCCTTCATTGGTTGGATCCTTTGATTAATATGTTACCCCTCCACGATACAGAGTCTGTGACTCTTTTAACTCACTACTGTATCTCCAGAGCCTGGCCCAGTAGTGGGCACACACTGAAGGTTTACTGTCCTGACCTCCTACTGACTTTAAAGAGTTTTAAAGGCTGGTCTTAAAGGTATTTCCTGTTAGAAATATATTGCTTTACTTGTCATGTTAATTTTCTTCCTATATTACCAACTGAATCCTGTTCCGGATCCTTAGATCTAAGTCCACTTCGTTAGGCACTCTTTTTACTCTATTCTATTTCTCATTCTCAGGCACCACCTGTTTAAGTCTCATTAACCTACTGTTTTTTTTTTTCTTGAAATGTCTTGTTTTTTTTTTTTTTTAATTTTTTAAATTTTTATTTTTTAAAGGTTTTATTTATTTATTTGACAGAGAGAGACACAGCAAGAGAGGGAACACAAGCAAGGGGAGGGGGAGAGGAAGAAGCAGGCTTCCTGTTGAGCAGGGAGCCCGATGCGGGGCCTGATCCCAGGACCCCGAGATCATGACCTGAGCCGAAGGCAGATGCTTAACGACTGAGCCACCCAGGCGCCCTGATGTCTTGTTTTAACTTACACTATTTTATCTTTCTAGAAGGACTTTCTCTTTTTCTTCACTGTCTCCAGGTATAGAAATTCAAGATATTAATAAAATTTATTCACTATATTAATTCTAACATTGGTTTTTTCCTTTTTAATATTGTATTCTTTTAAAAATATTATCTGAGAAATGCATCTTCTGTTGTTTGATTTGTCAAAGAGAAAACTATAGAATTTGCTTGTTCTATCAGTTGCCCAAATTCAAAATCATCATTTCTGCTTTTGTAACTTATTATGTATATATATTTTTTATTTTTCTTGGAGTTGTTATTTTGGTAATTTTAGTGTAATGTTTTAATTTTGATATAATTCCAAACATATAACTTGCAAGGATTGTACAAAGATTTTTAGTATATCATTTACCCTAGATTCACATCAATTGTTTAATTTTGCCTTATCTGCTTTATCATCATCATGTGTGTACGTGTGTGTGTATATGTGTGTATGTATATATACAGACATAATTCTTTCTTTTGAACTATTTATGAGTGGGTTGGAGATATTATACCCCTTTACCACTAAATCTTTATTCATTCTTTTACAATGATCAAAATCAAGGTATTCAATATTGATACAATATTTTTATCTAATCTAGCCTATATTTAATTTTATCATTTGTCACAATGCTCTTCTTTATACCTATTTTTTTAATCCTGATCCAGGATTCAAAACAGAATCATGCACTGCATTTAGTTTCATGTGTTTTAGTCTAGTAAAAGACTGAGGCACAGTTTCTCAGTTTTACCTTTTCTTTCTTATCATTTTTGAAAATTACAGACCAGTTATTTGTAGAATGTCTATCAATTTGGGTTTGTCTGATATTTCTTCATTATGAGAGTCAGGTTATGCGCTTTTGGCAAAAATGTCAAAGCCATGATGTTGGGTCCTTCTCACTGCATTATATCAGGAGACACATGATGTTTCTTTATCACAGTATTGGTGATGTTAACTTTAATCACTAGGTTAAGGTAGAATCCAATAGATTTCTTGCCTCTGAAGCAATTTTGAGGGTGTATTTTCAGATTATGTAAATGTCCTATTCCTCTAAGAACATTCAACCACTAGTTTGAGCATACATTCCTGCTTTTCTAACTTCATGACTCATTATGTATTTATTAGTTGGCTTCCCACTATAAAGAAGAACTTTTCCTTTACCTACTATCTATCTATTATCTATCTATCTATCTATCTATCTATCTATCTATCTATCTATCTATCATCTATATCTATCTATCTATTCTAGCTCTAATGAGCTGATACTGACATCTCTAATTCCAGCCTAACATTACAGGGTACATTTTAGTTTCATTGTTTTCTGTATTTTTAATGCCCTTATCCAAAATTAAGAAAATTGATTTCCACTATCCTCAATATATTTATTCTTTGCTCAAGAGTAGAACACACAGGAAGTAGTTTAGTATTCTTAACTCAAAACTCTGCAAAAATAACAAACATACTAAATAGAGTTCAATGTTGTTTATATTCCTTTTTTTTATGTAGGGTATGTAGGGGTAATATTTGCATAACATGGAATGCATGTCTTAGGTGTACAATTTGATGAATTTTAACATTCATGCAGCTATATAATCCAAACTGTGAACGTAAAGAGCACATCTATCACCTAAGAAAGTTTTCTGTCTCCCTTTCCAGTTAATATTCCCACCAAAAGACAACTGCTTTCTGATTTTTTTCATCATAGATTAGTTTTGCCTATAGTAGAATATCCCATAGATGAAATCATAGAGAACTTATTCTTTAACTTAACACAATGTCAATGAAATTCACCAATGCTGTTGTATGTATCATACACATATATACATACATACATACACACATGTATGTATACATATATATACATATATATATATATATTTGCCTTTCTTGGGTAAATATCTTTTAGTGGAATTCCTGCATTATAGGCTGAATGTATGTATAATTTTATGAAAAACAGCCAAACCATTTTCAAAGGTGGTTTTATCATTTTACACATCCATCAGCTATATATGAGAATTCTAGTTGCTCTACCTTCTCACCAACACTGGTGTTGTCAGTCATATGAATTTTAGCTATTCTAGTAGATGCAAAATGGCATCTTATTGTGGCTTTAATTTGCATTTGTATGATGGTTAATGATACAGAAAAAAATTTCCAGTACTATTGGCTATTCATACAGCTTCATTTGTGTTAAGTCTATTTAAGTCTTTTGCCAGTAATTTGTTGAGTTGTTTGGAGAAGTTCTTTATATATTTTTGATATAAGTCATTCATTAGCTATGTGTATCAAGAATATTTTCTACCAATCTGTGGCTTGCCTCTTCATAATCTTAACAGTGTCCTTTAAAGAAAGCAATTCTGAGTTTCAATGAAATCTTATCACTCTTTTGTTTTATGGCTACTATTCTAAGAAATCTTTAGCTAAACCCAGTTAATGAAGATATTTTTTTTAGAAGTTTTGTGGTCTTAACCTATATGATTTGACACAACATGATTTAATGTGTGTGTGTGTGTGTGAGAGAGAGAGAGCGAGAGAGAGAGGATCAAGGATTTGTTTAGGTTTTTTCACATGGATATTCATTTGTTCAACCACCATTTGTTGAAAATACTGTACAAATCTATTGACTGAACAAAGTTAAATCTATTTCTTGGCTTTACATTTATTTTGTTGAACTATAAGTCTGTCCTGACAATAATCTTTCTGTGTTTATTATGATAGGAAATTTTAAATTCAGGTAAAGTAAGTCTTCAAATTTTGCTCCTTACAGGTCCTTTGCATTGCAATGCAAATTTCAAAAAAATCTTCTTAATTTTTTTTCTTCCAAGAATGTAATTAGTATTACTTTGACTCTATATAGGAATTTGAAGAGAATTAACATCTTAAAAATATTTAGTTTTCCAATCCATGAACCAGATATAGCTCTCTTTACTTAGGTCTTTAAAAAATTCTCTTAGCAATATTTTATTGTTTTGGGTGATTTTACATGTATTTTGTTGAACTTATTCCTATTTTGTGATTTCAATGTTGTTTTGAAAAAAATTTTAAAAATGTTATCTTTTCCACTGTTCACTGCTAGTATATAGAAAGAATTTTTCTCTATTGACTTTATATCCTGTGACCTTGCTAAATTCTGTTATTTATTTTCATATTTGCATTATACATTTCTTACTATTTTCTGTGTACATGATCAAATTGTCTGTAATTAAAAATAATGATTTGCCTTTTTCTTTCTAATACTTATGCATTTATTTTTCTTGAAGTATTATCTTATCTAAAACTTCTAGTACAATAATGAATGCAAGTGGTGAGAACCAACTTTTGTTTTTTTAAAGATTTTATTTATTTGAGAGAGAGAAAGAGAGTGAGAGACAGCGTGTGCAAACGGGAGGGAGAGCAAAGTGAGGGGGGTGGGGGGGTGCAGAGGGAAAAGCAGAAGCAGACTCCCCACTATCAGGGAGCCCAGAGATGCAGAGCTTGATCCCAGGACCCTGGGATCATGACCTAAGCCAAAGGCAGGCACTTAACCACCTGAGCCACCCAAGTCTCCCCAACTTTTGGCTTTTAAATTTTTTCCATTGTCTGTCTGGTTTCTACTACATTGATTTCTACTCCTTTTTATTTTCTTTCTTTTATTCATTTAGGATTTAATTTGATTGCCTTTTTTCCACCTTCTTAGGGTGATAGCTTGAATTACTGAATTTAAATGTCTAATTAAAATATTAAAATATTCAATAAAACTATTGAATTTAAATGTCTAATTAAATACATATATTAAAATATATAAAATTTTTATATGTTACATATATATGTATAAACATATAAAGCTATTGGTTTCTATGTACTGCTTTAGCCTAAATTCCACATATTATGATATGTTATATTTTTATTATCATTTAGTTGAAATATTTATGATTTTACTTCTGATTTCTTCCATGACCCATGGGATACTTAACAGTGTGCTGATTAATTTCCAAATATTTGGGACTTTTATAAATACTTTATGATTGATTTCTAATTTAATTCTATGTGGTCAAAATATACCTGGTAAAATTTTAAACTTTTGAAATGTATTAAAACTTATTTTATTTCACAGCATGCAGTTCTTCTTGGTAAGTGTTCTATGTGTAGTTAAAAGAATGTGTATTTTGCAGTTATTGGGTAATTTGTTTTATAAATGTCAATTAGGTCATAATAATTGATCATGTTGTTTAAATCTTCTATGTCCTTACTGACTTTTTGTTTAGGTGTTTGATCAATTGCTGAGAGCATTGTTAAAATCTCCATCTGTGAGGGTGGATTTGGCTATTTCTCCCTTTAGTTTTGCCTGTTATTTCCTTCATGTATTTTGAAGCTTTGTTATTGGAAATCCACACAGCCATGATTGTTTTTTCCAGATGAATTGATCATTTTCATTTTGAAGTGTCTCTCCCAACTGAGAATATTTCTTGTTGTGAAGCCTATTTTGTCTGAAATTATAGCTACTCTAACTTTATCTTACAGTTTTTATGGTATATCTTTTTCCATTCTTTTATTTTCAACTTCCCTATTTCTTTACATTTAAAGTGCTCCTCATGCACAACAAAGATTGGGTCCTATATTTTTTTAATCCACTGGCAATATCTGTCTTTTAATTTATTTCAATTCAGTTTAAGTTTTATTATAGTTGGGTTATGTCTACTAGTTTTCTATGTTTCCTAGTGTGCCATTTTTTCTTTTTTTGCCTGTTTTCTTATACTTTTTGGAATAATTGTTTTATGCATTTTGTGAGATTCTATTTTAATTTCTCTATTGGTTTTTAGTGTATTTCTTTGCACTACTTATTTACCTATATAAGCTATTGTGAGGTTAATGATATGCATTGCTAACTTATCATATATACTTAGAGTTGATATTATATTATTTCATATGACATATGAGAACCTTGTAATAGTGTAGTTTATTTTAACCCCATTATTTGTGTGAGTTTTTAATATGTATCTACATGTATTATGTACCCTACAATATGGTGTAAGTTTTGGGGTAAACAGTTATATACTTTTTAAAAAAATTATTTATTTATTTCAGCGACAGAGAGTGAGAGCAAGCTGAGGAGGGGGAGGGGCAGAAGGAGAGAGAAATTCAAGCCGACTCCATGGTGAATGTGGAGCCTGATGTGGGGCTTGATCTCACGACCCTGAGATCATAACATGAGCCAAAACCAAGAGTCAGACACTTAATCAACTAGGCCACCCAGGAGCCCTAGTCATATAATTTTTAAAGAAAATAAGAAAAGAAAAATTGGAGTCTTATATTTTCCCATATATTTATCATCTCCAGGATTTTTCATTCCTTCATGTAGATGCAAGTTTCCATATGATGTCATTTACCTTCAGATAAGAAATTCCTTTTTGCATTTCTTATAAATAAGCGCAGCTAGCAATGAATTCTCCTACTTTTGAATTATATGCAATAGTCTTTATTTTGCCTTCTCTTAAAGAATATGTTCTCTGAGTTTATGTTATTTTGAAAGAATTTCAAAATAAAATTCTAGATTAACATTTCTTTTTCTTTAGGCATTTTGAAGGTGCCATTTAATTGCCTTCTTGCCTCCATTATGGCTCTTGACATGTAAACCATGATTCATATGTTGGTCCCTGTAATACAATATGCCATTTTTTCTGACTTCCTTCACAATTTTTTTTTAATCTTTTTTATTTCCCAGCAGTTTGACGATGATGTGCCAAGTTGTGTGTGTATATGCATGTATGTGTGTGTGTCTGTGTTTAGGTTATCTTGTTTATAGTTCCCTAAACTTCTTTGATTGCTAAGTCCATGTTTTTGACCAACTATGGAAAGGTTTAAATAAATAGTTCTTTAAAATTCCCCCATTCTCTCCTTTGGTTCTCTTTTTCTGAAAAACTAATTACATGTAGATTAGTTTTTATATTTCCTCAGAGTCAAGAGTTTCTGTACATTAGTTGTTGTTGTTGTTGATCCTTTACTCTCTTTTCCTGAGATTGGATAATTTTCATTGTTCTACATTCAAGTTCATTTACTTTTTTTTTTCTACCATCTTTACTCTGCTGTTAAGCCTATCTAGTGAATTTTTCATTTCAGACATTATATTTTCTAGTTCTAGAACTTCCATTGATGAGATTCCTAGTAAGTACATTTATTATGGCCCTCTTTGTCTTGAATGTATTTGTAATTCCCTAGGTCCTTGAATATATTTGCAACCACTCCCTTAAGGTTCTTGTCTGCTTTTTTTTTTTTTTTTTTGCAAAATATCAATTATCTCAGATTTTGTTTTACTGATTGCTTTTTCCTCTCTCTTATGGGTCACATTTTCATTTCTTTACATGTCTAGTAATTTTATTGCCCAATTTTTGTATTGGTTTACTAGGATTGCCATTACAAAATACCACAAACTAGGTGGCTTAAACAACAGAAACTTATTTTCTTACAATTCTGGAGTCTAAAGGTTAAAGATCAAGATTTTAGCAAGTTTGATTTCTCTGAGGCCTCTTTCCTTTGCTTGCAGATGGTTACCCTCTTACTGTGTCCTTATATGGTCTTCCTTCTGTCTATATTGTCCGGGTCCTAATATCCTCTTCTAATAAGGGCACCAGTCGTACTGGATTAGGGCTCACCAATTTAAGTTAATTGCCTCTTTAAGGACCCTATTTCCAAATACAGTCACATTCTGTGATACATAAGAATTTGAGGGGACACAATTCAGCCCATAAAATGGATCTCATAAAAAATACATTTTAGAACTCCTGATCCTGTTATATTCTTCTGAGAAATGTTGATTTTTGTTTTAAAAACAAGTAATCTTGGCTGGAAACAGGTCCAGGCTCTCTCCTGAAGTGAGAAGCAGCTGAAACTTTTTCTGTTTGTTGCTGTAATTGCTGTTTTGTCTTCCGACTGTTGCTCTTTGCTGAACTTCTTGAAGTCTCTCATGCATGAATAAGGGTTCAGTGATGAAATTGAAGAGTACTTTGCTCAGATTTTGGGGTACCTTCTTCTGTAGTTCTCTTCTTTCTGAAATTATCCTCATATTTTCCACCTGCTCTGGCATCCTTGAACCCTGTACTTTGACCTTGTTTTTTTTTTTTAATTTTTTATTGTTATGTTAATCACCATACGTTACATCATTAGTTTTAGATGTAGTGTTCCATGATTCATTCTTTGTGCACAACACCCAGTGCTCCATGCAGAACGTACCCTCCCCAACACCCATCACCAGGCTAACCCATCCTCCCACCCTCCTCCCTCCAGAACCCCCAGGTGTTCCTCAGAGTCCATCGTCTCTCATGGTTCGTCTCCCCCTCCGATTTCCCCCCTTCATTCTTCCACTCCTACTATCTTCTTTCTTTTTTTTCTTAACATATATTGCATTATTTGTTTCAGAGGTACAGATCTGAGATTCAACTGTGCTTACCAGAGCACATACCCTTCACAGTGCTTACCAGAGCACATACCCTCCCCAGTGTCTATCACCCAATCACCCCATCCCTCCCACCCCACCCCCCACTCCAGCAACCCTCAGTTTGTTTCCTGAGATTAAGAATTCCTCATATCAGTGAGGTCATATGATACATGTCTTTCTCTGTTTGACTTATTTCACTCAGCATAAAACCCTCCAGTTCCATCCACGTCGTTGCAAATGGCAAGATCTCATTCCTTTTGATGGCTGCATAATATTCCATTGTATATATATACCACTTCTTCTTTATCCATTCATCTGTCGATGGACATCTTGGCTCTTTCCACAGTTTGGCTATTGTGGATATTGCTGCTATAAACATCGGGGTGCATGTACCCCTTCGGATCCCTACATTTGTATCTTTGGGGTAAATACCCAGTACTGCAATTGCTAGATCGTATGATAGTTCTATTTTCAACTTTTTGAGGAACCTCCATACTGTTTTCCAGAGTGGCTGCACCAGCTTGCATTCCCACCAACAGTGTAGGAGGGTTCCCCTTTCTCTGCATCCCCGCCAACATCTGTCATTTCCTGACTTGTTAAATTTAGCCATTCTGACTGCTGTGAGGTGGTATCTCATTGAGGTTTTGATTTGGATTTCCCTGATGCCGAGCAACATTGATCACTTTTTCATGTGTCTGTTGGCCATTTGGATGTCTTCTTTGCAGAAATGTCTGTTCATATCTTCTGCCCATTTCTTGATTGGAATCTTTGTTAGCTGGGTGTTGAGTTTGATAAGTTCTTTATAGATTTTGGATGCTAGCCCTTTATCTGACATGTCATTTGCAAATATCTTCTCCCATTCTGTTGGTTGTCTTTTGGTTTTGTTGACTTTCTTTTGCTGTGCAAAAGCTTTTTTATCTTGACGAAGTCCCTATAGTTCATGTTTGCCCTTGCTTCCCTTGCCTTTGGCGATGTTTCTAGGAAGAAGTTGCTGCGGCTGAGGTTGAAGAGGTTGCTGCCTGTGTTCTCCTTTAGGATTTTGATGGACTCCTGTCTCCCATGTAGGTCTTTCAACCATTTGGAGTCTATTTTTGTGTATGGTGTAAAGAAATGGTCCAGTTTCATTCTTCTGCATGTGGCTGTCCAATTTTCCCAACACCATTTGTGGAAGAGACTGTCTTTTTTCCACTGGACATTCTTTCCTGCTTTGTCGAAGATGAGTTGACCATAGAGTTGAGGGTCCATTTCTGGGCTCTCTATTCTGTTCGATTGTTCTATGTGTCTGTTTTTGTGCCAGTACCATACTGTCTTGATGATTACAGCTTTGTAGTAGAGCTGGAAGTCTGGAATCGTTATGCCACCAGCTTTGCTTTTCTTTTTCAACATTCCTCTGGCTATTCAGGGTCTTTTCTGGTTCCATAAAAATTTTAGGATTATTTGTTCCATTTCTTTGAAAAAAGTGGATTTTGGTAGGGATTGCATTAAATGTGTAGATTGCTCTAGGTAGCATTGACCTCTTCACAATATTTGTTCTTCCAATCCATGAGCATAGAACGTTTTTCCATTTCTTTGTGTCTTCCTCAATTTCTTTCATGAGTATTCTAGAGTTTTCTGAGTACAGATTCTTTGACTCTTTGGTTAGAATTGTTCCTAGGTATCTTATGGTTTTGGGTGCAATTGTAAATGGGATCGACTCCTTAATTTCTCTTTCTTCTGTCTTGTTGTTGGTGTATAGGAATGCTACTGATTTCTGTGGACTGATTTTATATCCTGCCACTTTACTGAATTCCTGTATGAGTTCTAGCAGTTTTGGGGTGGAGTCTTTTGGGTTTTCCACATAAAGTATCATATCATCTGCAAAGAGTGAGAGTTTGACTTCTTCTTTGCCGATTCGGATGCCTTTGATTTCTTTTTGTTGTCTGATTGCTGTGGCTAGGACTTCTAATACTATGTTGAATAGCAGTGGTGATAGAGGACATCTCTGCTGCATTCCTGACCTTAGGGGGAAATCTCTCAGTTTTTCCCCATTGAGAATGATATTCGCTGTAGGTTTTTCATAGATGGCTTTTATGATATTGAGGTATGTACCCTCTATGCCTATACTCTGAAGAGTTTTGATCAAGAAAGGATGCTGCACGTTGTCAAATGCTTTTTCTGCATCTATTGAGAGGATCATATGATTCTTGTCCTTTCTTTTGTTAATGTATTGTATCACGTTGATTGATTTGCAGATGTTGAACCAACTTTTCAGCCCAGGGTTAAATCCCACTTGGTCGTGGTTGAATAATCCTTTTAATGTACTGTTGGATCCTATTGGTTAGTATTTTGGTGAGAATTTTTGCATCCATGTTCATCAGGAGTATTGGTCTGTAATTCTCCTTTTGATGGGGTCTTTGTCTGGTTTTGGGATCAAGGTAATGGTGGCCTCATAAAATGAGTTTGGAAGTTTTCCTTCTATTTCTATTTTTTGGAACAGTTTCAGAAGAATGAGTATTAATTCTTCTTTAAATGTTTGGGTAGAATTCCCCTGGGAAGCCATCTGGCCCTGGGCTTTTGTTTGTTCAGAGATTTTTGATGACTGCTTCCATTTCCTTAGTGGTTATAGGTCTGTTCAGATTTTCTATTTCTTCCTGGTTCAGTTTTGGTAGTTGATACATCTCTAGGAATGCGTGCATTTCTTCTAGATTATCTAATTTTGCTGGTATATAGTTGCTCATAATATGTTCTTATAATTGTTTGTATTTCTTTGGTGTTGGTTGTGATCTCTCCTCTTTCATTCATGATTTTGTTGATTTGGGTCATTTCTCTTTTCTTTTTGATAAGTCTGGCCACGGATTTATCAATCTTGTTAATTCTTTCAAAGAAACAGCTCCTAGTTTCATTGATCTGTTCTACTGTTCTTTTAGTTTCTATTTCATTGATTTCTGCTCTGATCTTTATTATTTCTCTTCTCCTGCTGGGTTTAGGCTTTATTTGCTGTCCTTTCTCCAGCTCCTTTAGGTGTAGGGTTAGGTTGTGTACTTGAGACCTTTCTTGTTTTTTGAGAAAGGCTTGTATTGCTATATATTTTCCTCTTAGGACTGCCTTTGCTGCATCCCAAAGATTTTGAATAGTTGTGTTTTCATTTTCATTTGTTTCCAAGAATTTTTTAAATTCTTCTTTAATTTCCTGGTTGACCCATTCATTCTTTAGTAGGATGCTCTTTAGCCTCCATGTATTTGAGTTCTTTCCGACTTTCCTCTTGTGATTGAGTTCTAGTTTCATAGCATTGTGGTCTGAAAATATGCAGGGAATGATCCCAGTCTTTTGGTACCAGTTGAGACCTGATTTGTGACCTAGGATGTGATCAATTCTGGAGAATGTTCCATGGGCACTAGAGAAGAATGTGTATTCCATTGCTTTGGGATGGAATGTTCTGAATATGTCTGTGAAGTCCATTTGGTCCAGTGTGTCATTTCAAGTCTTTATTTCCTTGTTGATCTTTTGCTTAGACAATCTGTCCATTTCAGTGAGGGGGGTGTTAAAGTCCCCCACTATTATTGTATTGTTGTTGATGTGTTTCTTTGCTTTTGTTATTAATTGCCTTATATAATTGGCTGCTCCCATGTTAGGGGCATAGATATTTACAATTGTTAGATCTTCTTGTTGGATGGACCCTTTAAGTAGGATATAGTGTCCTTCCTCATCTCTTATTACAGTCTTTGGTTTAAAATCTAATTTGTCTGATATAAGGATTGCCACCCCAGCTTTCTTTTGGTGTCCAGTAGCATGGTAAATGGTTTTCCACCCTCTCACTTTCAATCTGGGGGTGACTTTGGATCTAAAATGAGTCTCTTGCAGACAGCATATTGATGGGTCTTGTTTTTTAATCCAATCTGATAGCCTGTGTCTTTTGATTGGGGCATTTAACCCATTTACATTCAGGGTAACTGTTGAAAGATAGGAATTTAGTGCCATTGTATTGCCTGTAAGATTACTGTATATTGTCTGTGTTCCTTTCTGGTCTATGTTGCTTTTAGGCTCTCTCTTTGCTTAGAGGACCCCTTTCAATATTTCTTGTAGGGCTGGTTTCATGTTTGCAAATTCCTTTAGTTTTTGTTTGTCCTCGAAGCTTTTTATCTCTCCTTTTATTTTCAATGACAGCCTAGCTGGATATAATATTCTTGGCTGCCTATTTTTCTCATTTAGTGCTCTGAATATATCCTGCCAGTCCTTTCTGGCCTGCCAGGTCTCTGTGGTTAGGTCTGTTGCCAATCTAATGTTTCTACCATTGTAGGTTACATATCTCTTCTCCTGAGCTGCTTTCAGGAATTTCCCTTTGTCTCTGAGACTCATAAGTTTTACTATTAGATGTCGGGGTGTTGATGTATTTTTATTGATTTTGAGAGGGGTTCTCTGTGCTTCCTGGATTTTGCTGCCTGTTTCCTTCCCCAAATTAGGGAAGTTCTCTGCTATAATTTGCTCCAATATACCTTCTGCCCCTCTCTCTCTTTCTTCTTCTGGGATCCCAATTATTCTAATGTTGTTTCGTCTTATGGTATCGCTTATGTCTTGAATTCTGCCCTCTTGATCCAGTAGTTGTTTATCTCTCTTTTTCTCAGCTTCTTTATTTTCCATCATTTGATCTTCTCTATCACTGATTCTCTCTTCTGCCTTTTATCCTAGCAGTTAGTGCCACCATATTTGATTGCACCTCATTAATAGCCTTTTTGATTTCTACATGGTTAGATTTTAGTTCTTTTATTTCTCCAGAAAGGGTTTCTCTAATAACTTCCATGATTTTTTCAAGCCCAGCTAGTATCTTTAAAGTGATGATTCTGAACTCTAGATCCGACATCGTACTAATGTCCGTATTGAGTAGGTCCCTGGCAGTAGGTACTACCTCTTGTTTTTTTTTGTTGAGGTGATTTTTTCCATCTTGTCATTTTGTCCAGAGGAGAATAGATTAATGAGAGAACAAAATGCTAACAGGGTAACAACGTCCCCAGAAAATATACTCTAAACAAATCAGAAAAGACCTGAAGCAGGGGGAAAAGAAAGGGAAAGAGAGAAAAAAGAAAAAGAAAAAAAAAGATAAAGATAAAGATAAAAACAAACAAAAACAGAACAAAACAAAAAAAACAGAATATGATCAAATATGATCAGGCTGGTACATATATCAGTGCCACACACTAGATTTTGGGTGTATTTTGGTCTGTTAGAAGAAAGTGCCTCCCAAAATTTTAAAGAAAGAAAAACGTATATATGTACAAAAATAAGGGTTGATATGATGAAGGGATGGAATATGACTGTAAAGATGAAAATTATAAAAAATTTTATAAAAGGAATTGATAAGAAGTTGTTTGAAAAAAGAAAGAAGAGGATTAAAAAAAAGAAAGAAAGAAGAGGATTAAAAAAAAGAAAAAAAAAGGGAGAGAATGTGATCAGGCAGGAGAGTAGAAAAAAACCACACACTAGAGATTTAGGGTATATTTTGACCTGTAGAAGAAACTATCTCAAAATTTTAAAGAGAGAACAACTTATATATATATGCCAAAAATATGGGTAACTACTTATGTAGGGATAGAATATGACTCTAAAAATGAAAAATAAAAATGTTTTTTAAAAAAGGGATTGGGGCGCCTGGGTGGCTCAGATTGTTAAGCGTCTGCCTTCGGCTCAGGTCATGATCTCAGAGTCCTGGGATCGAGTCCCGCATCAGGCTCCCTGCTCCTTGGGAGCCTGCTTCTCCCTCTGCCTCTCTCTCTCTCTCTCTCTCTGTCTCTCATGAATAAAAAAAAAAAAAAACTTTAAAAAAAAATAAAAAAGAAAAGGGATTGTTGGTTGAAAAAGGGAAAAAGAAAAATTCCAAAAAAAAAAAAAGACAGTTAAAAAAAAATTAACTTTGAAAGACTAAAGAATCATGGTAAAAAAGCCATGGATTCTATGTGCATTATTCCCCTAGCGCTGGAGTTCTGCTGTTCTCATTGATCGGTAAACTTGGTCTTCACTGGCTGTTCTTGCTGATCTTCTGGGGGAGGGGCCTGTTGCTGTGGTTCCCAAATGTCTTTGCCAGAGGCGGAATTGCCCCACCCTTGCCCGGTCCCGGCTAAGTAATCTGCTCGGGCTTGCTCTCAGGAGCTTTTGTTCCCTGCAAGCTTTCCATACAGCTTTGGAGGCTAAGAGTGAAAATGGCGGCCTCCCAATCTCCGCCCCAGAGGAGCCGAGAACTCGGGGCCCGCTCCTCAGTGAGCCCCCAGAGAAAAACAGTCAGTCACTCCAGTCTCCCCGGTCTCCAGCCGCACTCCGTGCTCACCGGGCCTGTGACCGCGTGTTTCTATCTCTGGCACCCGACTCGGTGTGGAGTCTCCAAATCCCACAGATCCCTGCAGTGCACTCCCACACCACTCCTCCCGGGAGAGGAAGGGGAGTCTCCCCGGATCTGCCACTTGTTGGGTCCCTGCTGGAGGAGCAGTGTCCCGACTGTGCCGCGGATCACGGTTTATGGCAACCCCGAGCTGAGAGCCCGCTCCTCGGCTCCGTCTCTGCAGCCAGCTTCCCCTCTCTAATACCTGGGAGCTCTGCCGCACTCAGGCACCCCCTGGTCTTTCTGTGATCCCCAGGGTCCTGAGACCACACTGTCCCACGAGGGTTCCAGCCCCGCTTAGCCACTGGAGCAACATCCCTCAGCAGAGCAGACTTCTAAAAGTTCTGATTTTGTGCTCCGCGGCTCTATCACTTGCCAGAAGCGGCTGACAGAGGCCTCCTCCCCGCCATCTATCCTCCCGAATATCACCTCGGATTCACTTCGCACGTCCTACCTTCCAGAAAGTGGTCGCTTTTCTGTTCAGAGAGTTGTTGCTATTGTTTTCTTTGATCTCCTGTTGAGTTTGTAGGTGTTCAGAATGGCTTGATCCCTATCCAGCTGAATTCCTGAGACCAGACGAAATCCAGATCTCCTAGTCCTCCACCATCTTGCTCCGCCCCGCACTTTGACCTTTAAGCCAGTAAAACCAAGTCTTTTTATGCTCCATTTCCAATATCTCTATACTGTGTAGACTGGAGAGTCCCCTCAGGCAAAAAGCCATATAAACACAAATATCACCCAATATAATTCCCTTCTTTCATGGTTCCACTTTATTCTAGCTTTTGTCATATTTTGTTTATTCTACAGTACTTTCAATCATTTATTTTTTAAAAATGTTTTATCCAAAGCATAAATTTTTTTTTCTGATACAAGTTGCTAGTCTATTACCAAAATTTTAAAATAAGTTTTGAATTTCTGGATTTGTTTGTATAGATCCTTGATGCAGCGATAATACACAAGATAAACACCTAACTTAAAACCCTGTGGTATTAATCCATATGCCATAGAAGTAATGCACTGAAGTGATATAGAAATAATGCCCTGAAGTGATATGGGCTTAATGTCTTCAAAAAGAAGTGAGACTACATGGCAACTATGATAGAAATACAAGGGGCAATAAAGAGAAATGAGTTAAGATAAAGGATGAGATCAAGGTAAACATGAAATAAAGGAAGCTCAGATAAAATAAGAAATGCAAGGAAACTCCATATGCAGTGGCAAAAACCAAAATTTATGCATTTGAGGCAGTAAAGATAAAAATTGGGAATACAAGAAAAGAAATCAGTAATTGCTATGGTCTGAATGTATCCCCTAATAATTCAGGGGCTGAATCCTAACCTCCAAGGGCATGATTTTAGGAGGTGGGGCCTATGGGAGGTAATCAGGTCATGATGGCAAAGCACTCATGAATGGGATTAGTGACTTTATAAAAAAGGTTCCAGAGAGATCTCTCACCTCTTCTTCCATGTGAGGCTATACCAAGAAGTCTGCAACCCTCCACCCAACCATGATCTTGAACTTGTAGCCTCCAGAACCGTGGATGATAAATTTCTGTTGTTTATAAGCCACCCAGTCTGTGGTATTTTGTTACAGCAGCCTGAATGGACTAAGACGGTAATATAATGTAGAGGATGGATTTGAAACATTCCCAGATGGTCAATTATGATGAAAATAGTGAAAGGAGATATTATTATAGGGGAAAGAGAAGAGTGAACAAAAGAGAATTCTGTTCATTCTAAAGAAAGAAATGTAGATGATTGGAATTGAAACAATAATGAAAAATACAAGAGAAAGAAACTGCATAGAAGAACTTGAGTCTACAAATCAAAAAGAGATTTCCACTTAGTACACTTGTGTCATTGTTACAGATTCTCTGCTTAACAGTGATGAACCACACAGGAAAAGTCCCTGTGATGACAGATCTTCTGTTCTCATGAAGGTAGAAGTGCAATGGTCAATAACTAAGATAAAAAACAAGAAAATCAATAACTAAGTTAATAATATTTCATTTTAGATATGGATAATTGTCATAAAGAAACATGTTTCAAAAAAAAGATTATTCTTCAGGGCAATACTTCCCAATTTTTACATATAATAGCACATGAGAAAGGGAAATATTTCTGCAAAATACTGGGGTAAACTTGAGGAAATAAGGGAGTGATTTTTGTATATGTATAGGCTTGGTAAAAAAACTACATTTTTATTTATATTGTATAATTTTGATAAGTGAAATAGAATACTAGGTTTGTAAAATAAAATTAGTGCTAATTTGATAAACTATTTTTAAACTTAAAATATTCCCAAAACATTTTTATTGAGCACTTGAACTTACTTCTAGGAACATTAGTTTTTATTCTCTGGTTAAATGTATATGCAATTCTTAGCCACAAATTTTTAGGAATAATTTCTTCAAATAATTTATCATTATCCTTGACAATAAACTTTGTTTACACAAATAGATAATAACAAATTTAAATTTTTAAAAACAGCCATCTCAAATTAATTTAAAAGTTACAATTATATTTAAAGAAACCAACAGTTCTTCCTTTTATTTCCCTGACAAATGCGTTCTTGAAATAAATTGTGATAAGACAAATGAGTTTATATGTAATTCAAGTTTTTATATCAATAATTAAAAATAACAATGAAGTTCTAATTTTCAGTTTGTGCATGCATCGCTGGAACAGTCATTCTGCTGCTGGCTGCTGGCTTGAAAGGCACATCAACCATAAAGGCGTGATAACAGCAATTTAGGACTGCTGTCTAGGCATGCTCTTGTTCATCTTCCCTAACATTCAGCCACAATCTAAGCTGTACACCCTGCTCCTTGGGCTTCTCAACATAAAGTTGTTAGTAGCTTCATGGCCTTTTGTCTATGATAGGCAGCAGCAGCTCACTCGTCAGGTGGTTGCTGACTCAGATACTGAGGGTTGAGTATTTCTTTGACCATGCTCTGTATCTTGTGGTACAGAAAGAAGATGTTGCTATTGCATTCCTTGGTGTCAGAACTGTTGGCCATGTTGTCAGATTGCACTTAGTTCAGGCTATTCTCAGAGCAGTCCCAGAAAAAGCTGCTCAGGTTTGGAGGTGGCCAACCTGAAGCTTTCAGCAACCTCAAGCTCCATGAGTGACTGAGGCTTAGGAAATCCTAGGATCTAAGAGTACTTATTTGTTGGAAATTATTACAAAGTACAGAAGTCAATAGATGGTTATTACTTCTCAATATACGATTGGCTGAAGATTGTGTTTGGGTTTTGTTAATTATTCTTTGATTGTCTAATATTTTTGCATTCTGTGTTTTGATGCTGTTTTTGGCATGAAAATATCCTTGATTGCTTCAGTCTCATTATTGATTATAACTTTGATCAATTTATGAAAAGATTCCCTTTCTCATTGTAATTATAATTTTACTTTGTCTGGATAGAAATACCATTAACCTTGGTCTCTTGTATGTTTAGTATTTGCCTAATATACTTTATTCCTTTATATTTAATATTTCTTTGTCATTTTGATGTATATATTAAAAGCCTAGTAGCCTAGGTAGTTTTGGTTACTCTGGGTATTTGCCTTTTAGAAAGTAATTTTTTTCCTACTTACTTTTATTTTTGTCTTAACTACTTCATTTGTTTTTTCTACTGTTATTTTGTATTCTGCTTCTCCTTTTTAACCTTTCTTGTATTTATAGTGTTTTATTAAATCTTTTATTTCTATTTTATTCTTGTTGGTGATATATCCTTTTCTGAAACATTTATAATTTTTATTATTCTCTTTCCCTAAGCCTCAATGTTGATTATCCATCATTTCACTCTCAATATTTTAAATTCTTATTTTTTACTTGACATTCTGGGAGACATTTATGTTGATATTCCATAAGACCTGTTTATTTTGTGCATTTTCAATTCTATTCATTAATATCTTTAATTTAGATATGAATTTTGGTTCTACATTAGCAGATTTCAGAGTGTTTTTTAAAAATTTCTGTCTTCATCTTAATGAATTTTCTCTGTAATTTCCTATTTCTCTTCTATGGTTGCCATGTAATCTTGCTTCTTTTAATAACATTAAGAAAATATTGTCTAAAATTTTTTTCTTATTTAAAGTTATTTTTTATAGACAAGTTTTTCTCTGAGTCTTTGGAATTATGCTTATATCCTTTTATCATTTCTCTAAGTATTTATATACTGTTGAATGTGAAGAGAGCTAGTCAAATGAGAATTTGTTCACAGACATGAAAATGGATATAGTTAGTCCCATTTAGTGCCCATCTGAAGGTTAACTACCCATTTTATCCAACCCAAAAGGCAGATATTCTGTAAAGTATTTGAAAACCATACAGAAAGGCATTAAAATATTTGAAAACAATATAGAAAGACATTGATCAGGAATAGTTTATCAACAGAACTATTTGAAGTTAAGGGAATGAATTAAGTAATCACTTAAGAACTCATCCATCCCTAAAATTCCTTAAATTTCTTTCCTTGCTATTATTTATTAATGACCTTGTCCACCTTTCATAACACCAACCTAGTGAGTTCCAAGAACATAGAACAGCATGTGCCTTTGACTAGCAGCTCTGTGGAAAGTAGTGTTATTTGAACTGGATGACATCATTTCCTGTACAAAATGAGGAATCAATGTTTAAAAAAATTTTTCTCCAACACTTTCAAAATGAGCATGAATTTTTGCATCATTCTTTGCTTTGGGATTAGCAATACTAAGACAGCTGCAATAGCAACAGAAATTTAAACCCTAACAAACCACAAAGTTAAATACCAGGTTTCTACTCTTCAAAGCTCAGGAGAAAACTATGAACAAGTCAAAACTTGTCATGTACTTTAGTAATTGGAATGTGTGAGGTGAGTTTCAGGTAATCATCCCAGTGAAACAAGGTTAAATTGTCAGTTTATATCAACATACTTAGTTTAAAGAAAACTCAGTGGGATTGACAATATTTTTTACAACGTAATTTGCTTTGGTTGGCCCTCATGCTGACAAAGATCAGAAACCTGGCAAAATAGGCTGCATTTCAAAAGGTCTTACAACTTCCTTAGAGGGAGACCTTTTCCCCCAGTTTAATTTGTTTTCTATCTGTTGCATAAGGCTCTAAACTTGCATATGCACACCCTACATGAGAAGGTTTTCTGGGAAGGATGAGCTGAGAAAAGCATGGATGGATGTGGTTCAGAAAAGAATAGGATATGAATTTTAGAGCAGCAAACTGTCTAAAACCACTTCAAAGAGAAGGAAGTGGCTTAGTGACAACATCTCAGGTGGTAGGAAGTGAGCTGAAATGCCTTTGATTCCATAGTGCAAAGAAAAGAACAAAAGAGTTCTTTGCTTATCATTCAGCTGCTCAGACTTTTCCTTCCCTCTCATGTTCTGTGAGTACAGTCCCTTAGAAATTAGATCTTGTTGTTCCAGCTCTTAATGTCATGCCATTTGTTCAGCAATGATCAGGATCAGAAAAATATCTAAACAGCAATTTAGATATTAATCATAAATTTTTGAAATTTAAATAGATGCTTAAACTCAGTGGCAAATCTTAATTTAGATAAATAAAAAATGCACACAACAGGTTTCAGATGAAACTCAAAAGCTCACAATTTATTTGGTCTCTGAGGCTGTGCAGCCTATTAGAAGAAAGGAGTTCTTTGGGGGCCACATTGCATTTTGGTACTTCTGAGCAAATGCAAGTTGTGTAAGGTGATACCTCATTATATGTCTTGTGTGAATTCAGGAAAATGTGATGCATGATGTTTGATTAGGGTCTCTTATCTCTTGTTGTACAGCTCTGTTTCACACCCATTGATGAGTCAAAAGCAAACTATAAAAAAAAAAAAAAAGAAAGAAAGAAAGAAATCAAAGAAAAGAAGAGAAGAGAAGAGAAGAGAAAAGAGGTAGCCCAGAAGTTTTTGTTTAATGCTATGTAGTGCTCTTATTAAAGAACTCATGGGGGGATTTTCTGAGTCAAAGGGAGACCAAAATGTCATTGGCTAAAACTGAAGATAAAAGATTTCTCCAGAATGCAGAAGGCAAACTCTCAGCATTTTCTAACTGCTGGTGAGTTATGTAAGAAGCAAGATCACAATCAGAATGTTTCTTAGGTGAACACAGAGATCAATTTAAAAAAATTTAGATGATCTTGTAAAGAGTCCTTCAGCCGAGAGTGTGATAGTCTTGCTCATAGGATAAGGTACTAATAGTTCAAAGGCCAAGAATACTCTCACTTGGGTGATTCCAACTATACTCTTGACAAAATTCTATGCAAGTCCTTTTCCAATGTCCCATGCAGGTTATCAACTAGTGATAATTTTTATTTTCTTTATAAACATGCAAATTCAACAGATTTAATACACCAATGCCATAGTACTTTGGTTAAATTCTAGAGCAGGTTTTCTTAACCTTTGCACTATCAACATCTTGGGCTGAATAATTCTTTGTTGTGGGGGCTTTCCTGTGCATTGCAGGACGTTTATCAACATCCCCGACCTCTACCCACTAGCTGCTGATAGAACCTCTTCCTGCCCCCCTCAGTCATGACAATGAAAATTATTGCAGACATTGTCAAAACCAAAACTGCTCTAGAGTTTCTTTGGTCTTTTGGTTATAAGAAACCCTTTAGTTTATTTTTATTTTCTTTTTTAAGAAACCCTATACTTTAGTCACCCATTTAAAAATTATTGTACTGCATTTTAAAATGGCCAACTTCTCCTGGTGATTTACCATAGTCCCTGAATAAGAGAATCTATTTTTTAAAAATCAGCATTCTTTGTTTCAAGATTCTGGCTTCTCAATGACAGAGTTTGCCATACAAAGTATTTGATGCAATGCCCTGAAAATAGAAGAATATAACACATCCTATTTATTCTTAAAGTTGAGATCTTTCTATGTGTGACAGAATCCCTCCATTGGCTTTAAAGTTCATTTTCTCTTATATTTTCATGTACTTCAGTCAACTTCCATTATCCTCCTTTACTTGACATCAGCCCTCATCAAATGCCTCCTGAATAAACAGTGGCAACAGCTACATACCTCCTTGTCTACCTGATTTTTACCCTTAACAATCAATTGTTGCAGCCTACTCTGAAACAAGTATCATCTAAAAATCTCAAAACCTTCCACCTCCCCCTTCTTTGTGTTATTCATTATTTAAAGAAAAGTCTGGTCTGTTCTTGAGAAAAGAGTTCTTTCTTGGCTTTGAAGTTCCTTTTTTCCCCCAAAACTCTGTAATGTCACTCAACACATTGTATTATTACTCCAATGTCTCACTTTTTCACTAAACAATAGGCCATTTGAGGACTTTACTGCCTATTTATTTCTGCATCACCCAGTGCCTAGGACAGAGGTAAATGGAAGGTAGTATTGTTTAATGAATTGTGTTAAATGGATAGAGATGCAATTGAAGAGTTCAAGAAGACAATACTGCAATACTAGAAGCTGTCCCAGAGGTTGACTGCTTAAGTCCTGAAACATCCAATCACACTTTCGTTCTCTTCTTCTGCCTCACCACTAGGCCCAGCTCCCTCACCTTTCCCACTCACTGGCTCAGGGGAAATAGAATTTTGGAACTTCTGAGTTTTGTTAACAGGTACTATAAAAAAGTGATTTGGGGCAGAAATGAGAAGGGTAATTTAGAAAAAAGAATTGATTAGGCAGAAGATGTGGTTCATATATACAATGGAATATTACTCAGCCATCAGAAAAGATGAATATCTACAATTTGCGTTGACATGGATGGAACTGAAGGATATTATGTTAAGTGAAATAAGTCAATCAGAGAAAGACAATTATCATGTGGTTTCACTCATATGTGGAATGTAAGGAATAGTGCAGAGGACAATAGGGGAAGGGAGGGAAAATTGAAGGGAGAGAAATCAGAGAGGGAAACCAACCATATGAGACTCTTGACTCTGGGGAAAAAACTGAGAGTTGCGGAAAGGGAGATGGGTGGGGGGGTGGGGTAACTGGCTGAAGGGCATTAGGGAGGGCATGTGATGTGATGAGCACTGGGTGTTCTTCACAGCTAATGAATCATTGAACATTATATCAAAAACTAATGATGTACTATATCTTGGCTAATTGAATTTAAATAAAAAAAGAAAAAAAGAATTGATTAGGCAAAGGTATGTCATATGTCACTACCAGTTTTAGAATAAGAAATAGATATATACTGAAATATTAAGCCCTTCCACCAAAAGAAATCAAATCAACTTTTAGGAAAGAAAGGAGCTATTTTGTCTATGGGCAAACTACCTTTAGAAATTAAAAAGCCTATGGTCTTAAAGTAGTGAGAGTTTCTAGGTTACTATTGGATTATTAGAACGGGGCAGGGAAGCAGGAGTTAGCATTTTCCCTCTTTGTCTCAAATTTGGCCTTTTAAAAGACCTCCTCAAAGCTTCAGATCATTAAAAATAGCTAAAATCAAGGGATAGCTAAATAAGAAACTAAACCCATATATTCCTACAAAGAGACTCAGTCTCTAAAAATAAAATTTGTAACTGAAGAGCAACGACATCTAAAATCATATAATTCTAGAGCTAGGAAGAACCCAGTCTCATTTGTGACATGAGAACTTAGAATGGGTGATAGTTGAAGTGTATTTTTCTTGAGATCATATACAATTTTGAGTCAATGGAGGATGATATAATTTACAAAACAAAAAATCAAAAACAAAAAACACCTGTTCATAAAATTCTTCAGGAGCACATCTACTATAGATAATGATAAATATGTGAGTTCAAATTAGGAGTCTAAGAAAATAGTAATGATATGAAAAGAGGCTAAGAATGATGCTGGTGAGCAGAGAGAAATTTAGGAGGTATGATTACTTGATAGGAAAGTATAAGCATTGAGAGAAGTGTTCTTTAGACTCCCTTATACACACAGAACTATGCTGAACTGCATAGCCACCTACACAGTATTATTTCATGATACCAGTGCCCTGTGATCAGGAGGGGATGTTCTGTTATGATCTTTCCAATAGTGGAGATGGATTTTGGCTGATGCATCACAATACCCTCTTGCTTGGTCCCATTCGTGGCCTTTGAAATAGGATTTCTGAATAGCTTGGGCATAGTCTGTGGTCATGGAACAGTATTAGGCTAATGAGGGCTCAATGTCTTGTTTTGGGCCCTCAGGGTGGGTAGCTATCCAGTTGAGGAAAAGGCCACATAAAGAAGGTTCAGCAGGCAAGGGCCCAGCTGTTAGGACAACCTTTCTCAAATGTCAGTGGACATCAGTGCCCCAGGGGAAGGTGTTCACGATGCAAATGTCTAGACCCTATTCCCAGAGATTTTGATTTAAAAAGTTGAACAAGTTGGGCACCTGGGTGGCTCAGTTGGTTAGGCGACTGCCTTGGGCTCAGGTCATGATCCCAGAGTCCTGGGATCGAGTCCTGCATCCAGCTCCCCGCTCAGCGGGGAGTCTGCTTCTCCCTCTGATCCTCTCCCCTCTCATGCTCTCTCTTACTCTCTCAAATAAGTAAATAAAATCTTTAAAAAAGAAGTTGAACAAGTTATAAAATAAATGTCACTGTCACGAGGATTAAAAGTACAATATAGGGGAATAGTCAATAATTTTGTAATAATGTTGTAGAGTGACAGATGGTAATACTTATTGTGGTGAGTACTGCATAATGTATAGAACTGTCGAATCACTATGTTGTACATCTTAAACTAATATAACATTGATGTAAACTACACTTCAATAATACAAATTTTAAAATAAGTAAAAAATTACAAAATAAAAAGTCAGATATTGGGCCCAGAACTTTGCATTTCTTACCAGTAGTCCAAGAGATTCTGAAGCAGGTGGTCTTCTTTGAGAAATGCAGTTCTAGAAGTTCAGTTGATTTCTGCTTCTCCTCCTTGGCTCAGGTCCTTTGAGTTAGACCCATTAAAATTTTTTTCATCTGCTCCTATTTTGATGAAGCCAGTTTTAGAATCATAATTTACTTCTAGAATGCTCTTACTGTTATTCAAAATAGTATCATTTGGCAAAGTGGAAATGATTTTGAGAAGAGAGAGCTTAAAAAGCTTTTGAAAAGAAAACCAGATCATAAGATGGCCTATTAAGCAGCAAGAATAGATTCAACTTTCAAGCTATGGAGAATTTTGCAAATGGTCTCAATGAGGAAATGACTAATGGAGATTTTGGGAGCCAAGGGAAAGAGAGAGAGCACCATACTCCTGTCAGTAGTTAGACCAAGAATGTTTGTTCTGCTAGAAGACCTTGTGACACAGGGAGAGCCACGTGACTGGGAGATTAGTGTTCTCATCACAGACTTTTATTCACTTATGTAGAAACCATTCCAGCTGAATTGGTGTTTCCAAGACTGAAGAACATCCAAGGGAAAAGTTGCCTGGATTTATAGAAAGTCTAAAAACCTTGGCTTCAGCATGAGTATTTGGATCTAAGGTTGAAACGGCTGAGAGATCGATTTTGTGGTCCCCATTATTAGAAGAACCCAGAGTGGTTAATTATCCAATATGGGTTGTGGTGGGAAATGGGCTTAGGCAAACACATAAAATCTAGTGAATAATTTGGAAAGAACAATATACAGGTACAGAGGTGTTCACCCTTCTTTCCAGAACGATCATTTTTAGTAAAACAGGAAAAAAAAAAAAAACACAAATGCGCATAAATTGATTTGGCCAATACATGCCAAGAAGCGTAATGACTAACAGCAAAGTCAGTGGAAAATACTGTGGTATCTGTTCTCACTGCAGTTGAATTCAGAGAATCACCATAGGACTAATAAATAATAATAAAATTAAGAAAAAAAAAACTGAGGCAGGCAGTCTGAGCCAGCCCTTTTCTCAATGTCCTCCAGCCTACCTTTTTATGACCAGGGCCCAGCCTTCTTGTGTCTCTAGGCGGCCCTCTGGCTGTCCCTGCCTGTACTGCCACGTCTTCTAGGCAGAAAATCTACAGAATTTCCCTTGGAAAATAGATTGCTTTGCATCCCACTGCCTTCTTGTTCTGCTCTCTTCTATTAAATCTGACAAACCAGTGATTTTCAAATACTCCTAATAATGAAATCCTTTTTTTCAGATAAGATTTCATGCAGAAGCCCAGTGCATAAAACAAAGTACTCCTTAGTTTGAATGGAGCAAAACCTGCAGCCATATCCATTTGGCCTCTTATGGGAGGGAGGCAGTCCCATGGAGCAGTTAGGAAACTACTGTGATAAACTCACTGTGCCTATGGACTCCTGTTAGTTATCTTAAAGGCTATATTTGTATTTAAGCAGAACCATCTTGAAAATAATATATATTCATCAGAACTTTTTAGGTTGGAATCGACAAAAACTCAATTCAAACTAACTAAAACAAAAATGAGAATCTTCTGTTTATGAATCTTGAAAATGTAAGGGTATGGTCTGAAGTAGGACCAGATGTAGATGAAAACATCAACAGGAATTGTCTCTTTTTCCATCCTTCAGGGTTTTTTGCTGTTGTTGTTGTTGTTGTTGTTGTTGTTGTTGTTTAAAGATTTTATTTATTTATCTGAGAGAGAGAATGGGAGACAGAGAGCATGAGAGGGGGAGGATCAGAGGGAGAAGCAGACTCCCCGCCAAGCAGGGAGCCCGACGTGGGACTCGATCCCGGGACTCCAGGATCATGACCTGAGCCGAAGGCAGTCGCCCAACCAACTGAGCCACCCAGGCGCCCCCTTCAGGTTTTTTTTAAATTTGTTGGTTTTATATCCTGTAAGTTCTTTCCACAAAGCTGCAGAAGAAGACATCCAGGTCTACATGGTAGATATAGCCAGACTCGCATAAAAAGAGACATCTTTTCCCTTTGTCCAAAACTTTGCTCTGTCCCCACGACCCTGCCCACCCATAAAAGAGGACTCTGACTGGCCCTGTTCAGTAATGAGATCTGCTATTGCACTGGGCACTGACGTTATATATTCATGACTCCCACAAGTAGTGAGTATACCAGGAAGGATTCTTATTATAAACCGTTCAACTCTTTTTTCCTCTTTTTTTTTTAAGATTTTATTTATTTATTTATTTGACAGAGAGAGACACAGCAAGAGAGGGAACACAAGCAGGGGGAGTGGGAAAGGGAGAAGCAGGCTTCTTCCCGCTGAGCAGGGAGCCTGATGCTGAGCCTAAGACAGACGCTTAACAACTGAGCCACCCAGGTGCCCCTCCTCATTTCTTTCTTTTTTTTTTTTAAAGATTTTTTTTTATTTTATTTATTTGAGAGAGAGAATGAGAGAGAGCACATGAGAGGGGAGAGGGTCAGAGGGAGAAGCAGACTCCCTGCCGAGCAGGGAGCCCGATGCGGGACTCGATCCAGGGACTCCAGGATCATGACCTGAGCCGAAGGCAGTCGCTTAACCAACTGAGCCACCCAGGCGCCCCCTCCTCATTTCTTAATAAAGGGAATGGATCATCTAGGGGAAAGCCAAAATGGGGTTCAGGATGCAGAAGTCCAAAATGTCATTAGAGCTGTAGCTTCACTTCTGTGCTCTTGGTTCTGCCCTCCCTTCCTGCCTGCTTTGTCCTAAGACTGACTTCACACATGCTAGTAGGATGGCTGCAAGGATATCTCTGGGTTATGTGCTTTCTCCTCCAAATTATCCAAAGACCTGGGCTTCCCTCTGACTAGATTAACTAAGCTAATGGTCATGGCCCTGAGTCAATCATTTCTGCAAGAGATTGGGAAAAACAATTGGCTCAAGTCAGTTAGGTCCATTCCTATAGCTAGGGATGGCTCAATGGATAAGAAAGTTAAGGTTTGGAAATAAGGGGATGAAAGGAATGGATGCCCTTCTCCACACTACAGTGGGAGAAGTTAACTCCTTATGGGTCATAAGGAACTGTATCAATCAGTGCCTGATCAGAAAAGCAGAATCAATAGAATCACTATATATAAAATAGATGATAGATGATAGATAGATAGATGATAGATAGATAGATAGATAGATAGATAGATAGATAGATAGATAATAGATAATAGAGAGATATAAAGTGAGAGAGAGAGATTCAGTTATGGACTGAATTATGCATCCTCTCCGCCCCTCCCCTTCCATATGTTGAAGCCTTAGCCCCCAATGTGATTATATTTGGAGATAGGGCCTTTTAGTAGGTAATTATGATTTAACAAGGTCATGATCTCAGACTTCCAGCCTCCAGACTGTGGGAAAAAAAATCTCTATTGTTTAAACCACCTAGTCCGTGCTATGTTTTTATGGCAGCCTGAGCAGACTAATAACAGGTTTTGGTACCAAGAAGTGGGGTATTGCCATAGCAAATACCTGAAAATGTGGTACTGGCATTGGAACTGGGTAGTGTGTAGAGGCTGAAAGAGATTTGATTTACACTCTAGAAAAGTCAAGACTTCCTTGAAGACACTGTTGGTAGAAACAGTAGTATTAAAGGTGATTCTGGTAAGAACTCAGATGGAAACAAAGAACAAACTATTCATAATTGGAGGAAAGGTGAGACTTCTTATAAAGTGGCAAAGAACTTGGCTTAATTATGTTCTAGTGTTTAGTAGAAGGTAGGCTCTGCAAATGATGAAATCAGATATTGGGCTGGTGGTCAGGTTTGGAGGGTCTTAGTGAGTGACAGGATGGGATAAGGCTGGAGGGTGGTGGTTTATTATATCAGAGTTGCCTTGTAGGGTTTGAAAAACTAGCCATACTTCTTGGATTTGTAAGATTCACTAAGTAAATATGTCTTATCACAAAATTTTCCAAAATATCTGCCATATTTATATTTATTTATATATAAACTTGTTCAGAAAACAAGTTTAACTCTTAAGTAAATACTAAGTAAAATGCCTAAGTAAAGAAAAAAAAGAGAGAGAGAGAGATTTCTAAGCAAAATGTTGAAAGTGTAGCCTGGCTTCTCCTTATTGCTCATGGTAAAACGTGTGAGAGAGAGATAAATTGAAGAAATCATTAGGTAAAAAGGAAGCAGAACTTGGAGAGTTAGAAAATTCTCAGCCTAGCCATATTGCAAAAAATGAGAAAGCATGTTCTGGAGAAAACACCAAAGGTGTGGCTGGACAATCACTCTACAAAGAGTTTTCCTATGTAAACCAAATTAGCAGAAGCCAGGAATAGAGATGGGATTACACTTGCAGAGACAATGTTAGTTTGAATTAAAGGGGACAGTGACAGGATGAAATAAAGGAAAGCTTTTAACCTCCTGGAATCCTACAGAAGAGGACAAAAGAACTATCTATCTAGCTATGAACATGCTTTATCCTTCAAGCAAAGGCAAGAATGACTTTCAAGGTCATTCAGAGATCACTAGGTCTGCCACTTTCACCACAGGCCCAGACTGTAAAGGCCCAGGAGACAATGCTGGTTTTCCTTGGTTTCAGAGGATGATGCAGCACATACCCACCCAGTGCCTCAGGGGCTGGGCCACCAGCAAAGATTCATTTGTGCAGAGCCACTAGAAAGAGCCGTGAGCATAGGGCCACACCACACCATGGGGGCAACACCACAGTGAGCCTGAAGGGCAGATCATTTATCCAAAGAGGATTATTCTTGAAGTTTCAGTTCTAATGGAATTTTTCTTGCTAGGTTTTGTACTTGCTTGGAAGCTGTCACCTCTTTCTCCTTTCCCATTTCTCCCTTTCAGAATGGGAATGCTTATCCTATGTCTGTCCCACCATTGTATTTTGGAAGCACATAACTCCACTGATTTCACAGGTTCACTGCTGGAGAATAATTTTTGCCTCAGGATGAATCACACTTTAGGTCTCACCCATACCTGATTTACATGATGTCTAGATGAGACTTTAGACCTGGGATTGATGCTGGAATGGGTTAAGACTCATAGAGCTGTTGGGATGGGGTGAATGTATTTTACATGCAAGAAAGACATGAATCCTGAAGGGCCAGACGACGGAATATTATGGACTGGGTTTGGCCCACCCAAAATTCATATGTTGAAGCTTAACCTCCAGAACAACTGTATTTGGGTGTAGGGCTTTTAAAGAGGTAATTAAAATTAAGTGACGTCATTAAGTGACGTCATCTGATAAGGCTGGTGTCCTTATAAGAAGAAGAAGAGGTATCAGAGCTCTTTCTCTTTCTCTTTCCACATGCACACACAGGAAAACCCATTTGAAGACACAGAGAGAAGGCAGCTGTCTATAAGCCAGGAAGAGAAATCTTACCAGAAACCAACCCTACTGGTACCTTGATCTTGGACTTCTAACCTCTAGACTGTGAGAAAATAAGTGTGTTGTCTAAGCCACCCAATCCGTGATACCGTGTTATGGTAGCCTGAGCAGGCTAATATATGTATAATAATTTTCTCCAAGAATTTGACCATACATAATTATTGGAGCTGGTTAAATAATCCATATGAGGCTATTGTTTCTGTATCTGGTGCTGAAGCCTAAAGTTGCAGATAAGCAGTCCGTAGCCAGGAAGAAAAGACAGGCATGAAGTAAGAAGACAAGGACAAATAGAAACAAGCAAAGATGAATTAGAAGCTTCAAGGATCCTCTGGAACTTGCTGGTCCCTCACCACCTCTAGGCCACCAACTTTGATGATGAGGTGACCTGAAGAAGTAGCTGGTGGCCTTTGTCATAGACTTAGATAGGCACTTCACTCAGGAGTCAGAAAAGCTGAAGGAGAAGATATGGTAAAGCCAAAGGGGCTGTGGGTCTGGCTTCTGCCCCATGCTATGTAACCCAGCAGATAAGTGACAATATGTCTGAGCATCAACAGTGTTTCATGGTCTGTGCCAACCTTCCAAGCATAAAAAAGAAAAAATATATATATTGCTGTTGCTTCATATCTGCCTGCCAGATCTCATGCAAAATGTCTCATGTGGCTCATGCTAATCCAGAACTACGCAGTGATGGGAATTCTAGAATATGTAGATTTGTACTTGACACAATCAAATCTACCACAGGAATTAATGTAAGGTAGAAAGAAAGGAAACATGCCAACTGGACTGTATCTTAACCATTGGTCAAATTGAAGATTTGAATCCATAGCAGTCCTGCATGAACATTGAGCAGAACTTTCAGTTCCCATTTTAGAGCATTCTGTATCCTAGCAGAGATGGTAGCAGGACCCGTTGTCCAGGAAGATCCAGGAAAAAGCTAGTTCTAGATCCTTGAGTTCTACTGAGTATATTAAAAGCAGCAGTCACCTTATCTTGGAATCATTCTTTTTTGAATTTAAAAAGTGATTGTCTTCTGGAGTGTTCTTTATTCTCAAGCTTTCTCATTTTATAACATCTTCTAAGTCTATTCATACAGGAAAAAGAATGACAAACAGAACACAAGAGAAAGAGAGAGAGGACACCCTATTTAGGATTCTATCACTATGAGCAAAGGAGTCATACAATTGGGTAGGACTGTTTTTTAATAAATGAGCTTTACTATGGTGGTGAAGCAAAATATTGCCTGTTTGAAGGCAGAGTGAGCTGTTTATCAGTTACACATAAGAAAGTGAACTATTTGTTTGTATTTGTGTATAAGATGAACAAAGAAGACTGGAGCAGGCATAAATTTATAAATCTTAGGGTCAGAATTAGAGTCAGAGAAGTCTATGGGCAGCTATAATAGGTGGATCTGAAAGCAATAAATAGACTTTTTATTTAAAATCATTGGGTGTGATGAGAGGAAGTAAAGTGTAGTGATTAAAAGCATGGACTTTGGGGCGCCTAGGTGGCTCAGTCGTTAAGCATCTGCCTTCGGCTCAGGTCATGATCTCCAGGTCCTGGGATCGAGCCCCGCATCAGGTTCCCTGCTAAGCGGGAGTCTGCTTCTCCCTCTCCCTCTGCCTCTCCCCACTGCTCCTACTCTCTCTCTCTCTCTCTCTGTATCTCTCTGTCTCAAATAAATAAATTAAAAATAAATAAATAAATAAATAAAAATAAAAGCATGGACTTTAAAGGCAAACTACCCATAAATATATCTGGTTTCCAATGTATACTAACTATGGGACCTTGGGCAAGCTACTAAATTCCCTTTGACCCCATTTATTCAGATTTAAATGGGGGTGAGAGTAAAACTAGCTATTTGAAGTAAAGATTAAATGCTTAACATATGTAAAGTGCTGACTAACACTAGGTACACAGAAAGCACTGTGTGTTAACTACTATTATAATTCTCTATCTGTATGAGTTGAAGTGACAGAATACCATCACTAACATTTTTCAACCAGCATGTTGAGAAACACCAAAGATACTATTTTTCAAGTACTTATGACCTGTTGAGTACCCATTGTATGGCAGGTATGATGCAAAGTACTTTTCAGTTATTATTTAATGAAATCCACACAACAATCCAGGAAGATAGATTTTCTTATTCCCATTTTATGGGTAAGGAAACTGAATCTCAGACTTGAATAATTACTCAAGGTTACATAGCTAAAAAAAACCAAACAAATAGACAAGTAAATAAGATAAGGATCCTAACCCAGTTTTATTGGGCTACAAACTCTAGGAATGCTCCATCTATTAGGGTGCAAAGCCACACCCCATAATTCTGGCACTAAGTCTGCCCCTAAAGGAGGTCCTTTTGCACACATTCTTAATGAAGTCCCATCTTTCTCTTAATGCCCTGACAAGAACCAAGTCTTGAGCAGCCTGCAAGGGAGACAATTTTAGGCCTTTTTTTTTGCATTTATTTTCTTTTGAGGAATGTCCCTAAGTACAGAAAGCCTTGGGAGCCTCAGCCAGTTTGGGGACGGGAGGACTGGTTGATAAAGCTGTGAACACTGGGAGATTTTCACTGAGATTTTGCCCTCAGATCAGAGCAGCGAGCACTACCAAAGGGAAGAAGATAGAGAATTGATGGGAAACATTAGCAAATCCCCCGGATAGCTGAAAAGGTTACCTGGATTAGGCAAGATGGCAAGAGACCTGTAGGTGAGACAGAGAGAGAAAGTGTTAAAGAGGGCACGTACTGCATGGAGCACTGGGTGTTATACGCAAACAAAGAATCATGGAACACTACATCAAAAACTAATGATGTACTGGATGGTGATTAACATAACACAATAAAAATAAGTAAGTAAGTAAGTAAGTAAATAAATAAATAAATAAAATGAGAAAGTGATAAACCCTCCGGAAGCCACAATCCCTCCAGCCCTAGAGACAAGCTCACCAGTGCATTTGTGGTTGCCTTGGGCGGCTCCACTTCATCTTTCAGTACTGGATTTGCCCTTCAGGGTGTTCTCCAGTCTCCTGGGGATTATCTCTGCACAATTACATTGTGATTCAAATTGTTGATTAGAGACCAAGCAGTCCTTTCTTTGTCAACGTGTTATGCTTGCTGCCACCATATACAAAATATAACAGTTTTTTTATTTGTTTTGTTTTGTTTTGTTAAAATGTAATACAAAATAAATTTCAGGGTCACTATAGTCACATTATGAGAATGACATATGTTTGTAAATGGGAAAGTGTTGCTCTACTGACTTTGTCTTTGTCCCAAAATATTTTTTTCACTGGTGTTCTAAGTGTGAAATTGCTCAAAAGACGTTGGAAGGTTTTTGACTACACCTCATGTGACTGATAGGGGTGCATGTGTATGTGTGTGTATAAAAGAGCCCCTGCCTTGTGTCCCTCTCATTTATATCCACTCTCCTTCATCAGCTCAGGAGACTTGAATGCAAAACCAGCACAACCCATGATATTGCCTGTTATCAGAGACCTTTCTAAATAATCCTTAAGTATTTGAGAGAGCTCCTATTATCTGTATCAGCAATTCCAAGACCTCAGGATAAACATTATTTCTGATACCATAAAGAGTTACAGAGAGACTACCTAGAGCAAATTAAACAGAAAAAGAGATTTTATTTATTAAATTTTTTTTCTCTCCTAAAAGAAATGTTGATTAAAGTGAGTTGATTCACAGACAGGAAGAGAACTATCTGTCTTTTCCATATCTATCTGTTCCACCTGGAGACAAAAACTAATGATTGGTCATAAATGGTTAGCTGATGCTTCTTTATTGACTTGTGGTTTGCAGCAGCCTTACTTCCTTTGCTTTGTGACATCATTTTCCTGTTCATTTCCCACGGTTGCATATGTGGGTTTATGTGGTACGCACTAATCCAACAAATGGAAGAAATTATGGACCATGTCAGAGAGCTTTCAGGAATAGAATTGGGAACAAAGGAGCCAATACTTGAAGCATCCATAAAATAAAAAGAGTGATGAGATACATAACGGAGAAGCTTCTTTAGTTAAAATTAGAGTCCTGCTCACAGAATGTGATTTTCTTTATGGCCCATGATCTTCATGCTTCCAACACTCACTTCTGGGCTAGCCCAAAGGCATTTTGGGCTACTAGGCAGACATTTATCCTACAAAGACCAATGGGTTGACCAAGACTGACCAGCCACCAGGGGGAATCATTTTCATCAGCAAGAGGGAAGAGGACTTCTTTAAGGTAGTATGGTATGCGCGAACCATAGAATTCCAGGAAGTTTAGGATGCTGGTGCAATTCCCATGGAGAGAGAAAAAAGGGTTTGAGGTTATTCCACTTAGCCAAAAAGCCTTCAGGCTAGAAATTGCTGCCCAAGATAGTTTGGGGTCACTATAAATTCTGTGATCTGACCCTAATAACCTCACTACCTCACGAGCTAAGAGCTCCTTGGAATGTCAACGGAGTGTCAGAAGTGCCCCTTGGCTGAGAATAACTTGTACTCTGAAGGAAGACACCTTGTGCTGTACTTTTACTAACACTGTCTGTAGCGAGGAGCACCTCTGGTAGCTGTTCACTAAAATTCTCTGCCACATTGTTGGGGTTTCAGCTTGATAGTCAAGAACAAGGTGCTCTGCAATGTTACATTGATTGCTGTTTGATGTCTCCTTTTTTTCTTATATTCTCCATGCACTAGATGTTGCGTTTACATGTTGAGCTAAATACTTGCATTAAGCCCATTGTCTAAGCAATTGTTCACTCAGAATTTATCTGACTGTAGAAAAGGGTGATCTTCTTTTAAGAGTCTGAGTTCTAGTTCTCAAAGTAGTGGTATCTGAAATAAGTTTGCTATTGCATGGCATCTGCAGAGGCTCTAGGAATCATTAGAAGCACAAGGTGTGTGGTAATGCTTGGTCACAGAAGGATCCCATGGTTACCAGCAAAGCTCTGGGAGGACAGCAGTAGAATGAAGAAAATAAAGATTTAAGTCCCAAGTTACTGGATTTTCTAAGTATCTTTAGGGGAGTTCCTTGGTTTTTCAGTGTTTATGACAGTACTTGATATATAGGACAAATGTCTGTTGAATGGGTGACAAAGGAATGCTTAGCCTAGGCAGAGCCTAGAGAGGACTCTGCATCCAGGGCTATGAAACCCCAGCCTGACACTGTAGACACCTAGTGCAGCTATTGGAGCAAATGCTGCCGTAGGACTTCCTCTTCAACGGGAAATTTTGGTAGCTTGATATATGGAAGAAAAGCTTTGTGATTACAATATCTACCTTTTGAATATGGACCTTCAGAGCTTCAGCTTAGTCATCTATAAAGTGGGATGTAGAGACATACAGGACCGGAGGATATATTAAATAGTATTATAGGTCATTGTAGTTGGAAAAGCATCTAGTTTACTGCCTAATGCTGTCCTGAAGATTTTTCCATACACTATTTTGGACACTTGGATAAAAATCAATGTGTCTTTGTCATTTTGAGATAAAGGATATCTGGGGGAAAAATGAACATTTACTGAGTACTTGATATACATATGCGTGTTAGAAATGTCATGTTTCTCATCTACTATTTACAGTAACTCTGAGATAATAGTCTGTGTCTTACATAGATCAGTTGAGCCTCAAAATGCTTAAATATCCATATCCAGCTGGCAAATGAAGTCATCATTTCAGTCCATTGTGTCTGATTCCCCAGTCTATGATCTGTTCTCTACATGATGCTGCTGCCCTGTGGGTAGTGTAAATTGGGTGACAAGAGTTCAGAACTGTTAAATTTTTCTACTTTTGGCATTTGGTTTATGTTACTTAATCATTTGCTTGGTTTCAAAAACATCACATGTAGAAGAGATCTGGGTGAACCTTTTACCTAATGTCTAGTAGCCTATGCAAATTAATTTTAAATCAATTCTTGCCTTTAAGAAGTCAGGTAACAATAACATTCATAATTCACTAATATGGTTTTTCTCAGGTTTTAGAAAATTTCTATTTTAACATTTCTTTGAGTTATTAATGCAATTGAATTTCATTTTTTTCTTACAAGCTTACAGGTCTCTCTTTTTTTCCACAACAAAAAGAAATATCTTTTCATGTCTTTTTTTTTTTTAATTTAAAGATTTTATTTATTTATTCATGAGAGACAGAGAGAAACAGAGGGAGAAGCAGGCTCCCAAGGAGCGGGAAGCCCGATGCGGGACTCGATCCCAGGACCCTGGGATCATGACCTGAGCCGAAGGCAGACGCTTAACCATCTGAGCCACCCAGGCGCCCTCTTTTCATGTCTTAAAGATGAATGAACCACCTATGGATAAATATGCCATAATACACACACACACACACACACACAGAACTATGGTAAAGAAGTAATATTGCTTTTTGCAATTGCTTCTGTGAGAAAAGGAGTGAGTCGGGAATGTTGGAGGCAAATGGAAGAGTATAGAGTGGACTGCAGCTGATTCAACGCCTCTGCCGCAGGTGAGTGTGTGAGTGGGGAGTGTGAAGTCTAGATTTCACCATCATCATCAAACACAATTACATGTTTGTCTTCACCATCATCATCACCAAACATAATTTGTAAGCATTGTTGGTGCATGGTTGGAATGAATGACCCAATACTCAGCTCAGTGTTGCTGAGAACTATTTTGGGGCATGACAGTCTGCCTGCATCTTGCCCTTGGTCTGGCACAATGTGAGGTCAAGGCCCATTAACAAGCTGAGAGTACAAATTGAAGCTTCCCAATCTTTCTCCTATCATGCAAATCTAGAAAATGATAATATTTTATGGCATTTGGATAAATGGAAAAAGATGCTCTTGGCCGGAGGCCACCAGTCCAGAAACTTTGGCAACTCCAGGTCACACATGGCTGCCATAAAGCCAAGGAAAGCAGGATCTCAGCACACCTGTGGCCCATTCATGGCACAGCATTGCACTACTATCCGCACCAGTTGAGAAGTGCTAATCTAAATTACTTATACTGGTGAACCACATGCGTACTTACTGACAAAATTCTAGTGCTTGTAATATTTGAAATACCCCCTAAGTTAATGAATGCATTTAAATATTCAACAAATTGCTAAATTCTATTGATTGTTTGTCCATGAGTTCTAGCAGTTCAATTGACCCTAAAGGCACATAGAGACTGGAGGGGAAGGAGGAAATTGTCACAAATATGTCAAGGTTTCATTATGACCAGATGTCTCTAAACCATGGACCCGTTACCTCCAATGAAATAAATCTCAGCCAAATCCAAAAAGTAAATCAGACAGTCCACTGAATGTTGTGGCATTGGAGGGAGACTTGGAGCAAAGTAGCTAAATAGTGTTATCTGGGGGTTTTCAGAATATTGTTTCACTTAATAATTGCTTTAAATAGTCATAAAATAATAGACTCAAGATCCCACGCTTTAAGGAGTATTCTATGAGATGTTCCTCAGGAGAAGTCTAACATACTTGTCCCTCAAGGAAAAAATCTGGAGGCACTTCCTCCTAAAAGTTTTCTATTATGTTTCCCCAGGATCCCCACTTCTCAGGAAAGCATCTTGTTCTCTCTTCAACCTCAGCCCTCATGTATCAGGTGGTAACTGCTTTTTCAGGGTATGGATGAAATCCTTAAGAGCTGGGGTCATGTCTTACAGACTTCTGCACAGCATCTTGCAAGTACCCAATAAACTATCAAATGACAGATGATGAGGAGTATGGAATTTGGGGAATATTTATACACTATCATATGTATTTTATTCACTACAGATGAGAAGCTGGTATGTTATAGACTAGATAGTCTGTAATGTTGCTTTCCCAAAATTCCTTTTATGATGTCAGTTGTGGAGAACTTGGAAAGGGTTTCTTAGAGAAACACTTTTATGTGTGGGGGTAGGTTACCACTCAAGCTATAAAATTCAATGTAACAGTGAATGTCACCACATCAGAAGACACATGAAACAAGCCTGAAATCTGGACCTGGGGTGGGGGTGGGGGCCTCATAATGCAGAAAGAGGGAAGGGTTCTGGCTTCTCCCATCTGTGTGCAGTTGGCCCTTGGCAGTATTTTGAAAAAAGAAATATTTGAGACTCTCCCATTTATCTTAAACCATGATTTTGCCTCATCCTAGATCTTTCCTATTTCCTAAAATGCTGCACTTTAAAAATAACCCCTTTAGCTTCAATCACAACACAGATTTTCTTACTGTACAAGATCTGAAGCTTGTGTTCAGCATAAAACAAGCTGATCCAAATGAATCCCACAAAAGTGAATGACTTATCTGTGAGATGCTTGCTCTGTTGAGTGGTGATTGAGGTTAATCCTCTAAACTGTTCTTGATTTTCCCAGATTTTGTCTGGCTTTGAAGATCCACAGTTTCTCTCAGTGCTCTGTTATTTCATTCTGACTTTTCCTGGAAACAGAAACGCTGGTGCTGCCTCTCGCCTGGGCAGGAGTGACCCTCTGTGTCTCTCCTGGATCACTTATTTATAAATTGGGAATGTGCAAGTCTGGTACTGCCTGTGCTCAGGAAGGCTGACTAACATTCCCCATGGCAAGGAATGGAATGCCCACTTCCCTAAACCTTCAGAAGGCAGCTCCGGCCACGCCCATGAACAGCCTGGGGGACAGGGGAGCCACCCTGGGGTTTGGAGGCTTGAGCTAATGACACACAACCGGCTGGCTGTGGTCACGGGCTGCTTTGCCAAGGTTGTACAGCTGGTTGCCTGTGTGTTGGAAGATTCTGATGCCCCCTGCTGTAACTTGGGTTGCCAGGGAGAGCAGTTCCAGTGGGTGTTAAAGAGACCACAATTTATCTTTTCTCAGAGGCATCCTTGTTCCTTTGCTTCTGGCAGGTCCAGCTCAGCTCAGGTTGTGGTTACGTAAGTGTTATATAGTGAGCCATCTGTCTTCCCGAGGGGCCAGGCTGATTTACAAGCAAGGCTATAGACAGTGTTTGGCACAGTCATAGCTTGCATTTTTACTCCAGATTTGAACCTCCAGAATATTCTGTGCTGTGTTCACTCCCTTGCATGAGGCAAGCATTCCATGTATTTATTTCTTCCTTTCATTTTTGCCTGGAGTGTTTGTTTACCATAGAGCTGCATAATACCTCAGCCATTTCTTTAACTCTCTTAATCTCCTCAAATGAAGATTGTTTTTGCCTTCTATTCAGCTGCTCTCTCTACAGCTGCTAGAAGTTCTTCAAATTTATGCTTTTATTAAATATTTAAGCATGTATTTTCAGGGATGGAACATGTTCTCTGCTAAGAGCCACGCCAGCAGATTTATCTCCGCTACCAGTGGAGGGATGAATTTATGAAAGTCTGTGAAATGTCCCCAAGTAGCCAGCAGCAAATGAAGATAGCCGAGGTTTTATATTCTTTTCAGCTTCAGACTGGCCCTTATTCCTAGAAGACCCTTGGTCTGCAGCAGTATTCAGGGCTGTGAAATTTGAGGGTCAGCATCACAGAATGAAAGCGAAATGGATAAATGCATGCTGATTTAAAGTAAAATGTGTACCCCCTGAAAGAAGATGGTAATGTTTAAATTCCTGCAACTAAGGCAAAAATCTGTTATTCAATGAATAGGACTCCTGCAAGTAAACTTTGCAAATGAGATCATCTTTTAACAGTTGTGTGGAGTGATCCAACCACTCCAAGTGCTTTCTGAGCACTTGCCATGTGCTCAGCCTGGTGGTGGAAAGATGCTGCTTTCAGAAACAGCATAAAGAAGGGCCCCTGAGACTTTGCCAGAACAGTGGGGGCTGAACCCAGTCCTGACGGGTCATCAGAGTTTTTCTCCTGAATGCTGCCCTTTCCCCATTCATGACTCTCCAGGGTAAATGCTGCTGTCTATTAAAAAGAACACAGAAGGGAAGACAGATGCTTTGCTGCTGAACGAGTAAGAAATGCCACCAAGCCACCATTACCTATAGTAAGAAAAAAAAATGATCTTAAAAGAAACAAAAGTACTTACTTATTTTCAACCTTAAATGCAATCAGCATCAATAATATCCAAAGACAAATCAAAATAAGTGGTTATACTAATTGTCTTTGCGTCTTTCCAGCTCCTACACCAGTCCGCTTTCTTATCACCTAAAGCTTAGCTCTCTACCTGGTTTCACTCCCATAAATAATTACCTGATACTCTCTGCCAAACTTTCCTCAAGCTGCCTTCCCACCCACCTGTCTGCTGCCTCTCACCTGGCAGTACACTCTTAGTACCCTCTCTGCCTCTCTGTGTTTCTCTCTTCTCATTCTCCACTGCTGGGTTTTCATACCCAGACCACTCACCCCAATATACACACAACTCAAACCTGACATATATTGCCTCTTTATACGATGTGTAATCACTTTGACCTAATTCCATCTCTGCCACCGACTAGTATATCATTGTTTCATGCTATCTTCCATTCTAAATAATTAAAGTCTCAGTAACAATTATAAATTAATATTGTTTAGAATTCAAATACCTTCTATCTCCCTGTTTTGCTTATTTCTTGGGTTTCAAAGCAGTCAGTTGCCTTTTCCTAGAAGAACCTAAAAAATCCTCCCCTTGATCAAAACTGCTACCTATAGTGATGATTTCTCTCCCTGGATTAGCCTCTTGCCCTGTGCTTCTTGCTCTTGTGTGCAAACATCTCCCTCCAAAATTCTGAGATAGTTTTCTGTACCTCATGTCTACCCTGACCAGCACTGATGACTTTAGTCTTGCAAATCTTTAGGTTTGATACTAGGTGAATGATGTAATCACTTGGCATCTTTTAAAAATACCAGAGTTATTTTTATGCACAACATATGTTAAACTTAATCTCACACGTAGATATATATAAACAAATAACTTTCTTCACAGTCCCTGATTACAGTCTGCTTGAGGAGACAAGACTAGCACACATGCATTAATTCTGGAACAATATAAGGGTGCTAAGCGAGGTGCTAACTCACATGATACTGTCAATAAGAAACCAAGGAGTATAGGGAAGTCTGAGAAGGATAAAGGCAGTAAGTGTCAGTAAACTAGGATTGATGGTCTTTGAGGACTAGAAGGATTTAATTAAGAGAAGGAAAAAGCAAGGGCATGCAGGGAAAGGGAATAATCTAATAGAGGCAAAAAAAAAAAAAAGGAAAGGAAGGATATGTGTTTGGCGGAGAAGAGGACATTTAAGACACTGGCTGAAAAACACAGGACAAGAAGTGATGGATTACTTTCCGTTCTTTTTCATTATTTTCCATTAGTTTGAGTAAGTAGGGTGAGCCTCAGTTATGGTGGGCCATAACAACCAGATATCACAACTTGAACTTTAGATGCTAGGGCATAGCTATCAGGTGCTAAAAACATTATGAAAACCTGAGTCTAAAGAACCTGAATTTAGGGTTTGGGAACAGCTGGGAGGTTATTTTATTACACATTTTCAGATAATGCGATTCCTGTCTGATTTTTTTTTCTTTAATCAAAGACTAGGGAATATTTTTCCTTCTATAATTCCTCTTTATTGATATTAAGCTAAGAATATAGATATGATTGGAATAAGTTTTTTTTTTAAAGGAAATAAGTGGCCAGTTTACATAGGTACAATGTGCTTGCCATGCTTCTTTTATTTATTTTTTTCTTTTCTTTTTTAAGATTTTATTCATTTGACAGAGAGAGACAAAGCGAGAGAGGGAACACAAGCAGGGGGAGTGGGAGAGGGAGAAGCAGGCTTCCCGCAGAGCAGGGAGCCTGATGTGGGGCTCGATCCCAGGACCCTGAGATCATGACCCGAGCCAAAGGCAGACGCTTAATGACTGAGCCACCCAGGAGCCCCGCTTGCCATGTTTCAAGTACTTCAGACACAGAGGGAATTAAGATGAAGGCGGGTTGGAGTTACCACTTAGCTATATGGTGCCACAAACCAATGATTACTAAAACCTTGCTTCCTTCTCTTGATGTTCCCTCTCCCAATATTTCTCTAGTGTGGGGACCATAAAGTGAGTGTTGTGTGCCAGTCTCAGCTTATTAATAACCAATATTGTGGCTGGACCAGCCCTTGTGGATCTTATTATCATTGCAAGATGCCCTTGGGCAGTAACCAACCGGAAAGTTTGAAAATAAAGATTTATTCCTCACGGGACCTGAAAATTACACAGCACACCCGGGGCCACACAGCAAGGTTTCAGGTAGAAAGGAAAACAGAGAAGTGCATGGGCCTGAGGTTGAGGGTGGGTGCCTAGGGTTTCCCAGGCTCACTCTTTATTGATGAATTTAAAACACCAGAGTATAAATTTAAAGCAGAGGAGAAAAAAATAAGTGACCTTAATGTTCAGTTATTGAAATCAACCAGCATTCTAAACCAAAGGAGCCTCAGTGCAGGGAGGCAGCCTATTCTTTTTCTAGTCTTGTGGCCGGCCATGTGTTTATTGGAGATAGCCATCTTTGAAGTGGATGCCCCTTTGAAGAGGATGCTTCATCAGTCAAAGCTTACGTCAGGCACTTGCATTACATAAAAGAAATTTAAAGTCAGGACTTACACTACAATCTTCACCATGATGCCAAAGCATCAGAGTCAAAGGTGAGGACATTGACTTCCTGGTAGCTGATATGCTAAAAGCCCAGGGTAGGGCTCATTGTAACCGAGAAAGTGCACATCTAAATGGGATTATAGTAGCAAATCCTATAATAATTATACAGGCAATAGTCGGAAATCCAATCTGTAGCCATTGTCCCGAACTTTAAAGTGTTCAGCCATGAAAACAGGTCATTGATCTTGTGGGCTGGCCCTGGGAATCTTTTCAAAGATTTGGGTAATGTGAAATATTTTAACATCTTCGGCCGTTGGGTATAAGGAAGTTTGAACCTGTCCTGAGTTGGTACTTCCATACCTTATCAAACTAGCCTCTTAGTCCTAAGAATAGGTCAGTTCCACTAAATGGTTGTTTTATTTCAGGAAACAGTGATGCAGGTGGGCTTCCAAAGTTAAGCCTATCTGATGCAAGTATTTGCATCAGGTATTTAATAAGAGGCATTTCTATGGAAACAAAAGAAAAAAATCCACAAAGGTTAATGATTGGAGCAGATTATAATCCCTGTTTCTGGGTTCTGAAGACAGGCAGTCGAGCATATGTCTAGATGTCAGGCTCAAAGTGCCATCAGATGGGCTGAAGGCAGACAGTGACAATCTGGTAGATTTTCCTGATTTGCACTGTGGATGTCTCTAGTGGTCTTTTTGAGTGGCTTGCATAGCAACCGGCATAAAGATTGTCTATACATGAGCTGTTGTGGTGATTCTCTGAAGTTTATATAAAGTTGTCCCATTTTAGCTTCCATGGCTTTGGGAAAGGACAGCTTTAGTTCTCAATAACTCTAGGGCATGAGGATGGGAAAAAAAATTGGGAACATTAGTGTGGAGAGTTGCAGCAAGACATTGGAGGGAATGATAAAAATCTAGTCCAATTTATAGGTAGAAAACAAAATCTTACAGACACTTCACAGAACTAGAATCTAATATTCACAGGTGTATATTATAGTTTCTACTGAAAAATAATCTTTCTCTTCACAATCACACCCATTTCTATCAAAGATACCATACTAAGACTAATTTGTTTACAAATTAAGTCTAGTTTCTATAAACTTGGCCTGATTATTTACATAAGTGCAGCAAGAGTAGTGATTGACTACATAGGTTCTTTTAGGTCTGCTTTGTTGGAATCTTTCATAAGGAATCTCAGATTAAACTTTTCTTTCAGATTTTATTTATTTATTTTTGATAGAGTGAGCACAAACAGGGGGAGAAGCAGGCTCCCCACTGAGCAGGGAGTCTGATGCCGGACTCGATCCCAGGACCTGAGATCATGACCTGAGCCAAAGGCAGACACTTAACCAACTGAGCCACCCAGGCGTCAGATTGAAGTTTTAAAAGTCTCTCCAGGCTAGGAAGCCAAGCCAAAGACTTGCCATCAGACCTTGCCTACAGTACCTATAGATTTGGATGACCTCCTCTCTTCTTGAGGTCCCCCAAGATATCCTGAACTTTGGCCCAGGAATCTGCCAGAAAGTGAGCTTCCTCACTCACCTGGTAAGGTGGTCAGGAACTCTGTAAGCAAGGTACCAGGCTGATTTTTCAAAGGGGCTTTATCAATCCATAAAGTGAAACTTAATTTCCTTGAAGTTGTCCAGTTATTTTCAAGTCTATGCATACTCTCTCAAATTTGACATTCCAGTCAATTGTGTGCTTGTGTTACAGGGAGAACAGACTCCTATTGAACTTATGCAAATAACTACATTGCCATGAAAATAAAAATACTCACTAAGAGTTTCTGAATTCTGAAGGGATCAGGTAGGGAGAAAAAGATAAATGTTTCTTCTTTGTTAACAAAGGTACATCTTACCCAATTGCTGATAACTTGAGAGAAAAGAGAGAAAGGTTTCCTTCAATCTGGAAAAGCAAAACATAAAAGAACTAACAATATTTCAAAAAAAAAAAAGCCATAAGATTATAATTATCTTCATCAGGTCATTCAGTCCTATGTAATTAATTCTTGATCTTTATCTTTTGTTAGCAGTGTTATGAACCCAATTGTTCCTTAGAGCTCCGTGAACTCTTACCCAGTTCAGTGGTATGATCTGACAGTTATCAGAAACTTGTTCTTGTCAGAGTCCTTTCCATGAATCTCCTTGAAGATGAAGCAATTTTGTAAAGGCACAGGGTAAATCAATAACTGCAAATGACAAAAGACTTAAAAATGTCCATGGCTAAAGATCTGATAAGAGTTTGTTATAACGCAATTAAGAAGGAAATTTTATTACTGCTCTGACATACAGTGTTTTAAGATGATAACTGGAATTATGACTGATAACATTTCACATAAGATTTTTAAGGATTTCATATAATTTCTGGAACACTTATATTAATGACACATAGTCACACCAGGATATGCATAAAAAAGGCTTAGCATTGTTTATTTGATCATACTTCCTATGAAATTTAACATATCAAATAAGCCTAATTAGTTTAATGTCTCTCTTTTCATAAGGAGAGAGAACAACTCCTTTGAGATGTTCCAGTGACCCTTTTGGAAAATCCCAAGTTACTTCAAGGTCAAAAAGATTTCACTTAGGATTTGATTTGGGGAAGTTTGTCAAAAGTATTAAAAGGTTTTGGACACTTGACTAACTGGGATTACAGCTCATTATGAAACAATACTTACTTATCTACTTAACCAAAGTGACAAAAGATTTTAAAGACAACAAGTTACGTAGTGTGAGCAACACTTAGCTCTTTTAATTTTCTTAAGTAATCAAATATCTGATTAAGACAACATGAAACACAGGAAATTATTTTGATAAAACACCAAAATCTTTGCTTTCTGGCCAGATTACTTCAAAAGTAAAGAAACACCTTCATAAACTCTTATCAGGAGCAGACCAATGCTCCAAGAAAACTTTGTTCTTTTCGTAGATGGAAGAAAATTACAAAAGCATACCATTGATATTAAAGCTTATTTAAAAAAAAAAAACAACCATTATAATAGCAATTCATTTTAGCCAACTTGACCACAAAAGGTGAAATTCTCTCTCTCTTTCTTCCCAGCTCTCTATACTAGTTTGTCCTTTATTTTCCTCTTTCATTCTGAAATAACCAGCTTTTCTTTTCTTTTCTTTTTTCTCTTCTCTTCTCTTTTTCTTTTCTTTTTTTTTTTTAGGACAAAATTACTTTCATTTTCCTTAACAAAAATGCATTTCTATACCTTATACCTTCTCTTAGCCAAAAACACGTCCTACTTTCATTGCATACTGAGTTGTTCCCCTTTATTATTTCTAATAGCTTTAATAACACGTATTAATTATTAATTAAACCAAATTTAAACTAGCTTTTATTTACCAAAGATTATCTCAGATGATGTAAACTTGAAAAATATTTGGGTTAATTTCTATATTTCCGAGTTTTAGGAATACTTAATTCATTAGCACAGATTTTTAAGCCAATTAAATAGAGCTCTTTCACAAATTAACTTTGGTAATACTATCTGGAAGTAGAGGGGCGGGGGAAGCACATACGCCTAACATACACCCATAGACGTTCCTAAACATAAGGCAGGCACAGAGACCCTATAGCTTCCATTCCAAAACGTTAGCCACAAATCAGGTATGATACTATAACACTCAGTAGTTTACAAATAACAGTTGAACCCAAATTGCCAGATAAAACAAGTTAAGTTTATCTAATCCTATGGCTAAAGCATTTTATTATTATTTGTGGGGAAGACTTTCAAGATTTGTATTTGTCCTTGATTTGCAATCTTAAGGAGGCGGTGGACTAGGTTTTAGGCAAGGAAGCTTTTATAGCATTTTGTGTGTGTATATATTCTGAGTATAGTTGACACATAACGTTACATTAATTGCAGGTGTACAGCATAGTGATTCAAGTTTATACCTTAAGCCATGCTCACCAGGAGTGTAACATTTTGTATTTTAAAAGGCCTCTCCCCTCCCTCCCCCACCCCCACTTTTTCCTTTCGGTCTCAAGTGGTTGTGGGCAGAATTTTAATTAGTTTCTAAGTTGTTTATATTTCAAAGACATCATAAGATACACATCTTCAAGGGACAGAGAAAGGATGTGAGTTTTCTCCTAGGAGTTTCGTTGTCTTTTGGATGGTTTCCATAGTCCTAATAAAATGTAGTAGCACTGCCTTGCAGTTAGGGAGAGTACCCTATAAAACTAATTCTCTGGACTCAAGGTCAAATGGAACCTCTTCAGGGTTAGAAATGAAGAGGGGGTCATTGGGGTCACTGTGGTCATGGAAATGATAAATCCATTGGACCATGCCAATTTTGTGCAGCAGGAGATGGGCTTCATCTTAGTGTTTTCCGTTCCCTGTGAGCCTTAACAATGATCAGTGTGATAGAGGAATGGGCATAGCACCAGGTAATAAATACCTAAGTGAGGAGAGGGAGGGCCTTGGTATGAATATCGGTGGCTCTAGGGGCCTTTGCCTTCCCATTTCCCTCTTCCTCCTCACTAGAAACCTCAATAACCCTATCAGCTTCTCCCTTGGTGGCAGGTTCATTCCTTGTGGATTTACCCTGTTCGAGGAAACAAGCGCATAGCCCAGTTGGATCTTTAAGAAAATTATGGATTTTAGTGTCTTTAGAGGTACTGGCCCGTTGATGCCTTTTGGCAGCTGTGAATAACAATTCAGAGCCTGTTCCAAACAAAGGAGAAAACTCACATTAGTCAATTAGTTCTCCTTTCTTCTTCCTGCTGTGTAAAATCTTTAAGAAAGTTTTGAATTTCAGGTGAAGTAGAGCTTTTGATCTTAGTTTCTATTTCTTATTTTTATTCTGTTACCTTAATGTTACATGTCATTACCAGAAAATTTTGGATGACCTCCCTCATTGTGAAATAGGTGGCTGCTTTCCTTTCTAGGGTGTCCCAAAAGACCGCTCTGGGATTGGGGTCCATCTCCACCAGTGAGATATGCATAGAGTTTTTGGAAAAAGCCCCTAGGCCTCAGGAGTGTGATACCAGCATCTGGGCTTGCTGGTGCGCATGGCACTGAGTAACACCCAAGAAGCGGTCACGGGGTTTTGCATTTATCAAAGAGCTGGTATACTTCCTCTGGTTTTAGCACCAGATGTTCAGGAATTTTTATTTGTCCATTAATCTTTTAGCAACATCACTCCAGGGATTGGGTCCATAATATCCCAACAGGTGAGAGGGCAAAAAACAACAGTAGTGAGTGAAGGTGTTGACACAGAAACCACAGGCCTCTGCAGTATTTTCCCTTTGGTGATGCTAATAGTTTCCATTTGCAAGACTGGTTTACGATATGTAGTCCTGGTGTCACTGACTGGCTCAGTGGTCACAGGTGGAGTTCTCCCATCCTCTTCACCCATGGAAATCTTTTCTGTGGGCCTTTAGCCCAGAGTCTCTCCTTGGGTGCTGACCATAGCCTTGCAATCCAATCCTCTCTCCTTAGTCATCCTTGGCCTTGTGGTGTGGATGACCCTTGTGCTCATTAAGTCAATTAGTCAATTAAGGACTTTATAATTAGTAGTCTAATCATCTTGTTAGACCATATGGCCTTGATTGTGCTGCTCTGGGGAGATCGTTGGATTATTGTGACACCTTTTACGTCGGATACCACAGGAACACAGAACGGAGGCAGTATGCAAAAGCATGTAACTGTAAGGTAGATCCACAGCAAGTGGGGCTCCTTTCCCAGATGGTGTTATCCACCTGAGTTAAGTGGTTAGTAAGCAAGTTGCAGGTAAAGGGCATTCCTTTAAACCCAGGCATTTTAAATTACATAGCACACCTGGGGTCACACAGTGAGTTTGAGGGTAGAAAGAAAGAGAAAGAGAAGAAAAGTGAGCATGGGACTGGGGTTCTGCTTTAACTGGGTTCAAGGGTGGGACCTAGGACTTATGGGTTTACTCTTTATTGGTGAATTTAAAGTATAATGGTGGGAATTTAAAGCAGAAGAGAAAAAACAAGTGACTAAATGGTCAGTTGTTGAAATTAGCCAACATCTCTAAACCAAAGGGAATAGCCTTGTGAGAAGGTGGCCTGATTCTTTGTCTAGTTGTGAGACACTGTCCAAGTGTTTATTTGGGATTGCCATCCTTGAAATAGATACCTCTTTGAAGTGGATGCTACACAATCACAGCTTGAGTCAGGCACTTGCATCACAAAACAGAGAAAAAAACCTGTCAGTACTTACAGGACAATGAGCCAACATTTCAAAATTGCTGGGAGAAGTAAAATGAAGTGGCAAAATGGCTTAAGAAAAACCATTGTCAAAAATACAACTCTTCAGAATATGTAATGAGATATAAAACCTTAATAATTATTTATTTAAAATTATTTTATCAATATGTCACATGCAAATATCACAATTCAGTTGGCAGCTGGTATTTATTTTGAAAGATTCTGGAATTCTATTCCTGAAAATCAGCTTTCATAATGGCATTCTTGCTCATTGCCTCTTAAAAATGGTGTGGTCTTATTATATTATAGCTGTTTTCAGCAATAATATGATAGATATTTTGAAGAACTTTTCATTGATTGTAAGAATGCAAGGACCAGTTATTGATTAGATATATGGATGAAAGATAGGAATATGAAAAAGGCAACACATCTTGGATGATCAGGACCATGGAGATTTCAATGAGAACTAAGAAAATTGGGGAGAGGAATTATATTGTGAATAATGGATTTAATCTTAATTACCCTAAATTAGCAGCAGTGTCAGGAAACCAAAGGAAAAGGGCTCAGGAGGCATGTTCATGACCATGGAAAGACCATTCTTGATTTGTGACTTGCTGTTCCTGTGTGTGGAAGGATCTGTCCTTCCACGCAGGATTGTTCTTATGCAGTAAGTCATGAATACTCTATTTACTTGAGTAATCAATGTTGATAGATATTTCTGAACCAGCTGCTAAGACATATATCTATATTTATTCATTTATTTGTTTATTTATAAGGAAATATACCCATATTAAACTAACTGGCTAACTTATTAGCTCTATCTTGTATATTTGTCAATAGTAAATACAAATGAAGTCAGTTTTTTCAGTACTACCTCAGGGAGCCAGCAAGTTTTCTACTATACAACCTACAAGTCTTAATTCAGTAAGGATTGTATTAATATGAAATAGAAGATTTCTTCACTAAAAACCTTCATGGGTCATGTAAACAATATCAAGGAGAAGACCAGTAAGCAGTGACAGGCTGCCAGAGTCCCCCATGAGGGTCCTCAATTTGATATTAACTGTTATTAATGAAGGAGAACAAAAATCTGAGATAGGCCATTGCAAAGAATATTGGAGCTTTTAGAATTTTAAGAGAGTGGAATGTGAAAGTGTAGAAGAAATCAAGTATAAGATGGTTGGGGATCCCTATTCTCTAAACACTGAGAGACATGGGTAGCAAGGAGGGTTTAGGGTTAAACTTTTCTTAAAAGGTAACTGTCAATGTATTTGTGTAAGGAGAGAAGAATTCCAGAAATCTGAAGACTAGAGAACATTTGATTTGGTGAAGAGGAAATGTTAGATTAAATGTCAATATGAGAAGACTGAGGTTTATATATGTTGAAATAAGAAATGCTGAATTGATGACCTTATGTTTGGCATTATGCTTAGGTGGGCTTAGGACTTGCAATTTGGAGTTGATTCCTACCCATTCAAGAAATAATTGAAATATTTGGAATTTAGCCTCAGCTATTCTAGAAAAATAAATAAAAGTCTATTATTAATTTAAATAATTTAAATTACAGAAATTAAAACATATGTTTTAGTAGCTATCATGTAGAGTAGGGAACCCAATTATTAAGATCCCCATGTCTGAATGAAGGGAAGCCAATTTCTAGCAGAATACTGGACAATAGCACTCTATCATAGAAAACTACCTTCTAATTTCCTTTCTCTAAAACTAATTTGCTCAAAATAGCATACCTATTAAGAGTGGGACCTAAACCCAGATGATCTGATTCTGAAACATCAATATCAATTTTGGGTCTCTTGCTTCCACTTTGCTTCCATCTGTAGATCACATTGAAGCAATCTGCATCTGAGCTACTTTGCCATTGTTTGATCTCCTTTCCAAGTAGAAACGTGAGGTGTTTAATATTCCCGTCATATATCTGTTTATGTTACTCAGATCAGCTATATTTGTTTAAATTTGTAGCCTCGAATTCCAATGATGTGTACCTTTCTTAAATTAATAATTGATCTTTTAATCTTCTTAGAAGGAATGTTAATCAGACAGATAAATAAGCCTTATTCCAAATTCCCAAGGCCAAAAGAAAATTCGAGAATAGCCTTAAAGGGAATATAGCAGAGTAGTGCCTGGATGGCTCAGTCAGCTGGGTGTCCAACTCTTGATTTTGGCTCGGGTCATGATCTTGGGGTCCTGGGACTGAGCCCCACGTTGACCCCTATGCTCAGTGCAGAGTCTTCTTGTTCCCCTCCCTCTGCTCCTCCCCCCAGCTTACACACAGTCTCTCTATCTCTAAAATAAATAATAAATAAAATCTTTAAAAAAAAGGGGGGGTGCAACAGCTAGCCCGGGAGTTCTCAGATAGGCAACAAGAAATACCATAAGAGTTAGCCACACCTTTTTCTTCCCTCATGCATGCATGAGTAATTATCAGGTTTGTATCTCTAAGTGACTAATGAACTTAGTTGTCAGTGAGAGGTATATCCTTCATTCTATATTCTGGGAAGGTGTAGGTAAAGGAATGGGCCTAGATTGTGATAATGTTTCAGTGCTTTCCTCGTCGGAAATAGAGTTCATTGGAAGACGCTATTGGATTGAGGTTTTTTTTTTTTTAACCTAGAGAATTTTTTTTTATTTTATTATATTATGTTAATCACCATATATTACATCATTAGTTTTTGATGTAGTGTTCCATGATTCATTGTTTGCATATAAAACCCAGTACGCCATTCAATACGTGCCCCCTTTAATACCCGTCACCACGCTAACCCATCCCCTGAACCCCCTCCCCTCTAGAACCCTCAATTTGTTTCTCAGAGTCCATAGTCTCTCATGGTTCATCTCCCCTTCCGATTCACCCCCCTTCATTTTTCCCTTCCTACTATCTTCTTCTTTTTTTAACATATAATGTATTATTTGTTTCAGAGGTACAGTTCTGTGATTCAACAGTCTTACACAACTTTATAAGGAAATTAGTGGGATTAAACAGTAACAGTTACAAAGCTCCCAGGCATGTTATCACCACACTAAGGGACAAAGAGACGAAAAAGTTAATAGAAGCTAAAGAAAGAGCAATGGTTAGTTAGTTGTAAATAAGCTCTGTCAGACAGGAGCTACAGCCTTCAGTGAACAAACAAGAAAGAAAAAACTCAAGCAACCCTAGTAATGACCCAGCAGGGCCAGGTTCAGGGAAACATATCCACCCTGATGTCACTCTCCTTCCTCACTCTGATCTCCAGCCAGTGCAACCCTGCCTAAACACAATGGGAAGCCAGATGACCAGAGAGCCTTTGATGCAGACAAGGAGGTCATTCTCCCAGGCATCAGAAGCAGGTAAGAGGAGTGCATCTGAGGGGCAAACAGACAGTGTCCAGTGCAGATGATGACAGTGAGTGAGGTTAAGGCAAATTGACTTTTTCGTGGACCAATGCTGGCTATATCTGACTGTCGAGTATCTGATAATTATTCTCTAAATCAATGGCTCTTGGGAGCAGAGATCTGCTGTTAATAACACTCTCAGAATCAAAGAGTAAACATCACTGCCTGAATCTGGAGTCTGGGCTGGGACCATTGGAATCATGGCTTATCCTTATCCGTTAACAACCCTGGGCCAAAGCACATGGGGCACTCAGAAGGGAATACAGCAGGAGGTCAATGGCTTTCACTTTCCTAGAGAAACAACCGCAAGGGTAAAGTAGATGAAATCAGCAAAGAAGATGTTATTTCATGGTCACGCTTCTTCTAGGGTATTGGGAACAGGAGCCAATGCAAAAGCTTTTGCAAATGAGTTGGCAATATTTCTTTAAAAACCAATTAAAGGAACCTCAGATCGAAAATGATTGTGAACAATGTTTTTCTCATTTTAAATTGGGGGTTTGAGGTTCATTTGTGAGAAATCAATGTAACCACATTTATCCTTGGGTTAGTATTGAAAAAAATATATCATTATAGTGCAAATGATTTTAGTCTTTTGAAGCTGTGGGTAATATGAATACTAACTGAATGGAAATTTCAGGTTAAGGTGTATGAAATGGCAATTCAATAATGATGTGGAATATTTGGGGGGGTACATTTAATCTCAAAACAGATAGGTAAATTCTATGCAAAACAAAAAAATCATTGTATTGCAGTAAATGATGTAACCTGAAAATTTCACAGGACAGGCTCAATCACATTTTCACAACCCAGCACATTTCAGCATCAGTTAAATATATACTGTGAATGCAGAGGAACAAGGCCAATATTGATGACAGCAAGCCTTGCAAAAACCAGACCCAGCACAGCATTCCCCTTCTGTTTTCCCCCTTTCATGAAGGGCCTTCAAGCGTTCATTTGAAATTTGTCTCTTAATCTGTTTTCCATTGATGGCAGCAACTGAAGAAGTTTTCAGCCGGAAAAAGTCAAGTTAAGTCAAACCAGTTTTGTGTGCAGCAAGCATACAAATAGGCTATTTTTAAAAAAATTAGAACTTAACCATATGCTTTGAATTCAGAAGTGGGATTACACACTAAAAGGCTGCATTATCCTTAAATCACCTTGTGTGTGTGTGTGTGTGTGCATGCATGTGTGCGTGCATGTGTATTGTGTATGCCTGTATGTAGGTGTGTGTGCATGCCTGTGAGCACACAAAGTGTAGGTCTGTTCTCTCAGCACCTAGCTTTGCAGATGATCCTGAAACAGGGACAGTGGAATGGGTGACAGTTACCAGAGATTCTACCACAGTCCCCCACAGAGATTGTCTCTTAAGGATGCTGGAGAGACAGGCTCACTCTAAATATACTCTGAGATAGTATGTAGAGAGCCCCATGAAGCATAGAAAAGATTTCAGTAAAGTGCCTTTAATAAATAACACTTGAATAGATATGTTCTTTTAAAATAAAAACATGCCATTAAATAGCATACGTTGAAGTTTAAGAGATTCAACACTGGTGAATGGGTGTGTATGAGAAAAATGTTCTACACACTAGAAATGAGTACAAGAAAAGGAATAAAGAGAGATCACACCCAGACACCTCTCCAGCAAGTTATGCAGTTGGCTGGATTCAAAATACCTCTGGAAGTGACTGCTTCATAGTCTCCATCGCAGGCAGATTTATACACAGTGCCAAACTTTCAGGGTTTTTAAAATTTTTGTCTGAGCACTGCATATATGAACATGGGGCACAGGCCCCAGTGTTCTCACTGGGGTTGGAGCCCAGAAGTGTATGGCCATCCTATATGCCTCAATGAGCTCTGGCTCTAGCAAGAGGGGAGCGTGTTGCAGCCCTTCTCCACGTCCCAGACAATATGCTTCTTCCAGAAGTCAGAAGTGAGGCATAGAGAAGATATCCAGTGGGATCTTGAAGGGGCCATTCGATCGGAACGTTACTCTATCTCGTAACCAAGATTGGGGTGAGAAATGGAGGGTCATAAGACCCCCATCCCAATCTGACCATTTTTTTAGGCAGGCCACCTACCTCTCAGTGTTCACAGCCCCTGGGAACCATCATATATTATTTTTTTAAATAAACAGGTGTATTCCTTTACTCACTTTCTTACACATGTTATAGGTAAGTGAATTACCCTATAATCTTTCCCAGACCTGTTGTTGAACACTGAGGCAGAAACATGTGCTCTAAGGTCTTTTTATCTCAGCAATGTTTCCAATTATCCAGCAACATTTCACAGATGATGCATCAATGTTAGGAGATTGAGTACCGTTCTGGGACCCCCCCCCCATTCTCACACACACTAAGCAATTAGAGATGCCTGGTCAGAATATGTGTGACAGCAGCTTGTGACCACCTGGGGTTTGGACCATTGTTGAGCAGGGAAGATCACCAGCTGGGAGTCTCAAGTCAGGTTTGAGGTGGGAAAAGAAGGAAACTTAAGTGTGCATCCTCTTCCTCTCCCTCATATCTGCTCCAATATGTCTGGTCATGTGTTCTCTGGACCTTTGGACAAGTGGTGGTAGAGAAGGATGGGAATGGTGAAAAGAAGAGAGTGGAAACATAGCTACAAACAGAAAGATCACAGCCTTCACCAAACTGCTGGTCAACATAGCAGTGTTTGTATGGCCTCCATGGGCAAAATAGAGGGGCATGGCTATTGCTGTTACAGACTTCTACATATAAGTTTTCTGTATGCTAGTCTCCAAAATCTGGGAAAACTTCCTCCCTAGTCATAGATAAATCCAATTACATTTCTGGAATACTTTTTCATTAGAATCTCTATCATATTTTATCAATCAATAATAATTTTTAAAAATTTTAAAAATTAAGTAAAGATTATGACAAGATTTCCAAAAGCATTGGAATGTAACTATAGTGTAACTCCTGAGAAGTCACCTATGGTTGCACTATGGTTGGATTCAGACAGAAATTTTGATTTTTAATTTTTTAATGAACTCAAGAAGCATAGATGGGCTGTCCCTCTGTGATTTCCATAACACCTTATATTCTTCTATCACTTGTCACATTTTATGTAGTCATTTCTGAAATTTTCAGCTCACAGCATGCATTAAAAAATAAAATATTTGCATTAATTACTGGGCTAATGGGATAAAGTTGCCCACAGCTAGAGGCAATTGGTCTGGGGATCCAGTCATCCATTGTCCAACTAGTCTCCCTGATTTTAAGTTGATCAAATTGAACTCTTCGTAGGCTTTAGGAACGTCTTCACTGCTTGCAGAGCAATGGAGAGCCTGGCCATTCTGGTCGTTTTGAAGCCTCAGCATCTCTCTTATGTAAGTACAGTGTGAAAACACTGACAGGTGAACAATGCTCTGAAAACAAATTAAAAGTGTCATTGTGAATAGACCTGAATTGACTTGATGACACATGGATCCCAATCTAGGCAAGGTTCATTTACACTGTGATTGCTTATCTGCCACATCTGATTTATCTTTTTCCTGGCTACTATGTGCATGCTGCGTTGGGAAGTGAACTATCACTACTATTCCTCTAGCATCAGAGTCTCCTTATATCTTGATATTTCCAAAGACAATGAAAACATGTAATACCTTTTCTTACCTACATTCCAACAACCCTGATTCTAAAGGCCTAATGTGACTCCTTGATACTCTACCTTAATTGTGAGTGCATGATATATAGAAATGTTAATAAAGTGCAATGCATTCTAGCCATCTAATAATATCGAACTTGAGTATGAAGATCCCAGACTTTGATTCTGTATCAGTGAGGATAGACTAGTTCATTTATCATTAGACTGCATGTCCATCATGATCTATAAGAGGGTTCTCCTCATCATTGACACTGAGGAAGCCAGGATATAGGAGGCTCCATCTCAACACATGCTTCATCAATGCAGAGGTGGGGAAGAGAGGGCATGGCAAACTAGATGCTGGTACTTAAAACTTCTGACCAAATATAATCCATTATTTCTTCAGCTCAGATTTCATTGGCTAACCAAGTCATATGGCTATTTCTGAGTTCTTTGCAGGCAGGGACACCAAGTATTTGTAAATAATAATATAGTGTACTGCTGACTGCATGGCCTCATGAGCAGAAAGAAGGCATTCATTTGTTCAACAAACACCCTTGAGTACTTATTATGTGTCAGGTCTGGTTGAGGCTCTTACAATATGTCAAACACAAAAACATATAAAGATCCCTGCCCTCATGGAGTTTGTATTTTAGTGGGAAGACAAAGACGATACACAATAAGCATAATGTATAAGTAAGGTATATGTTTTATTAGAAGTTGATAATGGCTATGGAAACAAGGTTGGGGAGGAAGGGATTGCAAGGGACACCATAGTGTGACTGGAAGTGCCAGAGAAAGAGGAATGGCTATTTTAAATAGAGTTGTCAGGGAAGGACTCACTAAATAAGTAAAATCTGAGCAAAAACTTGAAGTAGGTTGGGGAGTTACCTAAATGTATATCTGATGATATACATCTTCCTTGGCTTTTATTTTGAATGAGTTGGGAAACCATTGATGGCTTTTGAACAGAGAAATGGCATGACTAATGTGACTTCTGTTTTAAAAGGAACTTCTCTGTTGAACACGGACTGTAGGGTTCAGGATAAAAGCAAGGGGATACGTTAGAAAGTTACCTCAGGAAACCAGGTGAGATATGATGACAGCTCAGACCAGGGTGGCAGCATTGGAGATGGTGGGAAGTAGTCAGAATCTGGATATTTCCTGAAAGTGGCAACAACAGATTTTGGGAAGGACTGAATGTGGGATGTGAGAGAAAGTTTTTGTCCTAAAGACCTAGATGGCTAGTGTAGGAGTGCTGACAATATGGACTCCATTTTGGCCCTCCATCTTGTTCATGTTTAATCAATGACCTCTCTTGGGACTATGTGTTCTGGGCCCCTGGGAAATTAATATACATTCTTTATAAATGCCTGTCAAGGCCAGAATGGGGGGAGGCTTCCTTTGGCTTCCCATGAATCTGTTAGAGATAACATGGTCTTTCCTCTTCTTGATGCACAGGTGATGCCACAAGATCTAGTTGAAGGTTAGCTGTCAATTAGGTGTATGCAAGCTACCCTTTGAGGTATGTGTGAATCCTTTAATCTTGCTACAATGCCCTTCTGCAGGTCCCCTCACTCTATAAAATTTGTGGACTGAGGTCTGGATTTTGCAGGGAATAATTATGCAGCTACCATGGATTGTCCTCCATCTGATCCCCCACCCCCCAGTTAGTAAGTTACCCCGGATAAAATTCTGTGTCAACTGTATGGAATGGGCTTCATTTTCTGGTCTCAAAGTGCCTTCTCAATTTGGGGGATACTTTACTGTTTCTCATCTATCTTCTAACAAGAAAAATGGAGCAGAGCTCAGGTAAGGTGGAATCTGGGGGAATATAATTTGGTTTTATACATGCTACATTTGAAACATTTATTAGATGTCATGTGAAGATATCAATTAGGGAATTTAATATACGAATCTGAAGTTGAGCAGACAGATTTGAGTTGAAGATAGAAACTTAAGAGTTGTCAAAGTGTGGATGGTATTTAAAGCCATTAGAGCCATGATATTGAATCAGAAATATGAGCGTAGGTATTGAAGGGAAGGAAATCCAGGCCTGAATTCTGGAACCCTCCAAAACTAAAGGATGTTATTGAGTTTTCCAGGCCCAGTGTAAATCAACCATAGTGTTTCTTTAATTCTTGTTGTTGTTGTTGTTGTTGTTGTTTCTTTTTTGCCTCTTTAGGTTATCCTACACTTGTATTCTACATGAAAATGCATTTTCAATTCAATGGACTTTTTGAATGAAAAGTATTTATTCCCTGCTATCAAGTAGGAATTAAGCTCCAAATCAATTCATTTGAAATGAAATCTGAAATGAGATCTATGACTAGGTGCTGAGGATAAAAAAAGTGAACAAAAGAACACTTACTCTAGTCTTCTGTATAAAAGGCATATTTATATTTGTGATAGGGGAATAGTAAGGGAACCTGCTCCTCCCCCTCCTCCTCCTCCTCCTCCTCCTCCTCTGCTCCCAATCTCAGTCTGTGAGAACACCATCTACTCACAGGTGAAGGTTGCCTATCTCTTACCCCAACATCAGTTGGCTGAATTTACCTTCAAAACAGCTCTTAAATCTATGCATTTCTTCCATTTTCAGTGGGTCAGTAAGAGTTGTTTTTCAAAAAATACCAAAAAGAAGAAGAAGAAAAGAAGAAGAAGAAAAGAAGAAGAAGAAGAAGAAGAAGAAGAAGAAGAAGAAGAAGAAGAAG